>NW_027362144.1:0-600000 GCF_039654945.1 Dendrobates tinctorius | reverse complement strand
TTTTTAATTATTTTCCTGGTTGTTATACGGATGTTTATATAATTTTTTTTTCCTATTTTCCTTCTTTACCAGGAAGGGTTAATTTCTCGATGTGTGATGTGAAGTTCCACCTGATGCGCTCTATGGCAGAGTATATCACTCAGATGACTTGGTGTGTGTGTATACCATGATTAAGGCTTAAAGGCTGAAACGCGTCGGTCATAGTTCTGCCTCTTGTGTTACCCACATTGTTTTTTCATGTTTTTAAGAAGCAAATAAAAACCCTTTTTTCTAATATATTAGTGGATTGTTGCATCGCTGGAGCACATCTCTTCTTCTTTTCTGCTGATTGCTGGCGCCCTGGCCAGGGGCGGCTCCGTGCAGAGGACTTCCACTATTACAGACCAGCATGCTGTGGTGAGCTGACTTTCCTTATCCCCTACCCGATTTTTTTATATATTTCAACACAGAGGTGTACAACAGGGTGGGCGCCTCCATTGGCTGGTCTCGGCTGGCCGGCCTCTCCTATGCGGAGTGGGCCTATGGAGCATTCGGAGACCTGGGTGGCCGGGACCGCTGCACCTTACTTCTAGTTAGCGCAGTGGTTAGGTATCACACGTGGAACGCACGGTGCTTAGTATCGATGTGTTTAGGACCATACTGGGTGACCTGGTGAAGGTGCGCTCTCTGGAGTATGGGAGACTGGGCACACGTAGGGCCGCTCTCCTCGGGAGGGGCTTTTAGTGTGCCCTAGTCTGGTCATCTCCTTTCATGGTGGTGGGCTGCCGCTGACACTGTAGATCTTTGTTTTGTGATCGGTATACAGTGATGTAGGGCAGCAGGCGCCGAACTTGGGCTTTGTGATTTGTGGGTGTTGTAGTGCTTGTTTCTGTATATAGGGATATAGATTTGGGTGTAGGTGTTAGGTTGGGTGGTGGGAAAAGGGGGGAGGTGGGTTTATCTTGTGGCACTATGGGACACTGGGGTGTTTGGGGAAACACTGGCACTGCCTGATCTGGCCTATGAACGATGGACATGGACTGAGGCATGAGGCGCAGGACCAGCTCTCAGGTCAGTGCAGGGGTTGGGAGTGGGGGGCTTGAGTGCGGGGTGGTGATTAGCTTATTATAGTATATATTTGTATAGTTTGTGGTTATTTTATTTAAAATTTTAAAAAAATGTATGTACATAGCTTTGTTTGCTATTGTTTATTTTATTTGTTTGTTATTAGTTTGTTGGTGACCGGACCAGAAGGTGTAAGTTATTATCAGTTATTATTCTGTATATACGTATAATATGTGTGAGAAGAGAGAATGAGCGGCCGGACCAGTGTTCAGTATGCGGAGTATTGTCTGGCTGATATTCCTGTTATGTTCTGTTATTATTATTCTTACGTTTTTCATTTTTATAATAAAAGATCTACAGGTTGTAGCTCAGTATTAAGAACTTTCTTTTCTCCCACTCCAGGCATCCAGTACTGGCGTTATGACAATGAGAACGATAGGGCTTATGTGCAGGACCCTGATGGCCATGTTTATCCACGCCTCATTTCTGAAGGCTTCCCCGGTGTCAGTGGACCCATCGACACGGCTTTCTATAACCATGAGGAGAGGAACATTTACTTTTTCCGAGGAAGGAATGTAAGTTTATGATTTAGTCAGCTTAAATCCTAGAAAGTTATAGGGGCAATTATAATGCACAATTTCTAAGAAACATTGTGTCCTCAGCAAACTAATGATCTCAATGATATCTGCCTCTCCTGCCTCACCCAGAGATATCTCTAGATCCCTCAGCGTGATCGTACTCCACACTGATCTCATGCTTTATATGGTTTCCTCTTTCCCCAGGTCACAGCTTTCAGTGTGAATAGCTATAAGGTGGTCCCTGGCTACCCTAAAGCCATCATTGATGTGTTCCCTGCCTATGTTCCTGGAGATCATCCCCAGAGTGACCTGGATGCTGTCTACTACTCATTCACTCATCGGAACATATTCTTCATCAAGGGTGTATATGTCTGGAGGATGGCTGGAGGTCTGCAGGATGGTGGACACCATAATGGCCTTCTTCCACGAATCCCTATTAATGAGCAGTGGCTGGATATATGTGATGTCCATCCATCAATGCTGAGTGCACCCAGATGATAAACCTGATCAAGGGTACAACGGACCTGACAAAGGATACTATAGACATGACCATGGACTCTATGGGCCCGACTAACAATACTATGGACACTGTCGATTTGACCAATGATACTATGGACCTGAATAAGGATACTATGGACCTGACCAAGCATAATACTGACCTGGCTGAGCACATGATGGACCTGACCAATTATGGTCTGTGCACCTTATAGATACTATGGATCTGACTGACCTTGGATGTCAGGGACCTGACCAAGGACACTATGGACCTGACCAAGGACACTATGGACCTGACCAAGGACACTATGGACCTGACCAAGGACTCTATGGACATGACCAAGGACACTATGGACATGACCAAGGTCACTATAGACCTGAGCAAGGACACTATGGGACTGACTAAGGATACTAGGAATCTGACCATTGAAACTATGGACCTTGCCAAGGACACTATGGACCTGGCTAAGGACACCATGGACCTGACCCAAGGGTACTATGGACCTGACCAAGGGTACTATGGATCTGACCAAGGATACTATGGACCTGATCAAAGCTATTCTATAGCTAGCCAAAGGTACTATAGAACTGACTGATCTTATACGTTCTGAACCTGACCAAGGACTTTCTGGACCTGACATTGCATGTTCTGGACCTGATCAATAATTCTGTGCATCTGGCTAAGTATATCCTGGAGCAGAATTTTCACAGGACCCATCATTACAATAACTGATGAATGTTCTATTTATGCCTTGTCCACACAAAAGGAGGCTTTAGGTATGTGCATATTATGTTTTTTCAGGATAATTTAGAGCTGTCTGCTCTGATAACAGTCTGAAAATGCTAACAAAAAATTATATGGAAAATGTCTTTCTGGTCATAAATTCTGGCTTTTGAACATCTTCAAGTTTTCAAAAACACCAATCGGTTAAAAGGAGTGGACCATTCTCCAGGTGATTTCACTTGGATGATGCTCCTTACTTACAATTCAACGGAAAGGCTAAAAAGACACTCAGAAGATTAATAAGAGACTTTTGAAGTGATTTATGAGTGTTTTCACCCTAAAAATAGCAAGCTCACATTTTACTCATTGCTTAATGGACTTGTAAAACCACCTGAAAAGATACTACAAAAGAAAAAAATACTCATAAGTCATCAACAAAAAATGTTTTCAAACCGTTTTTGAAAACGACTAAATCTGTGGAAAAAGACAAGTGAGACTTCTACTTGTAATCCTCGTCGGTTTTGCCTGCCTGGAAAAAATGTTGTGCGCACAAACCATTAGTGGGATCACCTCTCATACAACAAAGGACAGATGGCTCAGTGGGATCACCTCTCATACAACATAGGACAGATGGCTCAGTGGGATCATCTCTTGTACAACAAAGGACAGATGGCTCAGTGGGATCACCTCTCATACAACATAGGACAGATGGCTCAGTGGGATCATCTCTTGTACAACGGGGGGGATGGTGGTTTAGTCGGACATTAAACCACTGAAGTCTTGATGGAGTAATCACTCGGTGGTCATCATTTGTAGGCTCATCATTTGTGGGGTCATCACTTGGCGGGGTCATCGTCACACAGTGCAGGCCAAAATGCTTGTTATGGCCATTAGATATGTCTACAACGGCCCACTAGAACACAAAATCCAAAGTTGTTGGTTCCAGAGCCTTTCTCATACCCTTTCATAAGACAGACCATGGCAAACTGAGCACGGTTTACCCAAGACAAATAGACCCAAGGCCTTCTTGGTCTCAGTGTATTATATCCATCTAGGACAAGATTCCTTCCAGGAATTACTCAGGCAAACAATACTTCTTGTTCCAATAAATTATAATATTAATTATTTCAAACAATCGTCCTTCATTTCAAATGTAGATGATCCAGTACTGGTAGTGCTGGTGGGGAGCTAGAGAGGCAACATGGGGGAAGAAGCCAGATTATTAGCTCTTACCTAAAGTCACAGATTAGGAGGTAAAACTGTTCCCCAGTAAAATGATGTACAATGAACAATAAGGTGAAAACACAAATTCGAGCGCTCCTCTGACCATTTCATGTATTACTAGATATAAGGAGAGGATGAACTAAAAAATGGAATTTAAACTGTGTCGAGACAGCAATTAATCTTAATTATTCAGATGTCTATTTTCAGTAGGCCAGAAGACATAGGCTGTTATCTTGACTATTGAATTTAAGTTTTTTTCTTTGGTTGGTCAAGAATCATAGACTATTGTTAGTAGGAGCCTGGATGTTGACTTTTGATTTGCTGCTTGCAGCAGCTCATTGTCTGCTATCTTTGATGGACAGGGACGCAGGGTAATTGAACAACTGATCTCTGTTAATATGTTGATTACAAATTGTTGCTCTGCAAATATGAAGGACAAACTATGCATGTTGTTTGAACGCTCATAGATGCCAAGATAAACCAAAATGTACCCCTGAGGTTGTGTATGGTCTGGGAAACAGGAGAATGGCACTCACAGGAAGTAGAGTTACTTACTAGCTAGGAGAAGGCTTCCTCCACGCCTGATGAGTAATCCACGCAGCCAGAATTTGATCATCCCAATGCAAAACTCAGTTGTCTACATAACATTCCTTGATTGTTCTCCAGTTAAGAAAATCATAAATTCCGGTGCATTGTAACAAGGTGGCAAGGGGCGGTAGTCACGGGCGAGTCCACTTCAGCAGAGTCATCCCACACCCCGACCCCTTGTACATAAAATGACAGTTCTAATACCAGCCCCTGGTCACAGTGGGTTACCTCAGTCCTGCCGCTGTTCTCCATGATAGGACTGTGTCCTCCGGATGAACCACACTTCACACTGTATAGGGCCCAACAGTGGCAACTTGTATTTTAATGATGAGGAGGTAGAAATAAACAAGAGATGTATAATTCCTGTTCTGCACCTAGTCACAGCAATGGCTGCAACCGCAAAGTCCATAACTCCCAGTGAGCTCTCCGGAGCTAAAAGTCACTGGTGGGGCACATGTAATAATGGTGCAGGGATGAGTATGTCACCACGGAACAGTCGGACTAACAGTTAAAGGGTGGTTTATTTACAGGGAATAATACAGGCAAAATAACGGTGAAGTATTGATAAAATATGAAAACAAGTTAGGCAAGCAGCCAAAAAGCATGAACAGTATTGAACAGCAATAAAGATAATTTTCCTATGGGGAACTTATCAATCTGCAGGGGTCTTGAGGGATGGAATCGTTCTTCTCCAACGTTGACGCTGAATCACTAGCAGCGCTTGTAGTCTGAAGTATTTTGTATCCTGTGACTTTAGTAATGTCCAGCCGAAATATGTAGGGTTGCTGCGGGAGCCAGAGGGGCATGAGACAAACGATATCCCCTATGCTCCAAGTCCTTCTTTCCAACTCCACAGCGGTGCTTTACCACCGGAATCAGGGGCTCTGCATTAACACAAAGGTCACAGCCCTGTCACTGGGCGCAGTCTCTTTGCAGGAAACGTCTTATCACAGCACATCGTCTCTCCCAGGGGAAACAACACTCCGTCCCCTGTTAGATCTCTCAGCATGGATCACTGCCTCTGCATGTGCTGCTGTCTCTGCACTAGCTGCCACCTTCACACTAGACACAGACTTCACACAGGGACAGGACACACCTCATCTGTCACTGCAGACTCCAGCTTTACGTAGTCACGGGCTCCGGTCTCTGCTCTGGCCTCAGTCTGTATACGGGCCTCCGCTTCTCTGTGGGTCTCATTCTTTCCACAGGGATCAGGACGCACCTTTGCTGTCTCCGCAGAACACAGTCTCACATACTCACGGTCTGCTGTCTCTGTGCGCGGTACCCCGGACTTTACTCTGTGACCGGGGGCTCTGGCTCTTCCCCAGTCTGTGTCAGCGTCCTCCCCTTCAGCTGTCCAGGTTGCTCTCAGGAAAGTTTGCGCTGTTTTCCTGCTCTCTGCTTGCTGGCTTTCTGTCCTCAGGCCCCCTCTGTCCCCTGGGGAACCTACTGCCCTGTTCAATGGTTCCAGGCATGGAGCAGAGGAGGCAGCCCTCTCCTGACTCTTTCTGCACTTCACCCCCTTACACACACATCCAGTCCCGGTGCCCAACAGTCCTGGCAGCCAGTGTTCTACCCAGCTAGGGATCTTTGTCCATCCCAGACAGGGACACACATCTTCCCAAGACAGGGGTCCCTTCCGTCCCAGAAGGGGACACACGTCCTGTCTCAGGCAGTCCTGCCTGGGATCTGACCAGCAAGCCAGAGCTTCCTGTTCCCTTGAGGCTGCTGGTCCAGCCCCTAAATTATCCTGTGTTTAGCCTGAACTAATCACACATCAAACACAGTCACAGCATAAGAGCAGCACATTGAAACAAGACAAACACAGCACATCACATGAATATAACATTAAGGCATAAGGGATACAAACATTCAGAACATTGAGACATTTGTAGGGGAAGTGGACTGATACGGACCTGTCTGCAGAAGGAGGGTAAGGTATAGTGTGCTTTAGGTGGACTGTTGTATTCGCAAGATGACTTCACTGCATTCAAACAGGCAACACTCGATTTCAAATCTGCCCTCACCTCTGATAAACAGGCCTACTTCACAACCCTCGTATCTTCCCTATCTTACAACCCCAAACAGTTATTCAAAACTTTTAACTCCCTCCTCCGCCCACCACTGCCTCCTCCAACCTCCCTTATCTCTGCCGAGGACTTTGCCACACACTTCAAACAGAAGATTGACCAAACAAGGCAAGTCTTCATCACTCAACCACCACAACCCCTTTGTATACCAGACCAATGCCCAAACCCCATAACCTCACTCTCCAACATCACTGAAGGGGAGCTTAATCGTCTCTTCTCCAAATCGCACCTCACAACCTGTGCACTCGACCCCATCCCACCTCCTCTCCAACCTCACCACAACACTTATCCCATCCCTAACCCACCTCTTCAACCTATCACTAACGTCCGGTACCTTTCCTTCTGCTTTCAAACATGCCACAATCACGCCTATCCTTAAAAAGCCAACCCTCGACCCAACCGCTATGTCCAGCTATCGCCCAATATCGTTGCTCCCATTCGCTTCCAAACTCCTGGAACAGCACGTCCACGCTGAACTTTCCTCCCACCTCTCATCTAACTTGCTCTTTGACAATCTACAATCTGGTTTCCGCCCCATCACTCCACTGAGACAGCCCTGACCAAAATTACTAACGACCTACTTACAGCCAAATCAAATGGACATTACTCTATATCCTGCTTCTAGACCTGTCCTCTGCATTCAACACAGTTGACCACTGCCTCCTACTACAGATCCTCTCCTCCTTCGGCATCAAAGGCCTTGCCCTATCCTGGATCTCCTCATACCTTTCCAACCGTACATTTAGCGTCTCCCACTCCCACACCACCTCCTCATCCCACTCTCTCTCTGTTGGAGTCCCCCAAGGCTCTGTTTTAGGACCCCTACTCTTCTCAATCTATACACTTGGTCTGGGGCAACTCATAAAGTCCCACGGATTCCAGTACCACCTTTATGCTGATGACACTCAGATCTACCTCTCTGGCCCAGACGTCACCTCTCTGCTGTCCAGAATCTCAGAGTGTCTATCAGTCATATCCTCCTTCTCCTCTCGCTTCCACAAGCTCAATGTGGACAAATCTGAACTCATCATCTTTCCTCCATCTCACAGATCTTCCTTACCCGACCTAGCTATAACAATTAATGACATCACGCTTTCCCCAGTACCGGAAGTCCGCTACCTCGGAGTAACCTTTGACTCTGCCCTGTTCTTCACACCACATATCCAAGCTCTTTCTACCTCCTGTCGCCTCCAGCTCAAAAAAATTTCCAGAATCCGTCCTTTCCTCAGCCCTCAATCTACTAAAATGCTTGTGCATGCCCTCATCATCTCCCGCCTCGACTACTGCAACATCCTTTTTTGTGGTCTCCCTGCTAACACCCTCGCACCTCTCCATCCTTAACTCTGCTGCCCGACTAATTAATCTCTCTCCTCGCTACTCCTCCGCTTCTCCCCTCTACAAATCTCTTCACTGGCTCCCATTCCCTCAGCGAATCCAGTTCAAATTACTAATACTGACCTACAAGGCCATCTATAACCTGTCTCCCCCATGTCTCTGAACTAATCTCCCGATACCTTCCCTCACGTAATCTCCGGTCCTCCCAAGACCTCCTCTCCTCCACACTTATTCGCTCCTCTCCCGAACTGCCCCTATCCTCTGGAATTCTTTGCCCCAAAAAGTCTATCAACCACATTTGGATCCTTCAGACGGAACCTGAAAACCCACCTCTTCAGGAAAGCCTACAGCCTGCAGTGATCCCCGCTACCTCCTTCTCTCTCACCACTACTGGTGATATCACCTCAACCAACACCGGAACTGCTGCAACCTACCAACCTACTGTCTCTTTCCCCACCATCCTGTAGCATGTAAGCCCGAAAGGGCAGGGTCTTCTCTCCCCTCTGTATCAGTCTGTCATTGTTTGTTTGTTTACTGTAAGTGAATCTGTAATCTGTATGTAACCCTTTCTCATGTACAGACCATGGAATTAATGGTGCTATATAAATAAATAATAATAATAATAATAATAATAATAAATGGGAGACAGCTGGAGATAGTGGAGATGGGTGTAATACTGAAGTTTGGCCACAAGATTGCAGTAGAGAGCTGTGAGAAAAGGACTGAACATCAGCTTAGGGCTACGAAACCGCAGTCATGGGGGGCGCGGTTACAAGGACTCTAGGGGGAATTCCCAAGGAGGGGGATAAAAGGAAGACAGAGAGTTCTAGAAGCGGTCAGTCCAGGGAGAGGAGCTCAGGAGAGAAGAAGACCAAAGGGAGAAGTGGACAGAGAAGGAGCTCCGGAAGGGACTGACGACAGAGACAGTCAGGGGGGTAGCCCTGACGGGAGAAGCCACAGACAGAGAGAGCCTGTGGTACCACAAAACGGATGGACTTGGACAGGTGAAGCGCTGTGGTGGTAGGCCTAGGGCAGCCACAGGGAAAGAGCCGCGTGGGACGTCAAACAGGAAAGGAAGGAAGCGAAAGGTACCCGGGCCTGTGTGCGGAGAGTGTTAAGCAGCTGCTGTGTAGTGCTGCGTGTCGTCGAGAGGACGGCCAATAAAGGACCTGTTGGACACACTCCAGTCTCTGTCTCAGTCTGTTCGCGGCGGTAAGATGACCACCCCCCAGTCGGCTCATCTACCTACATTTGGCGTAGTCGGCAGGATCATCACCGCCAATACCCCAACTTCAGCAGTAAGCCTGCACCGAGGAACCAAAGGACCCAAGCTGAACGGGTTGAAGATTTTCCCTGTGGATTACAAAACTGGACTGTGACCAGGATTGTCGGTTTCCATCAGGCAGATCCGAAGCGGAAAAGGACTTGATAAAATGGCTGTGGCAGTCCAGCGCCAGAAAGAAGCACAGGAGTTTGCAGCTACTTTGGACAGTCTGGGGCTATGTCGCACTCGCCCCTGGGGGGAGCGGCGTACCTCAGGAGATAGCCGCCCCCTGAAAGATGGGTGGAGAGGCTGACCAACGCCTCACCCAAGAGTGGGAGTGGCCCAGGTGGAGAGGCTGGGTGCGGCTGCTTGGCGCCATTGTGCTTCTGGACATCGGCGGGATGCGACGCCTGGAGTGGAGGTGGCGTCAGGAGATTGAACCCCGTCGGGAGACCTGCCCCTGGGAGCTACTGTCGGTGCCTCGGACGCGTACCAGAGAGGAGGAGCGACCCCGGGCCCTGCTGGAACCAGCAGCCTGGAGACTCCCCGCGGAACCATCGGGCCTGGAGGCTGGCCCTGCCGGACGTCGGGGTGAAGACCATCGGCTGCGGGATGGCCTGTTGGGAGCCGCGGCGCCGGGGTAGGTGAGGATTCCCCTGGCTCGGCACCCACCACTCAGCCTCCTGATGGCTTTGTGTCCTCTGTCGGGCCGACTGATGCTCCCGCCCACGACCCTGAGCCGCCCTGCGTCTCCAGCGCGGAATTGACCCGAGGCCTCTTTTGCCGCCCTTCACCTGTCGGCGGTGGCAGATCCAACTAGGCCTGCCGCCACTGCAGCCCCACTCCAGGTCACCGTGGATGCAGAGCCTGGGGTACCACAAGATGGACTCAGACAGGTGAAGCGCTGTGGTGGTAGGCCTAGGGCAGCCACAGTGAAAGAGCCGCGAGGGACGTCAAACAGGAAAGGAAGGAAGTCTAAGGTACCCGGGCCTGTGTGCGGAAAGTGTCAAGCAGCTGCTGTGGTTCGTCGAAAGGACCTGTTTGCGGCAGTAAGAGGACCACCCCCCAGTCGGCTCACCTACCTACACATTAGTATACAGGTAATAATAATCTTTATTTAATAACAATCTTTACATAGCACTAACATATTCCACAGCGCTTTACAGTTTTGAACACATTATCATCACTGTCCCCGATGGGGCTCACAATCTAAACTCCCTATTATTATTATTATTTATTATTATTATTATTTATTGTTATAGCGCCATTTATTCCATGGCGCTTTACATGTGAGGGGGGTATACATAAAAACAAGTACAATAATCTTAAACAGTACAAGTCATAACTGGTACAGGAGGAGAGAGGACCCTGCCCGCGAGGGCTCACAATCTTCAAGGGATGGGTGATAATACAGTAGGCGGGGGTAGAGCTGGTCGTGCAGCGGTTTGGTCGATCGGTGGTTACTGCAGGTTATAGGCTTGTCGGAAGAGGTGGGTCTTCAGGCTCTTTTTGAAGGTTTCGATGGTAGGTGAGAGTCTGATATGTTGTGGTAGAGAGTTCCAGAGTAGGGGTGATGCGCGAGAGAAATCTTGTATGCGATTGTGGGAAGAGGAGATAAAAGGGGAGTAGAGAAGGAGATCTTGTGAGGATCGGAGGTTGCGTGCAGGAAAGTACCGGGAGACGAGGTCACAGATGTATGGAGGAGACAAGTTGTGGATGGCTTTGTATGTCATGGTTAGGGTTTTGTAATGGAGTCTCTGGGCAATTGGGAGCCAGTGAAGGGATTGACAGAGGGGAGAAGCTGGGGAATAGCGGGGGGACAGGTGGATTAGTCGGGCAGCAGAGTTTAGAATAGATTGGAGGGGTGCGAGAGTGTTTGAGGGGAGGCCGCAGAGCATGAGGTTGCAGTAGTCAAGGCGAGAGATGATGAGGGCATGGACTAGGGTTTTTGCAGATTCTTGGGTAAGGAATGAACGGATGCGTGAAATATTTTTGAGTTGAAGTCGGCAGGAAGTGGAAAGGGTTTGGATATGTGGTTTGAAGGAGAGATCAGCATCAAGGATTACTCCGAGGCAGCGAGCTTGTGGGACTGGGGAGAGTGGGCAGTCATTTACTGTAATTGATAGGTTCGTAGGGGGGGTCACGTGAGATGGGGGAAAGATGATGAATTCTGTTTTGTCCATGTTGAGTTTCAGATATCTAGTGGAGAAGAAGGATGAAATAGTGGACAGACATTGAGGGATTCTGGTTAGTAGGGAGGTGATATCTGGTCCAGAGATGTAGATCTGTGTGTCATCAGCATAAAGATGATACTGAAAGCCATGAGATTCTATGAGCTGTCCCAGGCCAAAGGTGTAAATAGAGAACAGCAGGGGCCCTAGGACTGAACCTTGTGGGACTCCGACAGATAGGGGGCGAGGTGAGGAGGTGGTGTGTGAGTGGGAGACGCTGAATGTCCGGTCTGTTAGGTATGATGAGATCCAGGAGAGGGCCAAGTCTGTGATGCCGAGGGATGAGAGGGTCTGTAATAATAGGGAATGGTCCACTGTGTCAAAGGCAGCCGACAGGTCCAGGAGGAGGAGGACAGAGTAGTGTCGCTTGCTCTTGGCAGTTAAGAGGTCATTGGTGACCTTAGTAAGGGCAGTTTCAGTGGAGTGGTGTGACCGGAAGCCAGATTGTAAGCGGTCGAAGAGGGAGCAAGAAGAGAGATGGGAGGACAGTTCAAGGTAGACGTGTTGTTCCAGTAGCTTGGAGGCGTATGGGAGAAGTGATATAGGGCGATAGCTAGATACAGAGGATGGGTCAAGAGAGGGCTTTTTGAGGATAGGTGTGATGGAGGCATGTTTAAAGCTTGAGGGGAAAACACCAGTTGTTAGTGATAGGTTGAAGAGATGGGTTAGGGTTGGGATGAAGACTGTGGTGAGGTTTGGGATGAAGTGGGATGGGATCGGGTCGAGTTCACAGGTGGTGAGATGTGATCTTGAGAGTAGAGTGGAGAGTCGATCTTCTGTAATGGTGGAGAAGTTGGTTTTGAAGGTGGAGGGCTGGGAAGTCGGGAGGAAGGGCTCTGGGGGTTGTTGACCAAAACTGTCCCTGATGTTATCAATTTTCTGCTTGAAAAATGAGGCAAAGTCTTCAGCTGAGATGAGTGGGGAGGGAGGAGGTGCTGGGGGGCGGAGGAGAGAATTGAAGGTGTTGAATAACTGTTTAGGGTTGTGAGACAGGGAGGATATGAGAGATGAGAAGTAGGTTTGTTTAGCTGTGGCGAGTGTGGTCTTGAAAGTAGTGAGGGACTGTTTGAATGCGATGAAATGCTCGTTGGAGTGGGATCTTTTCCATCTGCGCTCAGCAGCCCTGGAAGCTCGCCTCAGCTCTTTGGTCAGGCTGGTGTGCCAGGGCTGTCTGTTGATTTTGCGAGTTTTGGTATGTGTAAGTGGGGCAGCGGATTCCAAAGCTACAGCTATTGTGGTGTTATATAGAGCGGCAGCGTCATCCGCATTGTGTAAGGAACTTATATCTGTAAGAGGGAGGAGGGATTCGGAGAATGAGTGTAGGTCAAGGTGTTTAAGATTCCTGCGAGGGTGTGAAAGTTTGTGGGGTGGGGATTGTAGACATGGAGTGAAGAGGGAAGAGAATGTGAGCAGGTTGTGGTCAGAGAGAGGAAGAGGTGAGTTAGAGAGGTTAGATAGGGAGCAGAGGCGGGTGAAGATGAGGTCCAGTGTGTGGCCATCTTTGTGGGTGGCTGTAGAAGACCATTGAGTGAGGCCGAAGGAGGAAGTGAGAGATAGAAGTTTAGTGGCAGCTGAGAGGGAAGTGTCAATGGGGATGTTGAAGTCGCCCATGATGATAGTAGGGATGTCCGCGGAAAGGAAATGAAGTAACCAGGTGGTGAAGTGGTCAAAGAAGGTGGTGGCTGGCCCTGGGGGGCGGTAGATGACAGCCAGTTGGAGGTTGGAGGGGGAGTAGATGCGCATATCTATCAGTATGTCTTTGGAATGTGGGAGGAAACCCACGCAAACACAGGGAGAACATACAAATTCCTTGCAGATGTCCTTGGTGGGATTCAAACCCAGGACTCCAGCGCTGCAAGGCTGCAGCGCTAAACACTGAGCCACCATGCTGCCCAGGTACAGGTACTCCTTCCAGGTGCCACATATGGTGCATGAGCCCAGCACCCGAGAGAGAGGGGAGGCAATGAGGTACTCTGCCACCTCCTTACAGTATCATAGGACTGTAAAATACTTCAGAGGATCATCCTCCAGGAAGCAAGATTCTAACACCTGGCAAAATAAAGGGTTAATGCCTCTCATCAGTGCAGTGCAGGAGAATCGGATAACTGCGTGAAGGGCTCTGATGGGTCCAAGGGGTAACGTTTCTCCTGGTGGACAGTGCACCCCACAATGCTCTGGGCTCGGGGAATTCACACATATAAATGTCTCATCATATGGGATCAGAACTAGAACTCCAGTGCCCCCTATTGGTGGTAGACAATATTGAGATTTCCTATCTGTATACTCATATACTGATAACCCCTCATGAATAAAGACAATTCTGAGCTTATTGCATCACCCCCAGCTGTACTGGATTCAGGGGGATTGTCACGATTTAGGGAAGCTGTCCTGGGAGGTCAGGGCTATGTCACGCTGTCCTGGGAGGTCAGGGCTATGCCACGATGCCCTGGGAGGTGAGGGCTATGTCACGCTGTCCTGGGAGGTCAGGGCTATGTCACGCTGTCCTGGGAGGTCAGGGCTATGTCACGCTGTCCTGGGAGGTCAGGGCTATGTCACGCTGTCCTGGGAGGTCAGGGCTATGTCACGCTGTCCTGGGAGGTCAGGGCTATGTCACGCTGCCCTGGGAGGTCAGGGCTATGTCACGCTGTCCTGGGAGGTCAGGGCTATGTCACGATGCCCTGGGAGGTCAGGGCTATGTCACGCTGTCCTGGGAGGTCAGGGCTATGTCACGATGTCCTGGGAGGTCAGGGCTATGTCACGATGCCCTGGGAGGTCAGGGCTATGTCACGATGTCCTGGGAGGTCAGGGCTATGTCACGCTGTCCTGGGAGGTCAGGGCTATGTCACAATGCCCTGGGAGGTCAGGGCTATGTCACGATGTCCTGGGAGGTCAGGGCTATGTCACGATGTCCTGGGAGGTCAGGGCTATGTCACGATGCCCTGGGAGGTCAGGGCTATGTCACGATGCCCTGGGAGGTCAGGGCTATGTCACGATGTCCTGGGAGGTCAGGGCTATGTCACAATGCCCTGGGAGGTCAGGGCTATGTCACGATGCCCTGGGAGGTCAGGGCTATGTCACGATGTCCTGGGAGGTCAGGGATATGTCACGATGCCCTGGGAGGTCAGGGCTATGTCACGATGTCCTGGGAAGTCAGGGCTATGTCACACTGTCCTGGGAGGTCAGGGCTATGTCACGATGCCCTGGGAGGTCAGGACTATGTCACGCTGTCCTGGGAGGTCAGGGCTATGTCAGGATGCCCTGGGAGGTCAGGGCTATGTCACGATGCCCTGGGAAGTCAGGGCTATGTCACGCTGTCCTGGGAGGTCAGGGCTATGTCACGATGTCCTGGGAGGTCAGGGCTATGTCACGCTGTCCTGGGAGGTCAGGGTTATGTCACGCTGTCCTGGGAGGTCAGGGCTATGTCACGCTGCCCTGGGAGGTCAGGGCTATGTCACGATGTCCTGGGAAGTCAGGGCTATGTCACGCTGTCCTGGGAGGTCAGGGCTATGTCACGCTGTCCTGGGAGGTCAGGGCTATGTCACGCTGTCCTGGGAGGTCAGGGCTACGTCACGCTGTCCTGGGAGGTAAGGGCTACGTCACGCTGTCCTGGGAGGTCAGGGCTACGTCACGCTGTCCTGGGAGGTCAGGGCTACGTCACGCTGTCCTGGGAGGTCAGGGCTACGTCACGCTGTCCTGGGAGGTCAGGGCTATGTCACGCTGTCCTGGGAAGTCAGGGCTATGTCACGCTGTCCTGGGAAGTCAGGGCTATGTCACGCTGTCCTGGGAGGTCAGGGCTATGTCACGCTGTATTGGGAGGTAAGGGGTATGTCACGCTGTATTGGGAGGTAAGGGGTATGTCACGCTGTATTGGGAGGTAAGGGGTATGTCACTCTGTCCTGGGAGGTCAGGGCTATGTCACGCTGTCCTGGGAGGTCAGGGCTATGTCACGCTGTCCTGGGAAGTCAGGGCTATGTCACGCTGTCCTGGGAAGTCAGGGCTATGTCACGCTGTCCTGGGAGGTCAGGGCTATGTCACGCTGTATTGGGAGGTAAGGGGTATGTCACGCTGTCCTGGGAGGTCAGGGCTATGTCACGCTGTCCTGGGAGGTCAGGGCTACGTCACGCTGTCCTGGGAGGTCAGGGCTACGTCACGCTGTCCTGGGAGGTCAGGGCTACGTCACGCTGTCCTGGGAGGTCAGGGCTACGTCACGCTGTCCTGGGAGGTCAGGGCTACGTCACGCTGTCCTGGGAGGTCAGGGCTACGTCACGCTGTCCTGGGAGGTCAGGGCTACGTCACGCTGTCCTGGGAGGTCAGGGCTATGTCACGCTGTCCTGGGAGGTCAGGGCTATGTCACGCTGTCCTGGGAAGTCAGGGCTATGTCACGCTGTCCTGGGAAGTCAGGGCTATGTCACGCTGTCCTGGGAGGTCAGGGCTATGTCACGATGTCCTGGGAGGTCAGGGCTATGTCACGATGTCCTGGGAGGTCAGGGCTATGTCACGATGCCCTGGGAAGTCAGGGCTATGTCGCGCTGTCCTGGGAGGTCAGGGCTATGTCACGATGTCCTGGGAGGTCAGGGCTATGTCACGCTGTCCTGGGAGGTCAGGGTTATGTCACGCTGTTCTGGGAGGTCAGGGCTATGTCACGCTGCCCTGGGAGGTCAGGGCTATGTCACGATGCCCTGGGAAGTCAGGGCTATGTCACGCTGTCCTGGGAGGTCAGGGCTATGTCACGATGTCCTGGGAGGTCAGGGCTATGTCACGCTGTCCTGGGAGGTCAGGGTTATGTCACGCTGTCCTGGGAGGTCAGGGCTATGTCACGCTGCCCTGGGAGGTCAGGGCTATGTCACGATGTCCTGGGAAGTCAGGGCTATGTCACGCTGTCCTGGGAGGTCAGGGCTATGTCACGCTGTCCTGGGAGGTCAGGGCTATGTCACGCTGTCCTGGGAGGTCAGGGCTATGTCACGCTGTCCTGGGAGGTAAGGGCTACGTCACGCTGTCCTGGGAGGTCAGGGCTACGTCACGCTGTCCTGGGAGGTCAGGGCTACGTCACGCTGTCCTGGGAGGTCAGGGCTACGTCACGCTGTCCTGGGAGGTCAGGGCTACGTCACGCTGTCCTGGGAGGTCAGGGCTATGTCACGCTGTATTGGGAGGTAAGGGGTATGTCACTCTGTCCTGGGAGGTCAGGGCTATGTCACGCTGTCCTGGGAGGTCAGGGCTATGTCACGCTGTCCTGGGAAGTCAGGGCTATGTCACGCTGTCCTGGGAAGTCAGGGCTATGTCACGCTGTCCTGGGAGGTCAGGGCTATGTCACGCTGTATTGGGAGGTAAGGGGTATGTCACGCTGTCCTGGGAGGTCAGGGCTATGTCACGCTGTCCTGGGAGGTCAGGGCTACGTCACGCTGTCCTGGGAGGTCAGGGCTACGTCACGCTGTCCTGGGAGGTCAGGGCTACGTCACGCTGTCCTGGGAGGTCAGGGCTACGTCACGCTGTCCTGGGAGGTCAGGGCTACGTCACGCTGTCCTGGGAGGTCAGGGCTACGTCACGCTGTCCTGGGAGGTCAGGACTATGTCACGCTGTCCTGGGAGGTCAGGGCTATGTCACGCTGTCCTGGGAGGTCAGGGCTATGTCACGCTGTCCTGGGAGGTCAGGGCTATGTCACGCTGTCCTGGGAAGTCAGGGCTATGTCACGCTGTCCTGGGAGGTCAGGGCTATGTCACGATGTCCTGGGAGGTCAGGGCTATGTCACGATGTCCTGGGAGGTCAGGGCTATGTCACGCTGTCCTGGGAGGTCAGGGCTATGCCACGATGCCCTGGGAGGTCAGGGCTATGTCACGCTGTCCTGGGAGGTCAGGGCTATGTCACGATGTCCTGGGAGGTCAGGGCTATGTCACGATGTCCTGGGAGGTCAGGGCTATGTCACGATGTCCTGGGAGGTCAGGGCTATGTCACTATGCCCTGGGAGGTCAGGGCTATGTCACGCTGTCCTGGGAGGTCAGCGCTTTGTCACGCTGTCCTGTGAGGTCAGCGCTTTGTCACGCTGTCCTGGGAGGTCAGGGCTATGTCACGATGTCGGAGGTCAGGGCTATGTCACGCTGTCCTGGGAGGTCAGGGCTATGTCACGCTGTCCTGGGAGGTCAGGGCTATGTCACGCTGTCCTGGGAGGTCAGGGCTATGTCACGATGTCCTGGGAGGTCAGGGCTATGTCACGATGCCCTGAGAGGTCAGGGCTATGTCACGCTGTCCTGGGAGGTCAGGGCTATGTCACGCTGTCCTGGGAGGTCAGGGCTATGTCACGCTGTCCTGGGAGGTCAGGGCTATGTCACGATGCCCTGGGAGGTCAGGGCTATGTCACGATGTCCTGGGAGGTCAGGGCTATGTCACGATGCCCTGAGAGGTCAGGGCTATGTCACGCTGTCCTTGGAGGTCAGGGTTATATCACACTGTATTTGGAGGTCAGGACTATGTCACGCTGTATTGGAAGGTCAGGGCTATGTCACGCTGTCGTGGGAGGTCAGGGCTATGTCACGCTGTCCTGGGAGGTCAGGGCTATGTCACGCTGTCCTGGGAGGTCAGGGCTATGTCACGCTGTCCTTGGAGGTCAGGGCTATGTCACGCTGTCCTTGGAGGTCAGGGCTATGTCACGCTGTATTTGGAGGTCAGGACTATGTCACGCTGTCCTTGGAGGTCAGGGCTATGTCACGCTGTCCTGGGAGGTCAGAGTTATGTTACGCTGTATTGGAAGGTCAGGGCTATGTCACGCTGTCCTGGGAGGTCAGGGCTACGTCACGCTGTCCTGGGAGGTCAGGGCTACGTCACGCTGTCCTGGGAGGTCAGGACTATGTCACGCTGTCCTGGGAGGTCAGGGCTATGTCACGCTGTCCTGGGAGGTCAGGGCTATGTCACGCTGTCCTGGGAGGTCAGGGCTATGTCACGCTGTCCTGGGAAGTCAGGGCTATGTCACGCTGTCCTGGGAGGTCAGGGCTATGTCACGATGTCCTGGGAGGTCAGGGCTATGTCACGATGTCCTGGGAGGTCAGGGCTATGTCACGCTGTCCTGGGAGGTCAGGGCTATGCCACGATGCCCTGGGAGGTCAGGGCTATGTCACGCTGTCCTGGGAGGTCAGGGCTATGTCACGATGTCCTGGGAGGTCAGGGCTATGTCACGATGTCCTGGGAGGTCAGGGCTATGTCACGATGTCCTGGGAGGTCAGGGCTATGTCACTATGCCCTGGGAGGTCAGGGCTATGTCACGCTGTCCTGGGAGGTCAGCGCTTTGTCACGCTGTCCTGTGAGGTCAGCGCTTTGTCACGCTGTCCTGGGAGGTCAGGGCTATGTCACGCTGTCCTGGGAGGTCAGGGCTATGTCACGCTGTCCTGGGAGGTCAGGGCTATGTCACGCTGTCCTGGGAGGTCAGGGCTATGTCACGATGTCCTGGGAGGTCAGGGCTATGTCACGATGCCCTGAGAGGTCAGGGCTATGTCACGCTGTCCTGGGAGGTCAGGGCTATGTCACGCTGTCCTGGGAGGTCAGGGCTATGTCACGCTGTCCTGGGAGGTCAGGGCTATGTCACGATGCCCTGGGAGGTCAGGGCTATGTCACGATGTCCTGGGAGGTCAGGGCTATGTCACGATGCCCTGAGAGGTCAGGGCTATGTCACGCTGTCCTTGGAGGTCAGGGTTATATCACACTGTATTTGGAGGTCAGGACTATGTCACGCTGTATTGGAAGGTCAGGGCTATGTCACGCTGTCCTGGGAGGTCAGGGCTATGTCACGCTGTCCTGGGAGGTCAGGGCTATGTCACGCTGTCCTGGGAGGTCAGGGCTATGTCACGCTGTCCTTGGAGGTCAGGGCTATGTCACGCTGTCCTTGGAGGTCAGGGTTATATCACACTGTATTTGGAGGTCAGGACTATGTCACGCTGTCCTTGGAGGTCAGGGCTATGTCACGCTGTCCTGGGAGGTCAGAGTTATGTTACGCTGTATTGGAAGGTCAGGGCTATGTCACGCTGTCCTGGGAGGTCAGGGCTATGTCACGCTGTCCTTGGAGGTCAGGGCTATGTCACGCTGTCCTGGGAGGTCAGAGTTATGTTACGCTGTATTGGAAGGTCAGGGCTATGTCACGCTGTCCTGGGAGGTCAGGGCTATGTCACGCTGTCCTGGGAGGTCAGGGCTATGTCACGCTGTCCTTGGAGGTCAGGGCTATGTCACGCTGTCCTGGGAGGTCAGAGTTATGTTACGCTGTATTGGAAGGTCAGGGCTATGTCACGCTGTATTGGAAGGTCAGGGCTATGTCACGCTGTCCTGGGAGGTCAGAGTTATGTTACGCTGTATTGGAAGGTCAGGGCTATGTCACGCTGTCCTTGGAGGTCAGGGCTATGTCACGCTGTCCTGGGAGGTCAGGGCTATGTCACGCTGTCCTTGGAGGTCAGGGCTATGTCACGCTGTCCTGGGAGGTCAGAGTTATGTTACGCTGTATTGGAAGGTCAGGGCTATGTCACGCTGTATTGGAAGGTCAGGGCTATGTCACGCTGTCCTGGGAGGTCAGAGTTATGTCACGCTGTATTGGAAGGTCAGGGCTATGTCACGCTGTCCTGGGAGGTCAATTTTTTTCAAAACATCACTAGTAAGATCCTTCTGAAGTTGTACTTGTAAGGTTTCAATTTCGCTCTCGAGGGAGCTTAATGTTTTTAAATCATATTCTCTCAATAGATTCAGAAACCCTTTAGAACAGGTATTAACCAGGATTTCCCATTTATCTTTGAAGTCATTATCCTGAATCGGGAAGGAGGGAAAGACTTGGATACGAAGTCCCCTCGGGTTAAGATCTTTTTGGATATATTTATCCAGAAACTCGCAATTCCACCAAACTCTGGTACGTTTCCTTAAGAGATCTCTGAACTCGGCCATGATCTCCTGCATGTCAACACCAAATCCACCACTGCCCACACTATCACCCTCCTGGAAGGCATCATTAAGTTGTGCGCGCCAAGTAAGGTCGCGCGCCCGAAAATCCATAGTAGGGCTGAGAAATTCTGTAAAAAACACAGAAAAAGCAATTAGTAAAACACAATAGACCAATACTTTACAGAACACAAATGGCAGTAACCTAAATATATGGTCTGCCATGATAAGTGGTTCCACTCCATGAGACTATGCATACACAAGGAGAAAAAGGAGTGACTGAATCCAACAGTTTTTTATTATAAAAATATGAAAATTTTATTATAATTGGTAAGTATAGAAAAGCACAATGATCATAATATAATTACACATAAAATATGACACCATACACCAGAAGAGGAGATACACAACAATGATAGGAGGCACCAACCCACAAAAATGCCTAAGATATAATAGCCCTTATGGGATATAATTAGCAAACTACTGCCTATGTAAAAATCCTATCGTAACCATAATATGTCTAGGGTGGCAGAGAGCTCCCAAAGCGGGCTGACATTATGGAAATGAAAACAACGGTAAGAGTTCAGCAATACATAATTATGGCAAAAAGGTAAAGAGATTATAATGCGAACGCTTACCAGATGGTGCCCACTAGCCCCCGGTTGTAAAAGGAATCTCCAACGTGCGTTTCGCGCTTGCCACTAGCGCTTTCTCAAGCAGATGCCGCTAGTACTGGCGCAGGACCTTTTGTAACCATAACGATCGTCACATGTCTGACCATGTGATATGAATGAACCAATGAAAAGCGGTTATAGCGGCGCATGCGCCGCGGCGCCGGCCAGTCCTCTCACATAAAGACAGACGCCCATCGTTGGACGCGCGCTCAAAATCAGCGCTCACGTCACAAGTATAAAGGGCACCGCCCCCATGGGGAGGAACACGGGAGGGCACACAATGCATGCGCGCAACCGCAGAGTCACGGTACAGATGTGACAGCTATTAATAAGGCTACATACAAACATGGAGAAGTCAAAAAAGCACACAGATCAAGTAACGATTACACCCACACAGTCCCACCCCACACAGAATGCCATCAAAATCAAAGATATAGAATAGATCTCTACATCCCCAGCTCCATTAACAGATATAACCAAAGGTAAAAAAGTGTTCAATACATAGAGCAGGGGGAGATTCAAATACAGTATCCAATCGATGGCAACTGAATGGCTGGAGCCGGTGAAGAAGAAAACGGTGGATCCATGTATACCAGAACAGCGGCAGGAACAATAAAACTAAGAGATAAAAAGTGAGAAACAATTAGAAATTAAGAACAATAAAAATACAAACGGGGAAAATGATGGGCAGTGGTGGACATGGACAACCCAAAAGGGTAACTTAGAATCATAGAATCGTAGAGTTGGAAGGGACCTCCTGGGCCATCTGGTCCAACCCCCTGCTCAAAGCAGGATTCGCTAAATCATCCCAGTTAGATGTCTGTCCAGCCTCTGTTTGAAGACTTCCATTGAAGGAGAACTCACCACTTCTCGTGGCAGCCTGTTCCACTCATTGATCACTCTAACTGTCAAAAAGTTTTTTCTAATATCTAATCTGTGTCTCCTCCCATTCAGCTTCATCCCATTGCTTCTAGTCTTTCCTTGTGCAAATGAGAATAAAGTTGATCCTTCTACAATGTGACAGCCCTTTAGATATTTGTAGACAGCTATTAAGTCTCCTCTCAGTCTTCTCTTTTGCAAACTAAACATTCCCAAATCCTGCAACCTTTCCTCATAAGACAGGGTTTGCAGACCGGTCACCATTCTGGTCGCTCTTTTCTGAACTTGCTCCAGTTTGTTGATGTCTTTTTTCAAATGTGGTGCCCAAAATTGGACACAATATTCCAGATGAGGTCTGACCAAAGAGGAGTAGAGGGAAATAATTACTTCACGTGATCTAGACTGTATGCTTCTGTTAATACATCCTAGAATTGCATTTGCCTTTTTTGCTGCTGCATCACACTGTTGACTCATATTCAGTCTGTGATCTATTAGTATACCCAAGTCTTTTTCACATGTGCTGTCACTTAGCCCTATTCCTCCCATTCTATATATGCTTTTTTCATTTTTATTGCCCAGATGTAGTACTTTGCATTTCTCCCTGTTAAAAACCATTCTGTTAGTTGCTGCCCACTTCTCCAGTTTATTTAAATCTTTTTGAATCCTCTCTCTCTCTTCTCTAGTATTAGCTATCCCTCCTAGCTTTGTGTCATCAGCAAATTTAATCAGTTTACCCTCAATTCCTTCATCTAAATCGTTGATAAAGATGTTGAACAATACAGGGCCCAGGACAGAGCCCTGTGGTACCCCACTTGAGACATTCTTCCAACTGGATGTGCAGCCATTTACGACCACTCTTTGGGTCCGATCACTAAGCCAGTTATGAATCCACCTAACAGTTGCCTTGTCCATTCCATACTTAGTCATTTTTTCAATAAGGATTGTATGAGAGACTTTGTCAAATGCTTTGCTGAAGTCAAGATATACTATATCTACAGCATTTCCTTGATCCACCCAATCAGTAATACCATCATAGAAGGAAATTAAATTAGTCTGACATGACTTATTAGTTACAAACCCATGCTGACTCTGTTTAATCACTTCATTCCTATCCAGGTATTGACATACATGTTGTTTAATAATTTGTTCAAAGATCTTTCCTGGTATAGAAGTCAGACTCACCGGCCTATAGTTGCCTGGGTCCACCTTCTTCCCCTTTTTGAAGATAGGAACAACATTTGCTCTTCTCCAGTCTTCTGGCACTTCTCCTGTTCTCCAAGAATTTTCAAAGATTATGGAGAGGGGTTCAAAAATTTCTTCTGCTATCTCCTTCAGTACTCTGGGGTGTAATTCATCTGGACCTGGAGACTTGAATACATTTAGGTTAGCTAAGTGTTTCCTCACTATCATTCTGTTTATAGATATCCTGGATTCTTCTATTCCCTTAATAGGACAGTGAATAACAGTTGATGTTACATTTCCTTTCTGAGAGAAAACAGATGCAAAATAGGAATTTAAAAGTTCAGCCTTCTCAACATCCTGTCTTACCATTTCATCATTTTCATCCTGTAAAAATCCTATAGCATCTTTGACTTTTCTTTTACTTTTGACATATCCCCAAAATCCTTTATTATTGCTTTTGACATCTCTTGCAAGCCTCAATTCATTTTCAGCTTTAGATAATCTGATTTGTGCCTTGCAGGTTCTGCAGACAGCATTATATTCTTCTTTAGATATGCCTCCTTCTTTCCATTTTATAAACATTTTTTGCTTCCTTTTTAGCATGTGCTTAAGTTCTGTGTTCATCCATCCTGGTTTCCTTAAATGCTTCCTATTCTTCCCTCTTTTCGGAATTGTTAACAACTGTGCTTTGAGAATTTCATTTTTCAAGATTTCCCATCCTTCCTGGACATTTTTGTCTTTAAGGATATCCAGCCATTGGATCCCTCCAATTCTCTTTCTGAATCCCTTAAAATCTGCCTTTCTGAAATCTAACCTTGACATCTGAGTCTTCACAGGTCTTCCGCCTCTAGTTATCCAAAATTCTAAAATAGCATGGTCGCTACCTCCTAGGGTCCCAGCCGCTTTTACCTCCTCAACCATTTCCTCCCTGTTTATAAGGATTAGATCCAAGGTAGCAGTTCCCCTTGTTTTCTCCTTTACCTTTTGGAAGATGAAGTTGTCAGCAAGAGAGGATAAGAATTTCCTTGACCTGTTAGTTTTGCCTGAGAGAGATTCCCAACAAATGTCTGGATAGTTGAAATCTCCCATGACAACTATGTCATATTTTTTGGAGAACTTATTTTACAGGAAAGAGGCAAAGCTCAGAGACTCATTAAGATCTTTCGGGGTTATCGTATCCAGCATAACAATCCACTTAGATTCTCTTTGCGCCAAAATTTTCTTATAGTTACCGGCTCTGATCCCTAGATGAACCCTATCAATCCCCCTCACCATGAATGTCTGTGGGTCACAGTTGTGCACCAATTTGAAGTGACAAGGGATCGTCTTTAAAACAGAAAGATCGGTCACTGTCTTAGCCCCCAGAATGTCACGAACGTGCTCCCGGACCCTCACCCGGAGTTCTCTCGAGGTTAAACCCACATATATAAGAGAACACCCGCAAACGGCATAATACACCACATTATCACTGCCGCATGATATCCGTTCTGTGATTTGAAATTCTTTCGACCTGTTCGAATTATGGAATGTTGAGCACTGTGAGACATTGCGGCAGGCCAGGCAGTGGCCGCACGGGACCGAACCAGCCACAGGGCCCCTAGTGCCAAACGGGATGATTGTATCAGGGACATAATGGCTCTTAACCAAAAGATCCCTTAAATTCTTAGATCTTCTTGCAGTCATCAAGGAATGATCACCAACAGCCTGATTCAATGCCGGTTCAGATTTCAAAATGGCCCAGTGCTTCGTAAGAATATCTCGCATATATTGGGAGGTCAGGGCTATGTCATAGAATCATAGAATCATAGAATCATAGAATCGTAGAGTTGGAAGGGACCTCCTGGGCCATCTGGTCCAACCCCCTGCTCAAAGCAGGATTCGCTAAATCATCCCAGTCAGATGTCTGTCCAGCCTCTGTTTGAAGACTTCCATTGAAGGAGAACTCACCACTTCTCGTGGCAGCCTGTTCCACTCATTGATCACTCTAACTGTCAAAAAGTTTTTTCTAATATCTAATCTGTGTCTCCTCCCATTCAGTTTCATCCCATTGCTTCTAGTCTTTCCTTGTGCAAATGAGAATAAAGTTGATCCTTCTACAATGTGACAGCCCTTTAGATATTTGTAGACAGCAATTAAGTCTCCTCTCAGTCTTCTCTTTTGCAAACTAAACATTCCCAAATCCTGCAACCTTTCCTCATAAGACAGGGTTTGCAGACCGGTCACCATTCTGGTCGCTCTTTTCTGAACTTGCTCCAGTTTGTTGATGTCTTTTTTAAAATGTGGTGCCCAAAACTGGACACAATATTCCAGATGAGGTCTGACCAAAGAGGAGTAGAGGGAAATAATGACTTCACGTGATCTAGACTGTATGCTTCTGTTAATACATCCTAGAACTGCATTTGCCTTTTTTGCTGCTGCATCACACTGTTGACTCATATTCAGTCTGTGATCTATTAGTATACCCAAGTCTTTTTCACATGTGCTGTCACTTAGCCCTATTCCTCCCATTCTATATATGCTTTTTTCATTTTTATTGCCCAGATGTAGTACTTTGCATTTCTCCCTGTTAAAAACCATTCTGTTAGTTACTGCCCACTTCTCCAGTTTATTTAAATCTTTTTGAATCCTCTCTCTCTCTTCTCTAGTATTAGCTATCCCTCCTAGCTTTGTGTCATCAGCAAATTTAATCAGTTTACCCTCAATTCCTTCATCTAAATCGTTGCTGAAGATGTTGAACAATACAGGGCCCAGGACAGAGCCCTGTGGTACCCCACTTGAGACATTCTTCCAACTGGATGTGCAGCCATTTACGACCACTCTTTGGGTCCGATCACTAAGCCAGTTATGAATCCACCTAACAGTTGCCTTGTCCATTCCATACTTAGTCATTTTTTCAATAAGGATTGTATGAGAGACTTTGTCAAATGCTTTGCTGAAGTCAAGATATACTATATCTACAGCATTTCCTTGATCCACCCAATCAGTGATACCGTCATAGAAGGAAATTAAGTTAGTCTGACATGACTTATCAGTTACAAACCCATGCTGACTCTGTTTAATCACTTCATTCTTATCCAGGTACTGACATACATGTTGTTTAATAATTTGTTCAAAGATCTTTCCTGGTATAGAAGTCAGACTCACTGGCCTATAGTTGCCTGGGTCCACCTTCTTCCCCTTTTTGAAGATAGGAACAACATTTGCTCTTCTCCAGTCTTCTGGCACTTCTCCTGTTCTCCAAGAATTTTCAAAGATTATGGAGAGTGGTTCAGAAATTTCTTCTGTTATCTCCTTCAGTACTCTGGGGTGTAATTCATCTGGACCTGGAGACTTGAATTCATTTAGGTTAGCTAAGTGTTTCCTCACTATCTTTCTGTTTATAGATATCCTGGATTCTTCTATTCCCTTAATAGGACAGTGAATAACAGTTGGTGTTACATTTCCTTTCTGAGAGAAAACAGATGCAAAATAGGAATTTAAAAGTTCAGCCTTCTCAACATCCTGTCTTACCATTTCATCATTTTCATCCTGTAAAAATCCTATAGCATCTTTGACTTTTCTTTTACTTTTGACATATCCCCAAAATCCTTTATTATTGCTTTTGACATCTCTTGCAAGCCTCAATTCATTTTCAGCTTTAGCTAATCTGATTTGTGCCCTGCAGATTCTGCAGACAGCATTATATTCTTCTTTAGATATGCCTCCCTCTTTCCATTTTATAAACATTTTTTTCTTCCTTTTTAGCATGTGCTTAAGTTCTGTGTTCACCCATCCTGGTTTCCTTAAATGCTTCCTATTCTTCCCTCTTTTCGGAATTGTTAACAACTGTGCTTTGAGAATTTCATTTTTAAAGATTTCCCATCCTTCCTGGACATTTTTGTCTTTTAGGATATCCAGCCATTGGATCCCTCCAATTCTCTTTCTGAATCCCTTAAAATTTGCCTTTCTGAAATCTAACCTTGACGTCTGAGTCTTCACAGGTCTTCCACCTCTAGTTATCCAAAATTCTAAAATAGCATGGTCGCTACCTCCTAGGGTCCCAGCCACTTTTACCTCCTCAACCATTTCCTCCCTGTTTATAAGGATTAGATCCAAGGTAGCAGTTCCCCTTGTTTTCTCCTTTACCTTTTGGAAGATAAAGTTGTCAGCAAGAGAGGATAAGAATTTCCTTGACCTGTTAGTTTTGCCTGAGAGAGATTCCCAACAAATGTCTGGATAGTTGAAATCTCCCATGACAACTATGTCATATTTTTTGGAGAACTTGGCCATTTGATGCATAAAGAGTTCATCCATATCTTCAGCTTGCACAGGCGGCCTGTAGTAAATGCCTACTATGGTGTCCTTTCCATTGTTCTGTCCTTGTATTCTTACCCAAACAGTTTCCACAGAACTCCCAGTCTCTGAAGCTTCAATCTCTGTGCAGATATACGCGTTTCTAACATACAATGGGACACCCCCTCCTCGTTTATCAAGTCTGTTTCTTGCAAATAAGTTGTATCCTTCTAGTCTTGTATTCCAATCATGTGTATCGTCCCACCAAGTTTCAGTGATTCCAATGACATCATATTTCTTTTCCTGTGTTAGTAGTTCCAATTCTCCTTGTTTGTTGCCCATGCTTTGTGCATTAGTATAGAAACATTTTAGATTGTGATTGGTTTCTCTTTCTCCAATATTTTTATTAATTAGATTCTTTTGTCTTTGTTCTTCCTTTCCACTTCTATTAGCAGAGTTCTCAATAGCATTTGTCAGGTGTATGGCTTTTTCTGGTCTTTTGCTTCCCTTCCCATGTTGTTCTAGTTTAAAGCTCTCCTTACAAGTGTAGCAAGGCGACTTCCAAATACATGCTTTCCAGTCTTCGTAAGGTGCACCCCATCTCTAGCAAGTAGTCCATCGTATAAGTAGTTCACTCCGTGATCCAGAAATCCAAATCGTTGCTGACGGCACCATCGACGTAGCCAGTTGTTCACCTGCAGAATCTTATTCCACCTCCTTGGTCCATGGCCATCCACTGGGAGGATGGAAGAGAAGACCACCTGCGCTCCCAGTTCTTTCACTTTCTTGCCTAAGTCTTCAAAGTCTCTGCAGATGGTTTCCAGGTCGTTTCTTGCGTTTCCAGGTCGTTTCTTGTCACGCTGTCCTGGAAGGTCAGTGCTATGTCACACTGTCCTGGGAGCTCAGCGCTATGTCACGCTGTCCTGGGAGGTCAGCGCTAAGTCACGCTGTCCTGGGAGGTCAGGGCTATGTCACGCTGTATTGGGAGGTCAGGGCTATGTCACGCTGTTTTGGGAGGTCAGGACTATGTCACGCTGTCCTGGGAGGTCAGGGCTATGTCACGCTGTTTTGGGAGGTCAGGACTATGTCACGCTGTATTGGGAGGTCAGGGCTATGTCACGCTGTTTTGGGAGGTCAGGACTATGTCACGCTGTATTGGGAGGTCAGGGCTATGTCACGCTGTCCTGCGAGGTCAGGGCAATGTCACGCTGTATTGGGAGGTCAGAGCTATGTTATGCTATTCTGGAAGGTCAGGGCTATGTCACGCTGTCCTGGGAGTTCAGGGCTATGTCACGCTGTCCTGGGAGTTCAGGGCTATGTCACGCTGTCCTGGGAGGTCAGGGCTATGTCACGCTGTCCTGAGAGTTCAGTGCTATATCACGCTGTCCTGGGAGTTCAGGGCTATGTCACGCTGTCCTGGGAGTTCAGGGCTATGTCACGCTGTCCTGGGAGTTCAGGGCTATGTCACTCTGTCCTGGGTGGTCAGGGCTATGTCACGCTGTCCTGGGAGGTCAGGGCTATGTCATGCTGTAATGGGAGGTCAGGGCTTTGTCACTCTGTCCTGGGAGGTCAGGGCTATGTCACGCTCTATTGGTAGGTCAGAGCTATGTCACGCGGTCCTGGAAGGTCAGGGCTATGTCACGCGGTCCTGGGAGTTCAGGGCTATGTCACTCTGTCCTGGGAGTTCAGGGCTATGTCACGCTGTCCTGGGAGTTCAGGGCTACGTTATTCTGTCCTGGGAGTTTAGGGCTATGTCACGCGGTCCTTGGAGGTCAGGGCTATGTCACGCTGTCCTGGGAGGTCAGGTGTCACGGATTCACTGACCAGTGCGACACGACCCAACGATTGGTCGTTCACCAAACAGCCACCAAACAGGGACCACCGGGGACACAATTACAATGGTGGGCCCTGCGATAGGGAACGGGGAAAAGGTCACCTCCTGCAGTCACCTGAGGATGTGCCCTGCTCTTAGCATCCCTATACAGGTTCTTTCAACCTGTTACCGAGCAGGATACCTTAGCCCTCGCTTGCCCTGTACCTATCCCTAAGTATGGAATTGTCAAGTGAGGACACTGGTCCCATCGATGCACTAATGCAACACAAGGTAAGGTAAGACAGACAGTAAAAGGAACAGGGTAATAAAAATACAACACTTAGCTTTCTGCTGTAAAGCAACGCACAGCAGGATCACGACACCAGATACGCCATAAACAGCTGAGGCACCACCGCTCCCAGCAAGCTCCTTCCTCCTGTTTAGTCACTGTAGCATGAACTCTAACACCAACGGTCAGCTGATGCATCAGGTGACCTTTTAAAGGATGGTGGGAGTGGTCACCACCTGCATCAGCATATTTAGCAGCAATATAATTACACCAGCGGCCACAGGGGGGAAAAACAGACATTAACTCCAAATGGCCGGAAAGGAAAAAAGTTTATATGTGAGAATCCAGATCTGCCACAGATCCAAAAATTGTAAAAGAATGGGGAGACAAAAGAAGCGCAATAGGGTCTTATCCACGTTACAAAGGAGGAATGAAATAAGAAACTTGCTCACCTGATTAGAATGAGATAAGCGCATATAGTCTGGTGGCTGCTGCAGATCGACAGGTCCTCAGAGACCAGAAGAAATCATGTATTCAATGGGAATTTTGCAGTTAAAACTCTGCGCTGCCGCAGGGATAAATTCCAGGAGAGAGATGTCTTGGATTCACAGTGGCTTTATTCAACGCGTTTCAGGGGTCTCAAGCCCCCTTCATCAGGAAAATACCACACAGATGTACAGGTATCAGACGTATATATTAGGGTGACCGCAAAAAATTGATGTCGGAATTTTGTCCGTCTGGACCACACAAAACGATTCCCCTTTCCAGATATTGAGATAGCCAAAATTTGAGCTCGATCAAACGACGTTAACCCGTGCCGCTCGTCGCTCAAAGTTTGAAAAAATCCAAATTGAGGTATTTTAAGATTTGGGTATTTTGCATAGTCTGTTAGACTATAAAGAATGTGACAACAACATTGCAGAAATAGCCCTGACCAAATTTTCGAACCATTTGTGGTATTTGAATGCAGAGTTGGTGGGATTATCGTTTTTTGATCCCACCATTACAGACAATGAAAAGTTGTTAATGGCTAATAAATTGCTCGGTAGCACAGATGAACCATCAGAGCACGCTAGGGTTGTAAAGCCAAAAGTTAGGAAAGAAAAATTAAAAGAGGTAGGAAGTAACCGACTTTAACGACCTTCTGACAAAAGATGAAGAACAAAAGCAATATGTCCTGCAAGTTGTAAGCAAATGCCGAGCATTATATTCTGACGTTTCAAAAACTACTTTAACAGAAGCTCTAGAATAGATTAGATAACTATGTAACATTATCAGCTCATGTAGGTTAGCGTGCTCTGATGGTTCATCTGTGCTACTGAGCAATTTATTAGCCATTAACAACTTTTCATTGTCTGTAATGGTGGGATCAAAAAACGATAATCCCACCAACTCTGCATTCAAATACCACAAATGGTTCGAAAATTTGGTCAGGGCTATTTCTGCAATGTTGTTGTCACATTCTTTATAGTCTAACAGACTATGCAAACTACCTAAATCTTAAAATACCTCAATTTGGATTTTTTCAAACTTTGAGCGACGAGCGGCACGGGTTAACGTCGTTTGATCGAGCTCAAATTTTGGCTCTCTCAATATCTGGAAAGGGGAATCGTTTTGTGGGGTCCAGACGAACAAGATTCTGACATTTTTTCCCCCCCATATGAGATCCGGTCACCCTAGTATATATAGTTCTGAGAGGACACTGAGTTTCAAAAAAATGAGTGCCAAGAGATCAGATGACACAATGTGAAAGTTCAAAGACATCACAGGGTTAACTCCTCCAATAGGTCACTGTTACAGAACCACTTAGCACCCAGAATATGTTGTGCAGTTATATGGATGTATAATAGGTTCTATGTGAGATGCATGTCCCTAATGCATCAGCATTACCCTTTTGTCCGCCCTCCCCCCACCTTTGTCATTTCCACAGTAAACATCGGCAGGCTCCGGCCACCTGCGGCTTTTGTAATGCATGTCTGGCCTGACGCTTTTCTATTGGCCTGCCCTCTGTATCTGTGTGACATATTCTGTGTCCTGTGAGTAAAGTGCTGTCAGACTGGAAATACATGGAGAAGCAGTGATCTTTCATATGCTCCCAAGTAACCCAGGGATTCCAGCCAGCATCATTCATTCAGACTCCAGCCAACGCAGAGCGGACCTCCGAAAACACGGGGTGGTACTGAAAGAGGTACCCCAGCTTGGTAGACCCCGTTACACTCGGCTCCCCTTTTCAGCGACGCGATCGGCATACACAACGGATCGGTTTGGGGATGACCGAAGTTTATTGGGTTGGTACAAGTTCCGTTTGTCGACTTAGTCCATCGGCGTTACCGTTTTGTTTGCCGGGTCTGTAGTGGATGGTGAAGTCCAGAGGTTGTAGGGCTAAACTCCACCGCAGCAATCTGGCGTTGTCTCCGGAGACCCGATTAAGCCAGACTAGGGGATTATGGTCCGTTAGAAGGGAAAACTGTCGTCCATACAAATATGGTTGCAACTTCTTGAGTGCCCATACTACCGCCAGGCACTACTTATCGATGGCCGCATAGCTTACTTCACGGGGCAGTAGTTTCCGACTCAGGTAAGCTACCGGGTGTTCTTGGCCGTCCGGCCCGACTTGGCTCAGTACTGCCCCCAATCCAAACATAGAAGCGTCTGTATGAACCAGGAAACGTTTAGTTGGATCGGGTGCGGCCAATACAGGGGTATTGGTGAGGGCGTCCTTTAGTTGGCGGAAGGCTTCCTCACACTCTGGGGTCCAGGTTACCTGGCAGGGTTGGTTCTTACGGGTCAGATCAGTGAGGGGCTTGGCTACGCTGCTGTAATTGGGAACGAATTTCCCGTAATACCCCGCTGTCCCTAGAAACGCCATGACCTGGGTTTTAGTGCGTGGGATGGGCCATTTGGCTATGGCCTCAATCTTGGCTGGTTCTGGTCGCTGTTTCCCACTTCCCACCCAATGCCCTAAACACTGAACCTCTGCTTTGCCCACGTGACACTTGTTTGGGTTCAGGGTGATTCCGGCATGGTGGATCCTGTCCAATACTGTCTCTAGGTGATTTAGATGCTCTTCCCATGTCGCACTGTAGATGGCGATGTCGTCCAGGTAGGCACAAGCATAGTCCTGGAGACCATCCAGAAGCCGGTCAGCCAGCCTTTGGAAGGTCGACGGGGCATTCTTCATCCCGAATGGCATAACTCGAAACTGGAATAAGCCAAACGGGGTGACAAATGCCGACTTGGGAATAGCGTCAGGACTAAGGGTAATCTGCCAGTAGCCTTTGCATAGATCGATGGTGGTCAAATACTTTGCCCCCACCAGCCGGTCTAACAACTCATCCACACGCGGCATGGGATACGCATCCGTCACTGTTTTTTCATTGAGCTTACGATAGTCTACACAAAACAGTGTAGTCCCATCCTTCTTGGGCACTAACACTACGGGGGATGCCCAGGGACTTTCTGACTCTTCAATGAACCCTAAACGCAGCATCTCTTGTATCTCTTGTCGCATCCCCTCTCGTACAGACTCAGACTCAGGGACGCGGAAGGGGTTTTGTCGCAGGGGGATCTGATCCTGGGTCTCAACCTTGTGTTGTGCCAGGCGAGTGTACCCCGGTCTCTCTGAAAACATCCTCTGTCGCAGCCTCAACAACGCCTCCGCCTGCTGTCTCTCCCGGGGGCCTAGGTCTTCACCCAAGTGTACCTGGTCCCATGTTTTAGACTGAGTCCTTTCCCCTAAGACATCCGGCAAGGGAAGTCCGGCTAAATCTTCTGCTTCAGGTGCACAGATGGCCACTACCTCTTCAGGGCGCTCTTGGTAGGGCTTCAGCATATTCACGTGGAACATGCGGATAACCCTGGGATCGTCACAATCGGCGACATTATAGGTTGTGTCGGCTATTTTCCCCACTACCTGGTAGGGCCCCTGCCATGCAGCTTGAAACTTATTCTGCTTAGTGGGCTCTAACACCAGAACCTTCTGTCATATTTCCAAAGTGCGCTATCTGGCCCTCCGATCGTACCATATGCGCTGGCGCCGCTGGGTCGCCTGCATGTTCTCACGTACAGCCTGAGTCAGCTCCTGTAGGCGGTCCCGGAATTCCAGCACATAGGGTACAATAGGTACCCCTTCTATGAGGCCCTCCCCGTCCCAGTGTTCCAGCACTAAGTCTAGGGGTCCCCTTACCGTCTCCCGCATACCAGCTCGAACGTCCCGTTAAAGCGTTCACACAACCCATTGGTTTGCGGGTGGTACGGGGTGCTTCTAATGGACTTTACGCCGCACAGCTTCCACAGTTGGTTGGTCACCTCTGCTGTAAACTGGGTAGCCTGGTACGAGATAATCCCCCGGGGAAATCCAACCCGTGAGAAAACCTGGAGCAGGGCGGCCGCCACCATCTCTGCCAGAATGTTAGGTAACGCAACCGCCTCTGGATACCATGTGGCATAATCTACCACTGTCAATATATACTTTTTCCCTGACGGACTGGATTTGGCTAACGGCCCTATCAGATCGACCGCTACTCGGCTAAATGGTTCCTCCACAATGGGGAGGGGGCGTAATTTGGCCTTGCATCGATCCCCCCTCTTGCCAATGCGCTGACAACTGTCACAGGTCTGGCAGTACAGACCAACATCATAGGTTACCCCCGGCCAAAAGAAGTTGTGTGTCAGACGATGCCTGGTGCGACTGACGCCGAAGTGCCCGGCCAAGGGTATATCATGAGAGATTCGCAGTAGCTCCTGTCTATACTTCTTGGGAACTACCAGCTGTTGTTTTATAGTGGGGCTCGTCCCTGTGTGGTGCTGCTCTGTGATCCGGTAGAGGAGTCCCTGCTTCCATACAAACTGTTCCCCTTCCAGTACCCCTCTCCCCTCCTGTGCCTTCCCACGATGTCCCTCTAAATTCATCTGGGTCTGGCTATGGGAATACGTGCAGGGCTGGGATGTCTTACCTGGGCCTCCTCTGAGTGTGATTCCGCTTCCACAGCTCGAGCTTGTCTCCGGGTGGTCACAGGATAGGTCTCAGCCAGAGGGGCCACCGAGAATGCAGACAACATGGGCCCCAAGTCATTTCCCAGCAAGACGTCTGCAGGCAAATCCTCCATCAAGCCGACCTCAACAAGGCCATCCCCGACTCCCCAGTTCAGGTGAATCCTGGCAGTGGCCAGTCGATGTATAGCTCCCCCTGCTACATGGACTGCCACTGTCCGGTCCGTCTTCTCTTGGTCCCGGACTAGATGAGGCTTCACAAGGGTCAAAGTTGCTCCGGAATCTTTTAGTCCCTGCATACGTTTCCCATTAACCCACACGACCTGTCGATGCTGTTGTCGATTATCTGCCCGGGCTGCCTGCACGGGGTCTACTTCATGCAGCACTTCCTCCATCTCTTCCACCCCTTGGTTAGTCGTAGCCCCCAATGCTGGGTCAGCTTTGCCTTGGTAGCAGTGTACAGCAGCCCGGCTGAAGGTAGCTGTTCCTGCCTTTGGCCACTGGGTATGCTGAGTCCGGTTGGGACATTGTCTTTGCAGGTGGCCCAGCTGACGGCAGGTGTGGCATCGCGCCCCAGGGGGGACTGTGGTAGGCCGGGTTTCTAGCTGGTCCCCCTACAATCTTCGGTGGTTTGGGGCCCTCCAGGTCCATCGGCGGGCCCCTAGTGACCACCTTTGACCCGGAGAACTGCGGCCTCCTGGCATCATGATGTTCATCGGCCAGACGAGCGGCTTCCTCAAGAGTCGTTGGCCGCCTGTCCCGAAGCCATTCCTGTGTCTCGGGGTTTAGTCCATTAAAGAATCATTCTAAGGCTAGTTTCACACTAGCGCTTTTGAGTGCAGCGACGGCCTGCGCATGGCCGCTGCTAAGCCCCGCCCCCTACCACGCCTCCGCCGGTAGCTCCGCCTAGCGGCGCAAGACGCTGCATGCGTCCTGCGTCCCCTATCTTTATCACTGGGGCGCAGGCCGTGCGCAGTATGCATTTGGCAGCGCATGCGTCCTTTTGACGGTGCGCCGACCTGCGCCAAACGCAACCTGCTGCAGTTTGGTTGCGCCGGCGCACCGTCAAAAAGGCGCATGTGCCGCCAAACGCATACTGCGCACGGCCTGCGCCCCCAGTGATAAAGATAGGGGACGCAGGACGCATGCAGCGTCATGCGCTGGTAGGCGGAGCTACCGGTGGAGGCGTGGCAGGAGCGGGGCTTAGTGGCGGCTGTGCGCAGGCCGTCGCTGCGCTCAAAAGTGCTAGTATGAAACTAGCCTAACAGGAAGAGCTGGAGGACGTCCTCCTTAGTGTTTGCTTGGCTCCCTTGTACCCACTGTAGCAGTGAGCGCCGTAATTTACAGGCCCATTCAGCGTGGGTATCGGTTACGCGTTTTATAAGTACTGCAGAAAGCCATGACCTGGGCTTTAGTGCGTGGGATGGGCCATTTGGGCCAGAGAGAGGACCGGCACCCTGCCAGCGCCCACCAGAAAAAAACAGGACCAAAGGAGTGTTCTATATTTATAGTGTGAGACCCTGTGCAGCTGTTTATATTCATTCCTGTAGTATATATTTATTATGACTAATTTATATCTTCTTAGTTCACCGTGGGATAATGTGCCGACTTGTTGTTTTTGCTGTATTTTTATACTGTCCTGTTTATATATTTTTTCTTTTCATGTACAAAAAGGTTTTCCTTGGTCTTGTTTTTTTGTGGTGGGCGCTGGCAGGGTGCCGGTCCTCTCTGTGGCACAGCCCTCCGCGTCCTCTAATGTCACACAGATTATTTGCTATTTAGGGGTCTTATCATTTCTGCATTGGCCCCTGCACCTAATGGTGGAGTTCCCCTGGGGGGAGAACGTCCTGGCGGCACGTCTCATCAGGGCCACTCCAGGTCATTATGCCTTAGTGCTACTGATAGGCCGGCTCCTGTCACATTAGAATAGAGAGACTAATGATTCTTCTGATGACCGATCAGTTCCTTCTTGTTACTTCCATCCTGCCGGCTTCTCTCTCCGGGTGAAGGGGTTTTATCGTCCTGCTCCCCTCTCTGGGACACAGAGTGACTCGCTGCTCTGAGATCGTGGTTTTCTCTCTGTCATATGTTCTCTCTTCTGGAGCGCTAGTCTGCTGCTAATTGCTATTTTTCTATTCTTATTATGCACATTTTTATCAGATATCATTTTAATTCACATATATCTATCGAAATATGAATCTCTTTATATTATCACACCGACCACAAATCACTTTGTTATATATATGATTTTTAATAATAAAAACTATGATTTTATTATATATTTAAAATAAAGATTCTATTGGCTTGGTTTAGGCGCGCTGCATGTTCTGCGTGACGGTCCAGCTGTAAGGCGTCTGCTCCGGACCTCGCATGATCCTTTTACTATTAGTTCGTGTCCGTTCGAGTGGAGATCGGGTTAAATTAGTATTCTCGATTTAATACCTGGAATTGGAGATATTATTAGTGATATTAATAATTGTTTTTTTTCATTTTGCACATCTCTGTAATGTGACCTATTGGAGGAGTTAACCCTGTGATGTCTGAACTTTGACATTGTGTCATCTGATCTCTTGGCGCTCATTTTTTTGAAACTCAGTGTCCTCTCAGAACTATTTATACCTGTGATACCTGTACATCTGTGTGGTATTTTCCTGATGAAGGGGGCTTGAGACCCCTGAAATGCGTTGAATAAAGCCACTGTGAATCCAAGACATCTCACTCCTGGAATTTATCCTTACAGCAGCGCGGAGTTTTAACTGCAAAATTCCCATTGAATACAGATCCAAAAATGGATTGTGACAGTACCCCTCCCTCAATGAGGGGCCTCTGGACCCTCAACACCAGACCTCACCTGAATGCAACCTACAGTGAGGATGCCTCGATCCACCAGAGTTCATCTCGACAATCACCTGACCCTCAGGTTTATGGCAAACACGGACTGATGGAAGTGACAATAACGTATGCTCCAGAGGCGACACAAATCTCCAGAGAGCCGACCTGGGGAAACAGTTGTGCACGGGCATTACTGGGGGTAACTCCAGCTGGTAAGTCCCCGGGCTGAGAATGGCCGACAACCAATATGGCCCGATTACCCTAGAACTCCAGACCCCAGCAGCACACTTCCACTGGATGTTTTTGGTGGACACCTATACGTACTCATTCACACACAGGTCCGGACCTGAATGTTTATTGCCACACACGTTTGCCCCAAGATGGTGAACTCTTCACAGAACCGACAACAGAGGTGTCCAACTGTGTCGTCACACTCACACTCCCACAATGCTCAGGAGTCACCACCCTCCTCTGACTCCTCCTCCGAAGAGGACTCCGACACTCAGGGTTAGCTTGTGGTGAGGGTTGAGACTTGCTCCGACTTCCTGGCAGCACCTCTGCTGCCCCTACTGGAGAAGAAGGGGATGGTTGTAGAATGATGGCAGAGACAGTAGCTCTCGGGCAACAGCCCTCACACAACTGATCCCAGCTGACTACTTCCCTACACCGCCAATCTATGACTGGGTTGTGTCTTTTCAACCAAGGGAGGCCTAAAACGATAGGTGATAGCAATCCCCCCAAGACGTAGCATGACAGGGACTCCTCATGAAGAGTCCCTATACGCAGATGTATCTTATCTACGGCTTGGGTCACCCTCCCCTGGTTAAGTGAGACAGAGTCAATGGCCTGGACGCTTAGGGGTTTTGCTAACGTCCTACACCTCAGGTCATGGGTCTGGATAAAGTGAGCATCCACCAGATTGACACCTGTGCCACTGTCTATAAGCACCGGTATACTCCTAGTTACCCCGCCAACCACCACTTCAGCAGATAAGGTACACTGAGGAGAAAAATGGAGGAAATATACACTCCCTGGTCGCCTCCCTCCACACGACCAAGGGAACGTAGCTTCTTAGATGGTACAGATACTTTGGCGTGAGCTGGGCAGACACCGATGAAATGACCAGTCTGCCCACAGTAAAAACATGCCCCCACACCACGACGAACTACAGGCAACACCGTTTGGGAACCAACTCCTCCCACCTGCATTGGTTCATCCATCTGCAACGGTGTGTCCTCGTCCCTAACAAGGACCACCGGATCACATTTGGTGTATGCCTCTCCCAAGGTGTCTATCAACCCGGATGGCAAGGGACATGGTGGCCTCCAACGACCTGGGGGCGGCATTACTGCACCAGAGTATCCTGCAACCTTGGAGACAGACCCTGATTAAAGTGACTCCTAAGGGCAGGGTCATTCCACTGCATGTCAGTGGCCCACCTCCCGAACTCTGAGCAGTACTCTTCACCTGGCCGGCCCCCTTGCTTGATTTTACGGAGCCAGGATTCCGTCAGAGCGACGCCATGTGAATCCCCATACACCAGCGCCAATGCCGCAAAAAACTCATCTACCGACCGTAAAGATGGAGAACCGATTGGTAGGGAGATGGCCCAGGATTGGGGATCACCCTTAAGAAGGGATATGATGATTCCCACCTGTTGTTCCTCACTCCCTGATGAACAAGGGCGGAGCCCAAAGTACAACTTGCAGGCCTCCTGAAAAAAGAAAAATGTATCTCTCCCTCCAGAAAACCTGTCTGGGAGAGATATCTTGGGTTCTGGTTGAGCCTGCACCTGAGCTGAGGCCCCGAACCCCACCAACTGCTGTAATTGCTGCACCACCTCACCACGCAGTACTCTAAGTTCATCGGTGAGGGTCTGAAGCAGTTGGGCAAAGGCCTGCATTTGAGCCATGGCTCACCAGAAAAAATGGTAAGGTCGGTGTTAATGTCACGGAGTGACTGACCAGTGTGACTTGACCCAACGATTGGTTGGCCACCAAACAGCAAACGAACAAGGGCACACCAGGGACACAATTACAACGGTGGTCCCTGCGATAGGGAACAGGGAAATGGACACCTCCTGCACTCTCCTGAGGTTGTGCCCTGCTCTTACTAGCATCCCTATACAGGTTCTTTCAATCTGTCGCCGAGCAGGATACCTTAGCCCTCGCTTGCCCTGCACCTATCTCTAACTAGGGAATTGGCAATTGAGGACACTGGTCCCACCACTGCACTAATACAACACAAGGTAAGGATAGACAAACAGTAAAAGGAACAGGGTAACAAAAATACAACACTTACCTTTCTGCTGTAAAACACCGCACAGCAGGGTCACGACACCAGATACACCATAAACAGCTGAGGCACCACCGCTCTCAGCAAGCTCCTTCATCCAGTTCGGTCGCTGTAGCATGATCTCTAACACCGACGGTTAGCTGATGCATCAGGTGACCTTTTAAAGGATAGTGGGAGTGGTCACCACCTGGATCAGCAAATTCAGGAGCAATGTAATTACACCAGTGGCCACCGAGGGAAAAAACTGACATTAACCCCCGATGGCCAGAAAGGAAAAAGTTTATATGTGAGAATCCAATCTGCCACAGATCCAAAAATGGATCAAGACATCAGGGCTATGTCACGCTGTCTTGGGAGGTCAGGGCTATGTTGTGCTGACCCGGGACGTCAGAGCTATATCCCGCTGTCCCGGGAGGTCAGAGCTATGTCTCGCTGTCCCGGAAGGTCAGAGCACAATGTTAGTAACTTCCAGCTTCTGACTCCATTTCACATTTTCTTCAACTGGTCCTCCTACTATTTCGCTCAGACCCAGGTATTCTTTGGCTCCAGTTCTCATACATACAATAGCAATTCAGCACATTCGGCCACATAAACAAGAACTGGATTCTCTGTTACAACCAGCAGTCCTGTGGGCACTTCGCCTGCAATCTCTAATTCCTCAGCTGAACTGTGGAGACTCCAGGTTGTCTCCCTGGCTTTGTAAGGGTGATGGGGCTATGGTCTACCTCCTGGCACTCTAAAGGGTAAATAAAGTGTACTTGATAAATATGTTATTCTCTAGTGAGGATCTGTACAATCCTTATCTAGTTGTGGTAACATTCTTAACAGTAGAACTCTGCTCAGTAATGGCTGACGTATGAATGATTACTCGGGAGGGCATATGACAGAATGTATGACATTCTTTAAGGATGGCTTCCTGCATATGGAGCATTGTACAGGTCCATTACTTCCCCACTCATCCTGAAGGGCTAAGAGGGAACATATATGTTGGGTGGTGGCTGACGCTAGGGCTAGAACAAGAGCAATTTTGAAGAAATAAAAATACTGGTTTATTGGATTCATAAAATGTAAAACTGCAGAAAAAAGAGAACAGAGTCATAACATAGTAATGAGCCAAAAACTGGGAGCAACCAAACCACTTGGCTAGTCATAAACCCTTCTTATACCATACATATAAGGCAGGAATCCAAGTTCACAAAAGAGGTGAGATATGATCAATGAAGGTGGAAGTTCTAGGTAACCAAACGTCTAATGCCAGACAGCCTGGTGAGGTTCCAGATGGAGGAGACAAGCTCCTCACACGTCACCGATCACAGGGAAAATCATGTCTATAAACAGATGGAGACAGATGGGATATATTAGGAATGTGGAGAGGATGGAGGAGATTAAGATGGTGGAAGGGAAGGCAGAGAGTTAGCCAATGGAGGAAAGAGAGGACTTGGCAAGCGTAGTGGAGCAGGTAGAATATGGACGTGGATGAGAATAGGCTTAATAAAGAAAATAGAAAGTAATGGAGAACATGGACAAAATAAAGGTGATGGTGAAGAACAGGAATGTGGATTACATGGTATAGAGAGAAATGTAAGAAAGGGAGGAGTGAGGAATGGAGGATAAAGGACATGGTGATTAAAAAGGCAAACGGAAAGGAATAAATGGCAGCAACGGTGGAGAAGAAGGAGATGAAGTAGATGGTTGACATATAGTACATGGAATAAATGGATGAAAGGAAAAAGACACAGATGACCACCTCATCCTGCCCATACTCAAAGAGAAAGTATTGGAGATCCCATTAGTCTAAATGAGTTTGAGAATGTGAAGATCTGGTGTACAAAACAGAAGGTTTTTCAGCATAAATCTCAGCCATGCGCTCCACATCCATGCTCTGCTTGTGAGCATTTACCATCATTATCTTCTAGATTCAGAATTGAATTTCCATGAAAATCAGAAGTTGCACTAAGCAGAGTCTGAGATGTCCATAGGTAATCCCGGCCTCGTCGAGAACATCAAAACATCATCTCTTGTATCTCATATGTCCTTGATGCCCCAACAGTAAGTCACAAGATGGCCGTCTCGTCTGCCCATGGTTGCAGGTTCTGCAAAGCACAGAGCGAGGAGTTATGAGTACATAGAGGGTCCCGTGGAAGAGACTGCTGTAGACTTTTTTGGAAAGCTTCTTGCTGAAGCTGCATCATCATACGATTAGTCTGCTGACGCTCAGATTCCCTTTCTTCAGCTGTTTGACGCCTGAGGACATAAATACAATCAATCAATCGTGCAAAAAAAACACAAAAACTACCTGATTTACTACATGGGAAGCAATTAATGGGAATCTACAGTATGTGGAGGATCAGTCACCACAATGAGGATCAGTCAACACACTATGAGGATCATTCACCATTTTGAGGGTCAGTCACCACTATGAGGGTCATCACTGTGAGGGTCAGTCATCACTATGAGGGTCATTCACTACTATGAGGGTCATCACTGTGAGGGTCAGTCATCACCATGAGGGTCAGTCACCACTATGAGGGTCAGTCACCTCACCACTGTGAGGGTCAGTCACCACTGTGAGGGTCAGTCACCACTGTGAGGGTCAGTCATCACTGTGAGGGTCAGTCACCACTATGAGGATCAGTCATCACTGTGAGGGTCAGTCACCACTGTGAGGATCAGTCACCACTGTGAGGGTCAGTCACCACTATGAGGATCAGTCATCACTGTGAGGGTCAGTCACCACTATGAGGGTCAGTCACCTCACCACTGTGAGGGTCAGTCACCACTGTGAGGGTCAGTCATCACTGTGAGGGTCAGTCACCACTGTGAGGATCAGTCACCACTGTGAGGGTCAGTCATCACTGTGAGGGTCAGTCACCACTCTGAGGGTCAGTCATCACTGTGAGGGTCAGTCACCACTGTGAGGGTCAGTCATCACTATGAGGATCAGTCACCACTGTGAGGGTCAGTCATCACTGTGAGGGTCAGTCACCACTGTGAGGGTCAGTCATCACTGTGAGGGTCAGTCACCACTATGAGGGTCAGTCACCACTGTGAGGGTCAGTCATCACTATGAGGGTCAGACACCACTGTGAGGGTCAGTCATCACTATGAGGGTCAGTCACCACTGTGAGGGTCAGTCATCACTGTAAGGGTCAGTCACCACTATGAGGGTCAGTCACCACTGTGAGGGTCAGTCATCACTGTGAGGGTCAGTCACCACTATGAGGGTCAGTCACCACTGTGAGGGTCAGTCATCACTGTGAGGGTCAGTCACCACTGTGAGGGTCAGTCATCACTATGAGGATCAGTCACCACTGTGAGGGTCAGTCATCACTGTGAGGGTCAGTCACCACTGTGAGGGTCAGTCATCACTGTGAGGGTCAGTCACCACTATAAGGGTCAGTCACCACTGTGAGGGTCAGTCATCACTATGAGGGTCAGACACCACTGTGAGGGTCAGTCATCACTATGAGGGTCAGTCACCACTGTGAGGGTCAGTCATCACTATGAGGGTCAGTCACCACTGTGAGGGTCAGTCATCACTGTGAGGCTCAGTCATCACTATGAGGGTCAGTCACCACTATAAGGGTCAGTCATCACTGTGAGGGTCAGTCACCACTGTGAGGTTCAGTCATCACTATGAGGGTCAGTCACCACTATGAAGATCAGTCATCTGTTATGAGCTCATTTTCTCCTTCACCTTTGATGTCCGATGAACTCCCTCTGCTGGTGAAAGGAGGTAGTGAAATTGATTTGGATGGGAAAAACCTGTCATCTGAACAGGTGGAGTGTGATTGGACATCCGGAATCTCTGAGTGGATATAAGGCCGCCGACGCCCTGCTGGGTTGCTGGTGATCCTCTCTGCTCTGAGCTCTGGCCTCCAGTTTAGTCCTGTCTACTAAAGCTAAGTTTTTGCTCTGCTATTTTTCCATGAGATTTTGTCTGGTTTACTTAGTGTTTGTGTTCAGCCAGCCCTGGTTGGGACGGGCTGAACTCCATTTTTGTCTCTGATCAGTTGATCTCTTTGCTCTGTTTTCGGAATATACCTGAGTGCTGATATAGTGATTTTGAAGTCTAGTGACTTCAGGGCCTTTTCTATCAGATGTGTTGGACATTATTTTTGGCAGGGTTTTTCCGTGATTGCAGACAGCAGCTTTTCTTTCCTGTCCTATCTAGTTAGTTGGGCCCCATCGTTTGCTCAGCCTGTCTTTCTGTCTGTGTTTGTGTTTTCATCTGTTTTCACCGACAATACATGTTGGGGGCTGTCTATTGCTTTGGGGTCTGCTCTGGGGCAGTTTAGATTTTCCCTTTCTTTCTTTATGTTTGTTTAGTTCTCCGGCTGTGACGAGGTGTCTAGGACCACCGTAGGCACGCTCCACGGCTACTGTTAGTTGTTGTGAATAGGATCAGGGGTCTGCAATCCGCTAGTTACCAACCTCTCTGGTTTTCTGGACTTAGCTTGTATTTTTGTTTTTTCCTCCTCCGGTGACTCATTCATAACAGTCATCACTATTAGGGTGAGTCACCACTGTGAGGGTCAGTCATCACTATGAGGGTCAGTCACCACTGGGAGGGTCAGTCATCACTGTGAGGGTCAGTCACCACTAGGAGGATGAATTATGATCACCTAGGGAGACCTCTCTTACCTGGCCTAGGTGGAGGCGTTTCCCGGTCTCTCAGGACAGGTGCGCACAAAGTGATTGGCTCCACGCAGTACAGGCAGAGCCCGTTCGTCACCCTCTCCCTGCGTCGCTGCTCGGACAGCCGGATCCGATCTACCTGCATGGGTTCGGGAGCGACGCTAGTAGAGGGAGTAGATGAGCGCGGGATGGGCGCTTGATACAGCCTAAAGGGCCTGCGCTCCCTAACTGACTCTCGAGCGCGCTCCAAGAACCACAGGTCTATACGAGTAGCCAGGGAAATGAGATCCTCCAGAGTGGTTGGGGTATCTCATCCAGCAAGCTCGTCCTTGATTTTACCTGAGAGGCCCCTCCAGAAGGCACCTACAAGTGCCTCATTATTCCATCCGAGTTCTGACGACAATGTCCAAAAGCGGATGGCGTACTGTCCCACAGTAAGAGACCCCTGGCGAAGGTTAAAGAGGGCCTCTGTGGTAGACGCTAAGCATCCGGGTTCGTCGAACACTTTGCGGAACGTCTCCAGAAAGTTCTGGATACTAGACACGACGGGATCATCCCTCTCCCATAAAGGACTAACCCAGGCCAGAGCTTCTCCCTCAAGATGGGACACATTGAACGCCACCTTGGCACGATCAGTGGGGTATTGTTGGGGCAAAAGCTCAAAGTGCAGTCTGCACTGATTTAAGAAACCCAGACATAGCTTAGGATCTCCGCCATACCGGGGAGGCTTTCCCAGATGAGGTGGCGGAGACGAAACTGCGTCCCTGGGTGGGGTAGAGGCGGCTGCATCGGACTGCAAGGCAAGCAGTCGATCGTCAACGGACGCCATATAACCCAAGATGTGAGACTGGGCGTCGTGCTGCTGCGCGAGCTCCTGCTGAAGACAGACTAGGAGGGGAGCATGCCCTGGATAAGAGGTCTGCAGAGCGGATAACCGGGTGTCCATGGACTTCATGAAGGACATTATCCGGGTCTGATTTTCACGCAAGAAAAGCAGTTCCTTCTGCGTGGCGGCCGCGGCACCGGCGGGGTCCATGGCCTGATGATAGTGTGATGTTCAGGGAATGGACAATGCCCGAGAGTGGACCCTCTGGGTCACGGATCTGGAGCCCCTGGGTCGAGCGCGCCAGGTGATGACCGACCCCTATACAGGGATCGTTAGGGGCAAAACCGCAGAGGATAGAACCGCGACAGCCGGTACCAAGAGGGACGGCTCAGGGACAAGGAGGACCAGAGGAGGGCCAGGAACACTGGGCAGAGATAAGCGTACCTGAACAGGGTTATAGGGAGAGCAGGAAACCTTGCGGCAGCTACTAGAAGGGCCAGCAGGAGTAGCCACAGAAGCAGGGGGAATGCAGACTTGGAGAGCCCAGGAGGAGATATAGAGATGGATAGGCAGGAGGGGAGAGCACCAGGGAACCAGGAGAGCGAGGGAGGAAGCAGGACAAGAGAGAGGCTGACAGGGAGAAGGCGAGAGGAATATAACCAGAGAACTATAGTAACACTATAGCGGCCAGAACAACACGTGGATTAGCACACAATCATCTGGCGTCCTCTCTACAGAGCGGACGCCTGAAATACTTTAGGATCAGGAAGTGGGTAAGCGAGCACCGCCCTCAGCGATGCCCACCGCCGGCAGAAGATGGAGCGCTGGCTCGCGCCCGCAGCCTAAGGGAGAAGCGCCGGGACGCCGCAGAGCTGGACGCTGAGTGAGAGTGCGCACTGCAGAGGGAATGCCGGTAAGAAGGGGCAGCAGCAGTTTCCGCCGCAGAAGACGCCAGGGCGGGCACGGCCGCCGATGTTACACCGTTCCAAAGTTGTCAGTACTCGGGGTCCCGGGGCTTTAGTGCTGTTATTATGACACATGATGTCCGGCGTCTAATCAGTGCTGGTGTCATTTTCCCCGCCTTTATACTAATTGAACATGAAGATAAAGTCCGAGCTGCATCTGATCTCTCACTTCCTCTTCCTGGTCAATTCATTTGATGGCGGGGACAGTGAGGCCAGCGCTGATTGGGCGGCGGGCATCATATGTCATAACAACTGCCCGAGAGTCCCAGGACCACCAAAGAGTGGTCGTAAATGGCTGCACATCCAGTTGGAAGAATGTCTCAAGTGGGGTACCACAGGGCTCTGTCCTGGGCCCTGTATTGTTCAACATCTTTATCAACGATTTAGATGAAGGAATTGAGGGTAAACTGATTAAATTTGCTGATGACACAAAGCTAGGAGGGATAGCTAATACTAGAGAAGAGAGAGAGAGGATTCAAAAAGATATAAATAAATTGGAGCAGTGGGCAGCAACTAACAGAATGGTTTTTAACAGGGAAAAATGCAAAGTACTACATCTTGGCAATAAAAATGAAAAAAGCATATACAGAATGGGAGGAATAGGCCTAAGCAACAGCACATGTGAAAAAGACTTGGGTATACTAATAGATCACAGACTGAATATGAGTGAACAGTGTGGTGCAGCAGCAAAAAAGGCAAATGCAATTCTAGGATGTATTAACAGAAGCATACAGTCTGGGTCACGTGAAGTCATTATTTCCCTCTACTACTCTTTGGTCAGACCTCATCTGGAATATTGTGTCCAGTTTTGGGCACCACATTTTAAAAAAGACATCAGCAAACTGGAGCAAGTTCAGAAAAGAGCGACCAGAATGGTGACCGGTCTGCAAACCCTGTCTTATGAGGAAAGGTTGCAGGATTTGGGAATGTTTAGTTTGCAAAAGAGAAGACTGAGAGGAGACTTAATAGCTGTCTACAAATATCTAAAGGGCTGTCACATTGTAGAAGGATCAACTTTATTCTCATTTGCACAAGGAAAGACTAGAAGCAATGGGATGAAACTGAATGGGAGGAGACACAGATTAGATATTAGAAAAAACTTTTTGACAGTGATGATGATCAATGAGTGGAACAGGCGGCCACGAGAAGTGGTGAGTTCTCCTTCAATGGAAGTCTTCAAACAGAGGCTGGACAGACATCTGACTGGGATGATTTAGCGAATCCTGCTTTGAGCAGGAGGTTGGACCAGATGACCCAGGAGGTCCCTTCCAACTCTACCATTCTAGGATTCTAAAGACCGCGAATGCCGACACCACTGGAACAGCGCCGGCACAGAAGAGGAGTGTAAGTTGTTTTATTTTATCAGGACCAAACATTTAGATCAAGAACAAGAAGGGATTGTCCTAGTAGTTCACAACCCTCTGTCCGTCAGGGACAAGTGATCTGACAGGTGCAGCTCTTTCAGGCTGTGAGCCCACATAGCGTTTTTTAAGCGTTTCCGCGGCATTTTTAAACGCGCGATTGTGCTGCGGAAACGCTTAAAAAAAGCATTCCATGCATTTATAATAGAAAATGCACATGTTGTGCCAATGGTGCGTGTTTTACCACTGCGGAATCGCTTAGCGGTAAAAAATGCAGCATGTTCATTAATTTTGTGGAATCGCCCGCGATTCTGCATATCATCAATTATATGGGCGAAAACGCATGGGAAAACGCATGTGAAAACGCTTGACAATCGTGTCAAAAACCGCATGTTTTCCCTGGCAAGGGCATGCGTTTCTGCTCAGGAAAAAATCGCTTGAAAAACGCTACGTGGGCACATAGCCTTAGTGTCATTTTCCCTCCTCACCCCCCAATACCTTCCTGACTCTTGATGCTTTGTGAGACCTTGTATAACAGTTCTACTGGAGGCTCAGGAGAGCAGATAGACCTGTGCTGGCTTCTCAGGCACATTGCTCGCCACCACGTCACACTATATGAGGTTGTATTTTATGTTTTTAGTCATCACAATTGTTATTTTAGCTTGTTTTAAGAATACAACATTTGTGGATATTTCATAGAAATAAGTAAGGTTTTCTTACAAATGAAAGCGTGCTTCTCAGGCACATACAGTATTGTCCCCTAACACATATTCGCTCTCTTGCCTCACATTATCTACTGAAATGGAGAGGAAAATGTCTGATTTGTCAAAACCCCTTCATGTTGATGAAGTGAAGATGCTGTTAGATAATGATGATGTTGCAAACCCCACAATGCATGAGGATTTAGGAGAAAAACATGAGACTGATTCTCATGAGGAGGTGGAAGTATGTGAAACAGAGCAGGATGGTGAGAGTGATGAGGATGAAGAAGATATAGAAACATGAGATGGTGAAAGTGATGAGGATGAAGAAGATATAGAAACATGAGATGGTGAGAGTGATGAGGATGAAGAAGATATAGAAACATGAGATGTGAGAGTGATGAGGATGAAGAAGATATAGAAACATGAGATGTGAGAATGATGAGGATGAAGAAGATATAGAAACATGAGATGTGAGAGTGATGAGGATGAAGAAGATATAGAAACATGAGATGTGAGAATGATGAGGATGAAGAAGATATAGAAACATGAGATGGTGAAAGTGATGAGGATGAAGAAGATATAGAAACATGAGATGTGAGAGTGATGAGGATGAAGAAGATATAGAAACATGAGATGGTGAAAGTGATGAGGATGAAGAAGATATAGAAACATGAGATGTGAGAGTGATGAAGATGAAGAAGATAGAGAAACATGAGATGTGAGAGTGATGAGGATGAAGAAGATAGAGAAACATGAGATGGTGAAAGTGATGAGGATGAAGAAGATATAGAAACATGAGATGTGAGAGTGATGAGGATGAAGAAGATATAGAAACATGAGATGGTGAAAGTGATGAGGATGAAGAAGATATAGAAACATGAGATGTGAGAGTGATGAGGATGAAGAAGATATAGAAACATGAGATGTGAGAATGATGAGGATGAAGAAGATATAGAAACATGAGATGTGAGAGTGATGAGGATGAAGAAGATATAGAAACATGAGATGTGAGAATGATGAGGATGAAGAAGATATAGAAACATGAGATGTGAGAGTGATGAGGATGAAGAAGATAGAGAAACATGAGATGTGAGAGTGATGAGGATGAAGAAGATAGAGAAACATGAGATGGTGAAAGTGATGAGGATGAAGAAGATATAGAAACATGAGATGTGAGAGTGATGAGGATGAAGAAGATATAGAAACATGAGATGTGAGAGTGATGAGGATGAAGAAGATATAGAAACATGAGATGTGAGAGTGATGAGGATGAAGAAGATAGAGAAACATGAGATGTGAGAGTGATGAGGATGAAGAAGATATAGAAACATGAGATGTGAGAGTGATGAGGATGAAGAAGATATAGAAACATGAGATGGTGAGAGTGATGAGGATGAAGAAGATATAGAAACATGAGATGTGAGAATGATGAGGATGAAGAAGATATAGAAACATGAGATGTGAGAGTGATGAGGATGAAGAAGATAGAGAAGCATGAGATGTGAGAGTGATGAGGATGAAGAAGATATAGAAACATGAGATGTGAGAATGATGAGGATGAAGAAGATATAGAAACATGAGATGTGAGAGTGATGAGGATGAAGAAGATAGAGAAACATGAGATGTGAGAATGATGAGGATGAAGAAGATATAGAAACATGAGATGGTGAGAGTGATGAGGATGAAGAAGATATAGAAACATGAGATGTGAGAATGATGAGGATGATGAAGATATAGAAACATGAGATGTGAGAGTGATGAGGATGAAGAAGATAGAGAAACATGAGATGTGAGAGTGATGAGGATGAAGAAGATAGAGAAACATGAGATGGTGAAAGTGATGAGGATGAAGAAGATATAGAAACATGAGATGTGAGAGTGATGAGGATGAAGAAGATATAGAAACATGAGATGTGAGAGTGATGAGGATGAAGAAGATATAGAAACATGAGATGTGAGAGTGATGAGGATGAAGAAGATAGAGAAACATGAGATGTGAGAGTGATGAGGATGAAGAAGATATAGAAACATGAGATGTGAGAGTGATGAGGATGGAGAAGATATAGAAACATGAGATGTGAGAATGATGAGGATGAAGAAGATATAGAAACATGAGATGTGAGAGTGATGATGAGGATGAAGAAGATATAGAAACATGAGATGGTGAAAGTGATGAGGATGAAGAAGATATAGAAACATGAGATGTGAGAGTGATGAAGATGAAGAAGATAGAGAAACATGAGATGTGAGAATGATGAGGATGAAGAAGATATAGAAACATGAGATGTGAGAGTGATGAGGATGAAGAAGATATAGAAACATGATGATGGTGAGAGTGATGAGGATAAAGAAGATATAGAAACATGAGATGGTGAAAGTGATGAGGATGAAGAAGATATAGAAACATGAGATGTGAGAGTGATGAAGATGAAGAAGATAGAGAAACATGAGATGTGAGAATGATGAGGATGAAGAAGATATAGAAACATGAGATGTGAGAGTGATGAGGATGAAGAAGATATAGAAACATGAGATGTGAGAGTGATGAGGATGAAGAAGATATAGAAACATGATGATGGTGAGAGTGATGAGGATGAAGAAGATATAGAAACATGAGATGTGAGAGTGATGAAGATGAAGAAGATAGAGAAACATGAGATGTGAGAGTGATGAGGATGAAGAAGATATAGAAACATGAGATGTGAGAGTGATGAGGATGAAGAAGATATAGAAACATGAGATGGTGGGAGTGATGAGGATGAAGAAGATATAGAAACATGAGATGGTGAAAGTGATGAGGATGAAGAAGATATAGAAACATGAGATGTGAGAGTGATGAGGATGAAGAAGATATAGAAACATGATGATGGTGAGAGTGATGAGGATGAAGAAGATGTAGAAACATGATGATGGTGAGAGTGATGAGGATGAAGAAGATATAGAAACATGAGATGGTGAAAGTGATGAGGATGAAGAAGATATAGAAACATGAGATGTGAGAGTGATGAGGATGAAGAAGATATAGAAACATGAGATGGTGAGTGATGAGGATGAAGAAGATATAGAAACATGAGATGTGAGAGTGATGAGGATGAAGAAGATATAGAAACATGATGATGGTGAGAGTGATGAGGATGAAGAAGATATAGAAACATGAGATGTGAGAGTGATGAGGATGAAGAAGATATAGAAACATGAGATGGTAAGATTGATGAGGATGAAGAAGATATAAAAACATGAGATGGTGAAAGTGATGAAGAAGATATAGAAACATGAGATGGTGAAAGTGATGAAGAAGATATAGAAACATGAGATGGTGAGAGTGATGAAGATGAAGATATAGAAACATGAGACGGTGGGAGTGATGAGGATGAAGAAGATATAGAAACATGAGATGGTGAAAGTGATGAAGATGAAGAAGATATAGAAACATGAAATGGTGAGAGTAATGAGGATGAACAAGATATAGAAACATGAAATGGTGAGAGTGATGAGGATGAAGAAGATATAGAAACATGAGATGGTGAGAGTGATGAGGATGAAGAAGATATAGAAACATGAGATGTGAGAGTGATGAGGATGAAGAAGATATAGAAACATGAAATGGTGAGAGTGATGAGGATGAAGAATATATAGAAACATGAGATGGTGAGAGTGATGAAGATGAAGAAGATATAGAAACATGAGATGGTGAAAGTGATGAGGATGAAGAAGATATAGGAACATGAGATGGTGAAAGTGACGAGGATGAAGAAGATATAGAAACATGAGATGGTGAGAGTGATGAGGATGAAGAAGATGTGGAAACATGAGATGGTGAGTGATGAGGATGAAGAAGATATAGAAACATGAGATGGTGAAAGTGATGACGATGAAGAAGATATAGAAACATGAAATGGTGAGAGTGATGAGGATGAAGAAGATATAGAAACCTGAGATGGTGAGAGTGATGAGGATGGAGAAGATATAGAAACATGAGATGGTGAGAGTGATGAAGAAGATATAGAAACATGAGATGGTGAGTAATGAGGATGAAGAAGATATAGAAACATGAAATGGTGAGAGTGATGAGGATGAAGAAGATATAGAAACATGAGATGGTGAGAGTGATGAGGATGGAGAAGATATAGAAACAGGAGATGGTGAGAGTGATGAGGATGAAGAAGATATAGAAACATGAGATGGTGAGAGTGATGAGGATGGAGAAGATATAGAAACAGGAGATGCTGAGAGTGATGAGGATGAAGAAGATATAGAAACATGAGATGGTGAGAGTGATGAGGATGAAGAAGATAGAGAAACATGAGATGGTGAGAGTGATGAGGATGAAGAAGATATGGAAACATGAGATGGTGAGAGTGATGAGGATGAAGAAGATAGAGAAACATGAGATGGTGGGAGTGATGAGGATGGAGGATATGGAAACATGAGATGGTGAAAGTGATGAGGATGGAGAAGATGTAGAATCATGAGATGGTGAGAGTGATGAGGATGAAGAAGATATAGAAACATTACATGGGAAGAGATAAAGAACCAAATGGAGCAATAAGCCACCTATGCCAACTAAACGTAGGGAAACTCCAAACATTCTCACTCACCTTCCTGCAGTTAGAGGAACAGCGAGGAGCTAAAACTGCAGCTGAATACTGGAATATTCCCAGATGACATTCTGGACTCTATGTCACATACACTAATCAATATAGAGACATTAGAAAGGACAAGTCCATCTGCAGAATCATCAGATCCACAGATGAATCAGACTGAGGGCTTTTTTTGGATTGACGGGGGGTTAAGCCTCCAGTCGCCATCAAGTGCTGATGGTTGTCAAACTCTTCACATGCCGCTATATCTAGAGACACCAGAATCTGAGAAGATAAAATGCTGGGACCGGATCCAGCTCTGGTTGTAGCAGGAGCTCAGATACAGGTGCATCTCACAAAATTAGAATATCATCAAAAAGTAAATTTCTTTCAGTTCTTCAATACAAAAGTGAAACTCATATATTCTATAGAGCAGGGGTGGGCAATTAATTTTCTTGAGGGGCCACATGAGAGGCCGTGACTGTTGTGGAGGGCTGAACCAATATACCGAAATTAATTCTACTCAATATTCATATCAATATATTATAATTATATTATTAATTGTATCACTTAATATTGAGCAGAATTAAGTATGTTGACATCCTCCTAAATATCTTTTAAACACAAGTACAGCCCCTTCTGCATATCGTATGAGCCCCCCTTATATACTGTAAGAGCCCCCACACAACCTCCCCATATACAGAATGAGCCCCACACAGCCTCCCTATGTACACTGCATGAGCCTCACACAGCCTCCCTATATACAGCATGAGCCTCACACAGCCTCCCTATGTACACGGCATGAGCCCCACACAGCCTCCCTATGTACACTGCATGAGCCCCACACAGCCTCCCTATATACACTGCATGAGCCCCACACAGCCTCCCTATATACACTGCATGAGCCCCACACAGCCTCCCTATATACACTGCATGAGCCCCACACAGCCTCCTCATATACACTGCATGAGCCCCACACAGCCTCCCTATATACAGCATGAGCCCCACACAGCCTCCCTATATACACTGCATGAGCCCCCACACAGCCTCCCTATATACACTGCATGAGCCCCACACAGCCTCCCTATATATACTGCATGAGCCCCACACAGCCTCCCTATATACACTGCAAGAGCCCCACACAGCCTCCCTATATACACTGCATGAACCCCACACGGCCTCCCTATATACAGCATGAGCCCACACAGCCTCCCTATATACACTGCATGAGCCCCACACAGCCTCCCTATATACAGCATGAGCCCCACACAGCCTCCCTATGTACACTGCATGAGCCCCACACAGCCTCCCTATATACACTGCATGAGCCCCACACAGCCTCCCTATATACAGCATGAGCCCCACACAGCCTCCCTATATACACTGCATGAGCCCCCACACAGCCTCCCTATATACACTGCATGAGCCCCACACAGCCTCCCTATATACACTGCATGAGCCCCACACAGCCTCCCTATATACACTGCAAGAGCCCCACACAGCCTCCCTATATACACTGCATGAACTCCACACGGCCTCCCTATATACAGCATGAGCCCACACAGCCTCCCTATATACACTGCATGAGCCCCACACAGCCTCCCTATGTACATTGCATGAGCCTCACACAGCTTCCCTATGTACACTGCATAAGCCTCACACAGCCTCCCTATATATACTGCATGAGCCCCACACAGCCTCCCTATATACACTGCATGAACCCCACACGGCCTCCCTATATACAGCATGAGCCCACACAGCCTCCCTATATACAGCATGAGCCCACACAGCCTCCCTATATACACTGCATGAGCCTCACACAGCCTCCCTATGTACATTGCATGAGCCTCACACAGCCTCCCTATATACAGCATGAGCCCCACACAGCCTCCCTATATACACTGCATGAGCCCCCACACAGCCTCCCTATATACACTGCATGAGCCCCACACAGCCTCCCTATATACACTGCATGAGCCCCACACAGCCTCCCTATATACACTGCAAGAGCCCCACACAGCCTCCCTATATACACTGCATGAACCCCACACGGCCTCCCTATATACAGCATGAGCCCACACAGCCTCCCTATATACACTGCATGAGCCCCACACAGCCTCCCTATATACAGCATGAGCCCCACACAGCCTCCCTATGTACACTGCATGAGCCCCACACAGCCTCCCTATATACACTGCATGAGCCCCACACAGCCTCCCTATATACAGCATGAGCCCCACACAGCCTCCCTATATACACTGCATGAGCCCCCACACAGCCTCCCTATATACACTGCATGAGCCCCACACAGCCTCCCTATATACACTGCATGAGCCCCACACAGCCTCCCTATATACACTGCAAGAGCCCCACACAGCCTCCCTATATACACTGCATGAACTCCACACGGCCTCCCTATATACAGCATGAGCCCACACAGCCTCCCTATATACACTGCATGAGCCCCACACAGCCTCCCTATGTACATTGCATGAGCCTCACACAGCTTCCCTATATATACTGCATGAGCCCCACACAGCCTCCCTATATACACTGCATGAACCCCACACGGCCTCCCTATATACAGCATGAGCCCACACAGCCTCCCTATATACAGCATGAGCCCACACAGCCTCCCTATATACACTGCATGAGCCTCACACAGCCTCCCTATGTACATTGCATGAGCCTCACACAGCCTCCCTATATACAGCATGAGCCCCACACAGCCTCTCTATAAACACTGCATGAGCCCCACACAGCCTCCCTATATACACTGCATGAGCCCCACACAGCCTCCCTATATACACTGCATGAGCCCCACACAGCCTCCCTATATACACTGCATGAGCCCCTCACAGTCTCCCTATATACACTGCATGAGCCTCACACAGCCTCCCTATATATACTGCATGAGCCCCACACAGCCTCCCTATATACACTGCATGAACCCCACACGGCCTCCCTATATACAGCATGAGCCCACATAGCCTCCCTATATACAGCATGAGCCCACACAGCCTCCCTATATACACTGCATGAGCCTCACACAGCCTCCCTTTGTACATTGCATGAGCCTCACACAGCCTCCCTATATACAGCATGAGCCCCACACAGCCTCTCTATAAACACTGCATGAGCCCCACACAGCCTCCCTATATACACTGCATGAGCCCCACACAGCCTCCCTATATACACTGCATGAGCCCCACACAGCCTCCCTATATACACTGCATGAGCCCCTCACAGCCTCCCTATATACACTGCATGAGCCTCACACAGCCTCCCTATATATACTGCATGAACCCCACACGGCCTCCCTATATACAGCATGAGCCCACACAGCCTCCCTATATACAGCATGAGCCCCACACAGCCTCCCTATATACACTGCATGAGCCTCACACAGCCTCCCTATATATACTGCATGAACCCCACACGGCCTCCCTATATACAGCATGAGCCCACACAGCCTCCCTATATACAGCATGAGCCCACACAGCCTCCCTATATACAGCATGAGCCCACACAGCCTCCCTATATACAGCATGAGCCCACACAGCCTCCCTATATACACTGCATGAGCCTCACACAGCCTCCCTATGTACATTGCATGAGCCTCACACAGCCTCCCTATATACAGCATGAGCCCCACACAGCCTCTCTATAAACACTGCATGAGCCCCACACAGCCTCCCTATATACACTGCATGAGCCCCACACAGCCTCCCTATATATACTGCATGAGCCCCACACAGCCTCCCTATATATACTGCATGAGCCCCACACAGCCTCCCTATATACACTGCATGAGCCCCACACAGCCTCCCTATATACACTGCATGAGCCCTGTAACGGGGTCTACCAAGCTGGGGTACCTCTTTCAGTACCACCCCGTGTTTTCGGAGGTCCGCTCTGCGTTGGCTGGAGTCTGAATGAATGACGCTGGCTGGAATCCCTTGTTTACATGGGCGCATATAAAAGATTACTGCTTTTCCACGTATTTCCAGTCTGACAACAGTTTACTCACAGGAAACAGAATATATCACACAGATACAGAGGGCAGGCCAATAGAAAAGCGGCAGGCCAGACATGCATTACAAAAGCCGCAGGTGGCCGGAGCCTGCCGATGTTTACTGTGGAAATTACAAGGTTTGGAGAGGGCGGACAAAAGGGAAATGCTGATGCATTAGGGACATGCATCTCACATAGAACCTATTATCCATATATATAATGCACAACATATTCTCGGTGCTCAGTGGTTCTGTAACACGTAACACGGCTCCCCTTTTCAGCGACGCGATCGGCATACACAGTCTGATCCTTAACGGATCGGTTTGGGGATGACCGAAGTTTATGGGGTTGGTACAAGTTCCGTTTGTCGACTTAGTCCATCGGCATTACCATTTTGTTTGCCGGGTCTGTGGTGGATGGTGAAGTCCAGGGGTTGTAGGGCTAAACTCCACCGCAGCAATCTGGCGTTGTCTCCTGACACCCGATTAAGCCAGACTAGGGGATTATGGTCCGTTAGGAGGGAAAACTGTCGTCCATACAAATATGGTTGCAACTTCTTGAGTGCCCACACTACCGCCAGGCACTCCTCGATGGCCGCATAGCTTACTTCACGGGGCAGTAGTTTCCGACTCAGGTAAGCTACCGGGTGTTCTTGGCCGTCCGGGCCGACTTGGCTCAGTACTGCCCCCAATCCAAACATAGAAGCGTCTGTGTGAACCAGGAAACGTTTAGTTGGATCGGGTGCGGCCAATACAGGGGTATTGGTGAGGGCGTCTGTTATGATTGAGTCACCGTAGGAGGCAAAAACAGAAATGCTAGCTAAGTCCTGAAAACCAGAGAAGTTGGCAACTATCAGATTGCAGACCCCTGAACCTATCAACACAACTAGCAGTAGCCGTGGGGGGTTCCTACGATGACCTAGACCCCTCGATCACAGCCGGAGAGATACATAGGCCTAAAGAAGGAAAGGGGAAATCTAACTGCCCCAGAGCAGACCCCAAAGCAATAGGCAGCCCCCCACATATAATGACGGTGAAGCAAGATGAAAACACTTACACAGACAGAAAGACAGGCTGAGCAAAGACGGGGCCCCAAAACTACCTAGATAGGAACGGATAGGAAGGCTGCTGTCTGCAATCTGCCAAAACCCTATCAGAAACAAAAGCCAACAAGCTGATATAAAAATGGCCCTGAAACAACTAAGCTTCAAAAACTAAATCAGCGCTCAGGTACTTTCAGAAGTCAGAGCTCAAGGAACACTGCACACTCCAGCAGGGAGTGGCAGAATCCAAAAAGCAAGAAAAACAAAAACAAATCTTAAATGCAAAAGGCAAAACAGAACACTTAGCTTTAGGAGAGCAGGAATCAGACTGGTGTCCAAGAGTCCACAGAGAAATCACCCGCAGGGCAGAAAGGGCGTAGGCTGCCTTAAATCCAGTCAGTGACTCAACTCAGCCAATCGTCTTCATTAGTCCCAGGTGTCTGATAATCAGGCTCACTACCTTCCTTCACTAGAATAGGGAGTTCACCAGGCCTCAGTGACGGAGGGGAGAATGAACTCACAACAGGCGTCCTTTAGTTGGCGGAAGGCTTCCTCACACTCTGAGGTCCAGGTTACCTGGCGGGGTTGGTTCTTACGGGTCAGATCAGTGAGGGGCTTGGCTACGCTGCTGTAATTGGGAACGAATTTCCTGTAATACCCTGCTGTCCCTAGAAACGCCATGACCTGGGTTTTAGTGCGTGGGATGGGCCATTTGGCTATGGCCTCAATCTTGGCTGGTTCTGGTCGCTGTTTCCCACTTCCCACCCAATGCCCTAAATACTGAACCTCTGCTTTGCCCACGTGACACTTGTTTGGGTTCAGGGTGATTCCGGCCTGGTGGATCCTGTCCAATACTGTCTCTAGGTGATTTAGATGCTCTTCCCATGTCGCACTGTAGATGGCAATGTCGTTCAGGTAGGCACAAGCATAGTCCTGGAGACCATCCAGAAGCCGGTCAGTCAGCCTTTGGAAGGTCGCCGGGGTATTCTTCATCCCGAATGGCATAAATCGAAGCTGGAATAAGCCGAACGGGGTGCAAATGCCGACTTGGGAATAGCGTCAGGACTAAGGGGAATCTGCCAGTAGCCTTTGCATAGATCGATGGTGGTCAAATACTTTGCCCCCGCCAGCCGGTCTAACAACTCATCCACACGCGGCATGGGGTATGCATCAGTCACTGTTTTCTCATTGAGCTTACGATAGTCTACACAAAACCGTGTAGTCCCATCCTTCTTGGGCACTAACACTACGGGGGATGCCCAGGGACTATCTGACTCTTCAATGACCCCTAAACGCAACTTCTCTTGTATCTCTTGTCGCATCCCCTGTCGTACAGACTCAGGGACGCGGAAGGGGTTTTGTCACAGGGGGGTCTGATCCTGGGTCTCAACCTTGTGTTGTGCCAGGCGAGTGTACCCCGGTCTCTCTGAAAACATCCTCTGTCGCAGCCTCAACAACGCCTCCGCCTGCTGTCTCTCCCGGGGGCCTAGGTCTTCAACCAAGTGTACCTGGTCCCATGTTTTAGACTGAGTCCTTTCCCCTAAGACATCCGGCAAGGGAAGTCCGGCTAAATCCTCTGCTTCAGGTGCACAGATGGCCACTACCTCTTCAGGGCGCTCCCGGTAGGGCTTCAGCATATTCACGTGAAACATGCGGATAACCCTGGGGTCGTCGCAATCGGTGACATTATAGGTTGTGTCGGCTATTTTCCCCACTACCTGGTAGGTCCCCTGCCATGCAGCTTGAAACTTATTCTGCTTAGTGGGCTCTAACACCAGGACCTTCTGTCCTATTTCCAAAGTGCGCTCTCTGGCCCTCCGATCGTACCATATGCGCTGGCGCCGCTGAGTCGCCTGCAGGTTCTCACGTACAACCTGCGTCAGCTCCTGTAGGTGGTCCCGGAATTCCAGCACATAGGGTACAATAGGTACCCCTTCTATGAGGCCCTCCCCTTCCCAGTGTTCCAGCACTAAGTCTAGGGGTCCCCTTACCCGTCTCCCGTATACCAGCTCGAACGGGGAGAACCCTGTGGATTCTTGGGGCACCTCCCGATAGGCAAACAGGAGGTGTGGCAAGAATTTCTCCCAGTCCCTGTAGGTCCTGGTAAAAGTCCCAATGAGCTGTTTTAATGTCCCGTTAAAGCGTTCACACAACCCATTGGTTTGCGGGTGGTACGGGGCGCTTCTAATGGACTTTACGCCGCATAGCTTCCACAGTTGGTTGGTCACCTCTGCTGTAAACTGGGTACCTTGGTCCGAGATAATCTCCCGGGGAAATACAGCCCATGAGAAAACCTGGAGCAGGGTGGCTGCCACCCTCTCTGCCAGTATGTTAAGTAACGCAACCGCCTCTGGATACCGTGTGGCATAATCTACCACTGTCAATATATACTTTTTCCCGGACAGACTGGGTTTGGCTAACGGCCCTTTCAGATCGACCGCTACTCGGCTAAATGGTTCCTCCACAATGGGGAGGGGGCGTAATTTGGCCTTGCATCGATCCCCCCTCTTGCCAATGCGCTGACAACTGTCACAGGTCTGGCAGTACTGACCAACATCATAGGTTACCCCCGGCCAAAAGAAGTTTTGTGTCAGACGATGCCTGGTGCGACTGACGCCGAAGTGCCCGGCCAAGGGTATATCATGAGAGATTCGCAATAGCTCCTGCCTATACTTCTTGGGAACTACCAGCTGTTGTTTTATAGTGGGGCTCGTCCCTGTGTGGTGCTGCTCTGTGATCCGGTAGAGGAGTCCCTGCTTCCATACAAACTGTTCCCCTTCCAGTACTCCTCTCCCCTCCTGTGCCTTCCCACGATATCCCACTAATGAAGGATCCTCAAGTAACTCCCTCTTAAATTCATCTGGGGTGGCCCAAGAAATGTGTCTGGCTATGGGAATACGTGCAGGGCTGGGATGTCTTACCTGGGCCTCCTCTGAGTGTGATTCCGCCTACGCAGCTCGAGCTTGTCTCCTGGTGGTCACAGAATAGGTCTCAGCCAGAGGGGCCACCGAGAATGCAGACAACATGGGCCCCAAGTCATTTCCCAGCAAGACGTCTGCAGGCAAATCCTCCATCAAGTCGACCTCAACAAGGCCATCCCCGACTCCCCAGTTCAGGTGAATCCTGGCAGTGGGTAGTCGATGTATAGCTCCCCCTGCTACATGGACTGTCACTGTCCAGTCTGTCTTCTCTTGGTCCCTGACGAGATGAGGCTTCACAAGGGTGAAAGTTGCTCCGGAATCTCTTAGTCCCTGCATACGTTTCCCATTAACCCACACGACCTGTCGATGCTGTTGTCGATTATCTGCCCGGGCTGCCTGCACGGGGTCTACTTCATGCAGCACTTCCTCCATCTATTCCACCCCTTGGTTAGTCGTAGCCCCCAATGCCGGGTCAGCTTCGCCTTGGTGACAGTGTACAGCAGCCCGGCTGAAGGTAGCTGTTCCCGCCTTTGGCCACTGGGTATGATGAGTCCGGTTGGGACATTGTCTTTGCAGGTGGCCCAGCTGACGGCAGGTGTGGCATCGCACCCCAGGGGAACTGTGGTAGGCCGGGTTTCTAGCTGGTCCCCCTACAATCTTCAGTGGTTTCGGGCCCTCCAGGTCCATGGGCGGGCCCCTAGTGACCACCTTTGATCCGGAGAACTGCGGCCTCCTGGCATCATGATGTTCATCAGCCAGACAAGCGGCTTCCTCAAGAGTTGTTGACTGCCTGTCCCGAAGCCATTCCTGTGTTTCTTTGTTTAGTCCATTAAAGAATCGTTCTAACAGGAAGAGCTGGAGGACGTCCTCCTTAGTGGTTGCTTGGCTCCCTTGTACCCACTGTAGCAGTGACTGCCGTAATTTACAGGCCCATTCGGCGTGGGTATCGGTTATGCGTTTTATAAGTCCGCGGAACTTTTGGCGGTAGGCCTCTGGTGTCAGTGCATACCGGGCCAAGATCACTTCTTTGATCCGCTCATAGTCCATACAGTCCTCATCAGGTACCGTGCGATAGGCGTCCGCTGCCCGGCCTGTCAGCTTGCTGGCCAGAATCTGAACCCGTTCCTCCGGCTTCACTGCCGCTCAAAGTCCTGCAGAAAGCCATCAATGTCTTCCTCTGCCTCCCCCAACTGTCAGAAGGCATTACACAGGATGTTTTTGTGGCTTACTGTTGAAGGTACCTGGTCGAAGGCCAGAGCTCCCCCTGCTCGCTGACTCTCCTCTCTCCGCTCTGCCATCTCCATCTTGGCAAGCTCCACTTTGGTCCGCTCTGCCATCTCCATCTTGGCTAGCTCTATCCTGGTCCGCTCGGCCATCTTTTCCTTCAGATCAGTACGCACATCAGCCATCACCTCTCATATGATCTCTACCGCAGGGTTTAGGCCATAGAACGCCAGTCTGTTCTTTACCTCCCTCTGGAATTCGGTCTCCTCCACATTCAGATTGGGGGCGCTGCACTGTCGTGTTCCATGATTGCTGCTATCAAATCCGATTTTGTTTTGATGCTGGCGATCAACCCTCGGGCTTCCACCAGATCTTTTAGTGTAGTCCTCTTTAACTTCTGGTAGTTATTTTCCATTCATTCCTTTCTTCCTGTAGAAGGGGTATCATATCCCACCGCTGCCACCAGTGTAACGGGGTCTACCAAGCTGGGGTACCTCTTTCAGTACCACCCCTTGTTTTCGGAGGTCCGCTCTGCGTTGGCTGGAGTCTAAATGAATGACGCTGGCTGGAATCGCTTGTTTACATGGGCGCATATAAAAGATCACTGCTTTTCCACGTATTTCCAGTCTGACAACACTTTACTCACAGGACACAGAATATATAACACAGATACAGAGGGCAGGCCAATAGAAAAGCGGCAGGCCAGACATACATTACAAAAGCCAAAGGTGGACGGAGCCTGCCGATGTTTACTGTGGAAATTACAAAGGTGGGGGGAGGGCGGACAAAAGGGGAATGCTGATGCATTAGGGACATGCATCTCACATAGAACCTATTATCCATACATATAACTGCACAACATATTCTGGGTGCTAAGTGGTTCTGTATCACGTCACAAGCCCCACACAACCTCCCTATATATACTGCAAGAGCCACACACAGCCTCTCTATGTACACTGCATGAGAACCACACAGCCTCCCCATATACACTGCATGAGCCCCACACAGCCTCCCTATATACACTGCATGAGCCCCACACAGCCTCCCTATATACACTGCATGAGGCCCCCACAGCCTCCCTACATACACTGCATGAGCCCCACACAGCCTCCCCATATACACTGCATGAGCCCCACACAGCCTCCCTATATACTGCATGAGCCCCACACAGCATCCCCATATACACTGCATGAGCCCCACACAGCCTCCCTATATGCACTGCATGAGCCCCCACACAGCCTCCCCATATACACAGCATGAGCCCCACAAAGCCTCCCTACATACACTGCATGAGCCCCACACAGCCTCCCTATATATACTGCATAAGACCCACACAGCCTCCCTATATATACTGCATAAGACCCACACAGCCTCTCTATATACTGCATGAGCCCCACACAGCCTTCCTATATATACTGCATAAGACCCACACAGTCTCCCTATATACATTGCATGAGCCCCACACAGCCTCCCTATATACACTGCATGAGTCCTACACAGCCTCCCTATATATACAGCAAGAGCCCCACACAGCCTACCTATATACACTTAATGAGCCCCACACAGCCTCCCTATATATACTGCAAGAGCCCCACACAGCCTCCCTACATACACTGCATGAGCCCCACACAGCCTCCCTATATATACTGCAAGAGCCCCACACAGCCTCCCTACATACACTGCATGAGTCCCACACAGCCTCCCTATATACACTGCATGAATCCCACACAGCCTCCCTATATATACTGCAAGAGCCCCACACAGCCTACCTATATACACTTAATGAGCCCCACACAGCCTCCCTATATATACTGCAAGAGCCCCACACAGCCTCCCTATATACACTGCATGAGCCCCACACAGCCTCCCTATATATACTGCAAGAGCCCCACACAGCCTCCCTATATACACTGCATGGGTCCCACACAGCCTCCCTATATATACTGCATGAGCCCCACACAGCCTCCCTATATACTGCATGAGTCCCACACAGTCTCCCCATATACACTGCATGAGCCCCATACAGCCTCCCTATATACACTGCATGAGCCCCACACAGCCTCCCCATATACACTGCATGAGCCCCACACAGCCTCCCTATATACACTGCATGAGCCCCACACAGCCTCCCTATATATATTGCAAGAGCCCCACACAGCTTCTCTATATACACTGCATGAGCCGCACACAGCCTCCCTATATATACTGCATGAGCCCCACACAGCCTCCCTATATATACTGCAGGAGCCCCACACAGCCTCCCTATATATATTGCAAGAGCCCCACACAGCCTCTCTATGTACACTGCATGAGCCCCACACAGCCTCCCTATATACACTTAATGAGCCCCACACAGCCTCCCTATATATATTGCAAGAGCCCCACACAGCTTCTCTATATACACTGCATGAGCCGCACACAGCCTCCCTATATATACTGCATGAGCCCCACACAGCCTCCCTATATACACTGCAGGAGCCCCACACAGCCTCCCTATATATATTGCAAGAGCCCCACACAGCCTCTCTATGTACACTGCAAGAGCCCCACACAGCCTCCCTATATACACTTAATGAGCCCCACACAGCCTCCCTATATACACTGCATGAGCCAAACACAGCCTCCCTATATACACTGCATGAGCCCCATACAGCCTCCCTATATATACTGCAAGAGCCCCACACAGCCTCTCTATGTACACTGCATGAGAACCACACAGCCTCCCCATATACACAGCATGAGCCCCACATAGCCTACCTATATACACTGCATGAGCCCCACACAGCCTCCCTATATACACTGCATGAGCCCCACACAGCCTCCCTATATATACTGCAAGAGCCCCCCACAGCCTCCCTACATACACTGCATGTGCCCCACACAGCCTCCCCATATACACTGCATGAGCCCCACACAGCCTCCCTATATATACTGCATGAGCCCCACACAGCCTCCCTATATACTGCATGAGCCCCACACAGCCTCCCTATATGCACTGCATGAGCCCCCACACAGCCTCCCCATATACACTGCATGAGCCCCACAAAGCCTCCCTATATACACTGCATGAGCCCCACACAGTCTCCCTATATATACTGCAAGAGCCCCACACAGCCTCTCTATATACACTGCATGAGCCACACACAGCCTCTCTATATACACTGCATAAGACCCACGCAGTCTCACTATATACACTGCATGAGCCCCACACAGCCTCCCTATATATACTGCATAAGACCCACACAGCCTCCCTATATATACTGCATAAGACCCACACAGCCTCTCTATATACACTGCATGAGCCCCACACAGCCTTACTATATATACTGCATAAGACCCACACAGTCACCCTATATACACTGCATGAGCCCCACACATCCTCCCTATATACACTGCATGAGTCCTACACAGCCTCCCTATATATACTGCAAGAGCCCCACACAGCCTACCTATATATACTGCAAGAGCCCCACACAGCCTCCCTACATACACTGCATGAGCCTCACACAGCCTCCCTATATGCACTGCATGAGTCCCACACAGCCTCCCTATATACACTGCATGAATCCCACACAGCCTCCCTATATATACTGCAAGAGCCCCACACAGCCTACCTATTTACACTTAATGAGCCCCACACAGCCTCCCTATATATACTGCAAGAGCCCCACACAGCCTCCCTATATACACTGCATGAGCCCCACACAGCCTCCCTATATATACTGCAAGAGCCCCACACAGCCTCCCTATATACACTGCATGAGTCCCACACAGCCTCCCTATATACACTGCATGAGCCCCCACACAGCCTCCCTATATGCACTGCATGAGCCCCCACACAGCCTCTCTATATACACTGCATGAGCCCCCACACAGCCTCCCTATATGCACTGCATGAGCCCCCACACAGCCTCCCTATATACACTGCATGAGCCCCACTCAGCCTCTCTATATACACTGCATGAGCCCCACACAGCCTCCCTATATACACTGCATGAGCCACACACAGCCTCCCTATATACACTGCATGAGCCCCACACAGCCTTCATATATATACTGCATGAAACCCATACAGCCTCCCTATATACTGCATGAGTCCCACGCAGCCTTCCTATATATACTGCAGGAGCCCCACACAGCCTCCCTATATACACTGCATTAGCCCCACACAGCCTCCCCATATACACTGCATGAGCCCCACACAGCCTCCCTATATACACTGCATGAGCCCCACACAGCCTCCCCATATACACTGCATGAGCCCCACACAGCCTCCCTATATATACTGCAAGAGCCCCGCACAGCCTCCCTATATACACTGCATGAGCCCGACACAGCCTACCTATATACACTGCATGAGCCCCACACAGCCTCCCTATATACAACATGAGCCCCACACAGCCTCTCTATAAACACTGCATGAGCCCCACACAGCCTCCCTATATAAACTGCATGAGCCGCACACAGCCTTCTCATATACACTGCATATTGCCTCCCTATATACTGCATGAGCCCCACACAGCCTCCCTATATACACTGCATGAGCCCCACACAGCCTCCCCATATACACTGCATGAGCCCTCACACAGCCTCCCCATATACACTGCATGAGCCCCACACAGCCTCTCTATGTACACTGCAAGAGCCCCACACAGCCTCCCTATATACACTGCATAAGCCCCACACAGCCTCCCTATATACACTGCATGAGCCCCACACAGCCTCCCTATATATACTGCAAGAGCCCCACACAGCCTCTCTATGTACACTGCATGAGAACCACACAGCCTCCCCATATACACTGTATGAGCCCCACACAGCCTCCCTATATACACTGCATGAGCCCCACACAGCCACCCTATATACACTGCATGAGACCCCCACAGCCTCCCTACATACACTGCATGAGCCCCACACAGCCTCCCCATATACACTGCATGAGCCCCACACAGCCTCCCTATATACTGCATGAGCCCCACACAGCGTCCCCATATACACTGCATGAGCCCCACACAGCCTCCCTATATGCACTGCATGAGCCCCCACACAGCCTCCCCATATACACTGCATGAGCCCCACAAAGCCTCCCTATATACACTGCATGAGCCCTACACAGTCTCCCTATATATACTGCAAGAGCCCCACACAGCCTCACTATATACACTGCATGAGCCACACACAGCCTCTCTATACACACAGCATAAGACCCACACAGTCTCCCTATATACACTGCATGAGCCCCACACAGCCTCCCTATATATACTGCATAAGACCCACACAGCCTCCCTATATACTGCATAAGACCCACACAGCCTCTCTGTATACACTGCATGAGCCCCACACAGCCTTCCTATATATACTGCAAGAGCCCCACACAGCCTCTCTATGTACACTGCATGAGAACCACACAGCCTCCTCACATACACTGCATGAGCCCCACACAGCCTCCCTATATACACTGCATGAGCCCCACACAGCCTCCCTATATACACTGCATGAGGCCCCCACAGCCTCCCTACATACACTGCATGAGCCCCACACAGCCTCCCCATATACACTGCATGAGCCCCACACAGCCTCCCTATATACTGCATGAGCCCCACACAGCGTCCCCATATACACTGCATGAGCCCCACACATCCTCCCTATATACACTGCATGAGCCCCACACAGCCTCCCTATATACACTGCATGAGCCCCCACACAGCCTCCCCATATACACTGCATGAGCCCCACAAAGCCTCCCTATATACACTGCATGAGCCCCACACAGTCTCCCTATATATACTGCATGAGCCACACACAGCCTCTCTATATTCACTGCATAAGACCCACACAGTCTCCCTATATACACTGCATGAGCCCCACACAGCCTCCCTATATATACTGCATAAGACCCACACAGCCTCCCTATACACACTGCATGAGTCCCACACAGCCTCCCTATATACACTGCATAAGACCCACACAGCCTCTCTATATACACTGCATGAGCCCCACACAGCCTCCCTATATATACTGCATAAGACCCACACAGCCTCCCTATACACACTGCATGAGTCCCACACAGCCTCCCTATATATACTGCATGAGCCCCACACAGCCTCTCTATATACACTGCATGAGCCCCACACAGCCTTCCTATATATACTGCATAAGACCCACACAGTCTCCCTATATACACTGCATGAGCCCCACACAACCTCCCTATATACACTGCATGAGTCCTACACAGCCTCCCTATATATACTGCAAGAGCCCCACACAGCCTACCTATATACACTTAATGAGCCCCACACAGCCTCCCTATATATACTGCATGAGCCCCACACAGCCTCCCTACATACACTGCATGAGCCCCACACAGCCTCCCTATATATACTGCATGAGCCCCACACAGCCTCTCTATATACACTGCATGAGCCCCACACAGCCTTCCTATATATACTGCATAAGACCCACATAGTCTCCCTATATACACTGCATGAGTCCTACACAGCCTCCCTATATATACTGCAAGAGCCCCACACAGCCTCCCTATATACACTTAATGAGCCCCACACAGCCTCCCTATATATACTGCAAGAGCCCCACACAGCCTCCCTACATACACTGCATGAGCCCCACACAGCCTCCCTATATATACTGCATGAGCCCCCCACACAGCCTCCCTGTATATACTGCGTGAGCCCCACACAGCCTCCCTATATATACTGCAAGAGCCCCACACAGCCTCCCTATATATACTGCATGAGCCCCCCACACAGCCTCCTTGTATATACTGCGTGAGCCCCACACAGCCTCCCTATATATACTGCATAAGCCCCACACAGCCTCGCTATATACACTGCATGAGTCCCACACAGCCTCCCTATATACACTGCATAAGCCCCACACAGCCTCCCTATATACTGCATGAGCCCCACACAGCCTCCCTATATATACTGCATGAGCCCCACACAGCCTCCCTATATATACTGCATGAGCCCCACACAGCCTCCCTATATACTGCATGAGCCCCACACAGCCTCCCTATATATACTGCATGAGTCCCACACATCCTCCCTATGTACACTGCATGAGTCCCACACAGCCTCCCTATATATACTGCATGAGCCCCACACAGCCTCCCTGTATATACTGCGTGAGCCCCACACAGCCTCCCTATATACACTGCAGAAGTCCCACACAGCCTCCCTATATATACTGCATGAGCCCCACACAGCCTCTCTATATACACTGCATGAGCCCCACACAGCCTCCCTATATACACTGCATGAGCCCCACACAGCCTCCCTATATACACTGCATGAGCCCCACACAGCCTCCCTATATACACTGCATAAGTCCCACACAGCCTCCCTATATATACTGCATGAGCCCCACACAGCCTCCCTATATACACTGCATGAGCCCCACACAGCCTCCCTATATACACTGCATGATCCCCACAAAGCCTCCCTATATACACTGCATAAGTCCCACACAGCCTCCCTATATATACTGCATGAGCCCCACACAGCCTCCCTATATACACTGCATAAGTCCCACACAGCCTCCCTATATATACTGCATGAGCCCCACACAGCCTCCCTATATACACTGCATGAGCCCCACACAGCCTCCCTATATATACTGCATGATCCCCACACAGCCCCCCTATATACACTGCAGAAGCCCCCACACAGCCTCCCTATATATACTGCATAAGTCCCACACAGCCTTCCTATATACACTGCATGAGCCCCACACAGCCTCCCTATATATACTGCATGAGCCCCACACAGCCTCCCTATATACACTGCATGAGCCCCACACAGCCTCCCTATATATACTGCATGATCCCCACACAGCCTCCCTATATACACTGCATAAGTCCCACACAGCCTTCCTATATACACTGCATGAGCCCCACACAGCCTCCCTATATACACTGCATGAGCCCCCACACAGCCTCCCTATATACACTGCATGATCCCCACAAAGCCTCCCTATATACACTGCATGAGTCCCACACAGCCCCCTATATATACTGCAGAAGCCCCACACAGCCCCCCTATATACACTGCAGAAGCCCCCACACAGCCTCCCTATATACTGCATGAGCCCCACACAGCCTCCCTATATATACTGCATGAGCCCCACACAGCCTCCCTATATATACTGTATGAGCCCCCACACAGCCTCCCTATATATACTGCATGAGCCCCACACAGCCTCTCTATATACACTGCAGAAGCCCCACACAGCCTCCCTATATACACTGCAGAAGCCCCCACACAGCCTCTCTATATATACTGCAGAATCCCCCACACAGCCTTCCTATATACACTGCATGAGCCCCACACAGCCTCCCTATATACACTGCATGAGCCCCCACACAGCCTCCCTATATACACTGCATGATCCCCACAAAGCCTCCCTATATACACTGCATGAGTCCCACACAGCCTCCCTATATAAACTGCAGAAGCCCCACACAGCCCCCCTATATACACTGCAGAAGCCCCCACACAGCCTCCCTATATACTGCATGAGCCCCACACAGCCTCCCTATATATACTGCATGAGCCCCACACAGCCTCCCTATATATACTGTATGAGCCCCCACACAGCCTCCCTATATATACTGCATGAGCCCCACACAGCCCCCCTATATACACTGCAGAAGCCCCACACAGCCTCCCTATATACACTGCAGAAGCCCCCACACAGCCTCTCTATATATACTGCAGAAGCCCCCACACAGCCTCTCTATATACACTGCATGAGCCCCACACAGCCTCCCAATGTGCCGCACGAGGCCCCCCATAGCCTCCCCTTGAGCAGCCCGACACCCCCATAGCCTCCCCTTGTAAAGCTTAGTACCCCCATAGCCTCCTCATGCCCACCCAAACATCCCATACACATGAAAAATAATGAACACCACATACTCACCTCGGTCCTGTTCCATGGCTCTCTGCTTGTCTCCGTGTCTCTGGTGCGCTGACTCTCTGCACTGCAGCACACAGTTGGCACGATGACATGACGTCATTGCTAGAGTTGAGCGAAACGGGTCGAAAAAATTCAAAAGTCGCCGACTTTTGGCAAAGTCGGGTTTCATGAAACGAAACCCGACCCTAGGATGAGGTCGGCCACGAAGTCGGCGACTTACGCGCCAAAGTCGCGTTTCAAAAGTTTGTTTTGCGCTCTTTTTCAGCCAATCAGGATCCACGGACACTGTGGGCAACGTGATGACATAGGCACGGGTCACCACCATCTTTCAGAAGGGCATGCAAGTGATTGGCTTGCTTTGGTGGGCGTCACAGGGGGTATAAAAGGGCGTGCACGCCGACCGCCATCTTACTTCTGCCGATCTTAGTATAGGGAGAGGTTGCTGCTGATTCTGTAGGGAGAGCGTTAGGCAGGGAAGAAGACAAAAAAACTGCACTGTGTGTGCAGTGCAAGGGGAGGCTATATTGTGGTGGATCAGCGGTGTTGGTTGTTGGGCTGCCTTTTAAGGCTTCCTGACACGTTGGCATTGCTGTTTACCCACTGCTCCGCAAACTGCTTTTTTAAAAGCAATCCAATCTCCCTTATCCTCTCGTCACTTTGGTCACAGGCAGCTGTGCCATCGAGCGTGTCACATAGCGCTCAGATATCAGTGGGCCGCACACAATCCACAAGTGTCCACTGTCCAAAAGTGTGCGCAGAGATTCAAAATCTCCATTATCCTCTCGTCACTTTGGTCACAGGCAGCTGTGCCATCGAGCGTGTCACATAGCGCTCAGATATCAGTGGGCCGCACACAATCCACAAGTGTCCACTGTCCACAAGTGTGTGCAGAAATTCAAAATCTCCATTATCCTCTCGTCACTTTGGTCACAGGCAGCTGTGCCATCGAGCGTGTCACATAGCGCTCAGATATCAGTGGGCCGCACACAATCCACAAGTGTCCACTGTCCACAAGTGTACGCAGAGATTCAAAATCTCCATTATCCTCTCGTCACTTTGGTCACAGGCAGCTGTGCCATCGAGCGTGTCACATAGCGCTCAGATATCAGTGGGCCTCACACAATCCACAAGTGTCCACTGTCCACAAGTGTACGCAGAGATTCAAAATCTCCATTATCCTCTCGTCACTTTGGTCACAGGCAGCTGTGCCATCGAGCGTGTCACATAGCGCTCAGATATCAGTGGGCCGCACACAATCCACAAGTGTCCACTGTCCAAAAGTGTGCGCAGAGATTCAAAATCTCCATTATCCTCTCGTCACTTTGGTCACAGGCAGCTGTGCCATCGAGCGTGTCACATAGCGCTCAGATATCAGTGGGCCGCACACAATCCACAAGTGTCCAGTGTCCAAAAGTGTACGCAGAGATTCAAAATCTCCATTATCCTCTCGTCACTTTGGTCACAGGCAGCTGTGCCATCGAGCCTGTCACATAGCGCTCAGATATCAGTGGGCCGCACACAATCCACAAGTGTCCACTGTCCACAAGTGTACGCAGAGATTCAAAATCTCCATTATCCTCTCGTCACTTTGGTCACAGGCAGCTGTGCCATCGAGCGTGTCACATAGCGCTCAGATATCAGTGGGCCGCACACAATCCACAAGTGTCCAGTGTCCAAAAGTGTATGCAGAGATTCTAAAACTCCCCTGTCCTATAGACACCTTGTACCTTGTTTTACATTACTATATAGTTTGTTGGATTTTGTCTACATTTCTACCAAAAATGAGGAAGGCTGGTGGAAGAGGCCGTGGAATTGGGCGGGGGTTGGCAGCTGGTAATGATGGTGTTGGTGGTGGATCTGATGGTAGTGGCAAGAGCAAAATAGGACCGAATGCAGGAGGTGCTGACCCTGCATCATCGTCTGGCTACATAAGGCCTCGAACGCTTAGTTTTCTAGGAGTTGGCAAACCGCTTTTAAAGGCAGAGCATCAGGAAAAAGTTTTGTCTTACATTGCTGACTCAGCCTCCAGCTCTATCGCCTCCTCTTCTTCAGTTGTAAAAAGTAAAAGCACTGAGTCGTCATTGGAGGCTCATGTTCATGAACCACACCTTTCCTTGTGTCCTTCACCCCAACCAAGATTGAAGGATGACGCAGGCCATACTACTGATTACTCCATGGAGCTGTTTTCACATACCATGCCTGGATTATCAAGTCAAATGGTGAATTACCCAGGCCAAGATGAATCTGACATGGAGTGCACTGATGCACAGCCGCTGATGGATGATTCTGCTGGTACATTCACTCAGAGCACTACATTGTCCTCGCAGTGTACAGAGCCAGATTTTGACCCTGATGAGACTCAGGTGCCCCTTCCCGCACACTATACCACCATACACGGTGACACAGAGAAAGGTGCACATGACATAGAAGAGGAGGTGATGGATGACCCAGTTGTTGACCCAGATTGGCATCCATTGGGGGAAGAGGGTGCTGCTTCCAATAGCTCAGATGAGGAGCATCCACAGCAGACATCGACATCGCAACAGCTGTTATCTGGCAGGCCCGGAGCACTCCAAAGACAGGTTCCAAACATCAAAAGAGTTGCTGGACAGCTTGTCCAGAGGGTCAAAAGATCACAGTGTGCTAGGCCGCAAAATGTCTGCCAAAGTAGGAAGAGTGCAGTGTGGCACTTTTTTGAACAAAATCCTCATGATCAGGCCAAGGTTATCTGTAAGAAGTGCGCAAAGACCTTTAGCCGAGGGAAAAATCTGAAAAATTTGAATACCAGTTGCATGCTTAGACATTTAACCAGCATGCACTTGCAAGCGTGGACACAACACCAAACCTCAAGTGCCACATGTGCAACTGATCACAACGAAGGTAGTCAGCAACGCTACATTGTTTCCCCCACTGTAAGCCCACCGGTTAGCACAGCAGCAAATGTTGAGGTGTCGTTGCAAGGCCACAGCAGTCAGGGAATCCCACTGTTATATCAACGAAAGACTGATTCTAGGCCATCAGAAAGAACACCAACTCCATCACCATCATCAACCCTCTCTCAGTCCGCCCTGTCCACCGCTACTTCCACCATATGCAGCTCTCAAGTCCAGCTCACCCTCCCAGACACTATGAGTAGGTCAAGAAAGTACTCAGTCTCTCATCCGCGTACACTGGGTTTGAACGCCCACATTGCCAAACTAATCTCGTTTGAGATGATGCCCTTTCGGTTGGTGGAAAGCACAGCTTTCCGCGAACTCATGGCCTATGCAGTACCACGCTATGACCTACCCAGTCGCCACTTCTTCTCTCGCAAAGCCATCCCAGCCCTCCACCATCATGTGAAAGACCGCATTGTCCATGCACTCAAGCAGTCAGTGAGCGGAAAGGTGCACCTCACAACTGATGCATGGTCCAGTCGGCATGGCCAGGGCCGTTACGTGTCCATCACTGCGCACTGGGTTAATGTGGTGGATGCAGGGTCCACAGGGGACAGCGGTGGGGGGACAGTGCTGCCTAGCCCACGGTATAGGAAACAGTTGGCTGTAGGCGTTCGACCCTCCTCCTCCTCCTCCTCCTCCAGAAGCGACAGCTCGTCCACAGAGCGCAGTCGTACGAGCACTCCATCTGCAGCTGCCACTGTTGCACACGATGTGTCCCCCTATCGAGCAGCTAGTGGAAAGCGTCAGCAGGCTGTGTTGCAGATGATGTGTTTGGGCGACAGACACACCGCCGAGGTGCTGGCCGAGTACTTGAAGCGACAAACTGAGTCATGGCTGGGCAGTGTACATCTTGAGGCAGGCAAGGTAGTTAGTGATAACGGCCGTAATTTTGTGGCAGCCATAGCCCTTTCAAAACTCAGCCACATACCTTGCTTGGCTCACACCTTGAACCTGGTGGTGCAGTGCTTCCTCAAAAATTATCCGGAGTTAACAGCCCTGCTCCAGAAGGTGCGAAGACTGTGCGCGCACATCCGCCGGTCGCCTGTACACTCCGTTCGTATGCAGAAGCTGCAGCGATTGCTCCACCTTCCCAACCACCGCCTCATTATCGACATTGCAACAAGGTGGAACTCCACCCTGCACATGGTGGAGCGGCTGTGCGAGCAGAGGCAGGCCATAATGCATTTGTGGGAGGATACACGGCCAGGCACTTTGAGAGCAGACATGGAGTTGACAGGTGTGCAGTGGTCGAAGCTGAAAGACCTTTGTAAAGTCCTTCAGTGTTTTGAGGAATGCACACGGCTGGTAAGCGCAGACGACGCCATCCTAAGCATGAGCATCCCACTTATGCGTCTGCTCATGCAAACTTTGACGCACCTTAAGGAGCAGGCGTCTGCAGCCAATGTTGATGAGGAGGAAGAGGAGGAGGGAATCCTTGATGACATTCAGCCATTGTCTGCTCAGGGACCTCTCCTGGACGAGGTGGAGGAAGAAGAGGAGGAGGAGGAGGAGGATGATGGGGATGATTACTTAGGGGAGGAGGATGCATCTCGTGGGGCAAGTGAAAATGTTGGCGTGGCAAGGTCTGGTACAGGGTTTGTGCGTGACTGGAGGGATGTGGATTTGCCAGAAAGTGCTCCTCCAACCAGCACTCGCAGTGCATCATTGACACCGGGAACATTGGCCCACATGTCAGATTATGCCTTGCAGATCCTAAAAAGGGACCCCCGCATTGCCAAAATGATGAACGATGACGACTACTGGTTGGCCAGCATCCTGGATCCACGCTATAAAGGCAAATTACAAAACATCATGCCACAGGAGAACCTTGACCTAATATTGGCTAATAAACAAGCAACTCTGGTAAATCGGTTGCTTGAGGCATTCCCAGCACACAGCAGCGGTGATGGTTCTCACACGAGCCGTACGGGCCGGGGGCAGCTTGGCAGAGGTGTTCGTGGTGCACACAGCAGAAGTGGCGTTGGAGACAGGGGTTTCATGACAATGTTGTGGACTGATTTTTCAAATACCGCTCACACAACTGGTAATACAGCATCGATGGAAAGTGACAGGAGACAGCAGTTGTCAACTATGGTTACAAACTACTTTTCCTGCCATATCGATGTTCTCCCACACAGGTCATTCCCCTTTGACTATTGGGCCGCTAAACTGGACACCTGGCCTGAATTGGCCCAATATGCCTTACAGGAGCTCGCTTGCCCAGCTGCAAGTGTGCTATCGGAAAGAGTCTTCAGTGCAGCTGGATCAATCCTGACAGAAAAAAGGACCCGTCTGTCAACCCAAAATGTGGATGATCTAACCTTCATTAAAATGAACCACGCATGGGTTTCAAGGATTTTGTCCCACCTTCCCCTGATGACACATAGGGTGACAGAAAAATGGCTTGCTTTGGTCCACCTCTTCCTGGTACTTCACCTATTTCGCCTTTTGCATCAGTTGAATGTCCAACATCAACATATGCCACTTTCTAAAACTCCCTAACTGTGCTGCCTCCCCCCCCATGGCCGGGGTCACCACCTAGCGCACGACACCGTGCGAGTGCCGTTGCCCTGGACAGGTGGGTAGGCCGACTCTTGGGCGCGGGCACTGGCACAGGGTCCCTCATAGTGCAATCAAGTGTCTCTGACGGCGGTGGTGCACACCCGCCGTCAGACACACCGCTGTACTATGAGGGGCCCAGTGCCAGTACCGACGCCCACGAGTGGGCCCCCCTTGCTTGGCCAGGGCCCCAGCATTTGCAATCTTTACCTCTCCCTGCTCCTCCGCTGTGTAATCTGGGCCATCAAATCCATAATGTGCCTGACACCGTCTGAGCCTGCCTCCTGAGACATATATTTTGAATGTGTACGCTATCCATACATGTTATCCGGGGATACGGTACCCTTTCTAACCTTTGTGCAATGACATGCAATCCATACTGGGCCTAACACCGTCTGAGCCTGCCTCATGCTGTATAGACATATATTTTGAATGTGTACGCTATCCATACATGTTATCCAGGGATACGGTACCCTTTCTAACCTTTGTGCAATGACGTGCAATCCATACTGGGCCTAACACCGTCTGAGCCTGCCTCATGCTGTATAGACATATATTTTGAATGTGTACGCTATCCATACATGTTATCCGGGGATACGGTACCCTTTCTAACCTTTGTGCAATGACGTGCAATCCATACTGGGCCTAACACCGTCTGAGCCTGCCTCATGCTGTATAGACATATATTTTGAATGTGTACGCTATCCATACATGTTATCCGGGGATACGGTACCCCTTCTAACCTTTGTGCAATGACGTGCAATCCATACTGGGCCTAACACCGTCTGAGCCTGCCTCATGCTGTATAGACATAAATTTTGAATGTGTACGCTATCCATACATGTTATCCGGGGATACGGTACCCTTTCTAACCTTTGTGCAATGACGTGCAATCCATACTGGGCCTAACACCGTCTGAGCCTGCCTCATGCTGTATAGACATATATTTTGAATGTGTACGCTATCCATACATGTTATCCGGGGATACGGTACCCTTTCTAACCTTTGTGCAATGACGTGCAATCCATACTGGGCCTAACACCGTCTGAGCGTGCCTCATGCTGTATAGACATATATTTTGTATGTGTACGCTATCCATACATGTTATCCAGGGATACGGTACCCTTTCTAACCTTTGTGCAATGACGTGCAATCCATACTGGGCCTAACACCGTCTGAGCCTGCCTCATGCTGTATAGACATATACAGTGGGGCAAAAAAGTATTTAGTCAGTCAGCAATAGTGCAAGTTCCACCACTTAAAAAGATGAGAGGCGTCTGTAATTTACATCATAGGTAGACCTCAACTATGGGAGACAAACTGAGAAAAAAAAATCCAGAAAATCACATTGTCTGTTTTTTTTTTCATTTTATTTGCATATTATGGTGGAAAATAAGTATTTAGTCAGAAACAAAATTTCATCTCAATACTTTGTGATATATCCTTTGTTGGCAATGACAGAGGTCAAACGTTTTCTGTAAGTCTTCACAAGGTTGCCACACACTGTTGTTGGTATGTTGGCCCATTCCTCCATGCAGATCTCCTCTAGAGCAGTGATGTTTTTGGCTTTTCGCTTGGCAACACGGACTTTCAACTCCCTCCAAAGGTTTTCTATAGGGTTGAGATCTGGAGACTGGCTAGGCCACTCCAGGACCTTGAAATGCTTCTTACGAAGCCACTCCTTCGTTGCCCTGGCGGTGTGCTTTGGATCATTGCCATGTTGAAAGACCCAGCCACGTTTCATCTTCAATGCCCTTGCTGATGGAAGGAGGTTTGCACTCAAAATCTCACGATACATGGCCCCATTCATTCTTTCATGTACCCGGATCAGTCGTCCTGGCCCCTTTGCAGAGAAACAGCCCCAAAGCATGATGTTTCCACCACCATGCTTTACAGTAGGTATGGCGTTTGATGGATGCAACTCAGTATTCTTTTTCCTCCAAACACGACAAGTTGTGTTTCTACCAAACATCAGACCATCAGACCATAGGACATTCTCCCAAAACTCCTCTGGATCATCCAAATGCTCTCTAGCAAACTTCAGACGGGCCCGGACATGTACAGGCTTAAGCAGTGGGACACGTCTGGCACTGCAGGATCTGAGTCCATGGTGGCGTAGTGTGTTACTTATGGTAGGCCTTGTTACATTGGTCCCAGCTCTCTGCAGTTCATTCACTAGGTCCCCCCGCGTGGTTCGGGGATTTTTGCTCACCGTTCTTGTGATCATTCTGACCCCACGGGGTGGGATTTTGCGTGGAGCACCAGATCGAGGGAGATTATCAGTGGTCTTGTATGTCTTCCATTTTCTAATTATTGCTCCCACAGTTGATTTCTTCACTCCAAACTGGTTGGCTATTGCAGATTCAGTCTTCCCAGCCTGGTGCAGGGCTACAATTTTGTTTCTGGTGTCCTTTGACAGCTCTTTGGTCTTCACCATAGTGGAGTTTGGAGTCAGACTGTTTGAGGGTGTGCACAGGTGTCTTTTTATACTGATAACAAGTTTAAACAGGTGCCATTACTACAGGTAATGAGTGGAGGAAAGAGGAGACTCTTAAAGAAGAAGTTACAGGTCTGTGAGAGCCAGAAATCTTGTTTGCTTGTTTCTGACCAAATACTTATTTTCCACCATAATATGCAAATAAAATGAAAAAAAAAACAGACAATGTGATTTTCTGGATTTTTTTTTCTCAGTTTGTCTCCCATAGTTGAGGTCTACCTATGATGTAAATTACAGACGCCTCTCATCTTTTTAAGTGGTGGAACTTGCACTATTGCTGACTGACTAAATACTTTTTTGCCCCACTGTATTTTGAATGTGTACGCTATCCATACATGTTATCCGGGGATACGGTACCCCTTCTAACCTTTGTGCAATGACGTGCAATCCATACTGGGCCTAACACCGTCTGAGCCTGCCTCATGCTGTATAGACATATATTTTGAATGTGTACGCTATCCATACATGTTATCCGGGGATACGGTACCCCTTCTAACCTTTGTGCAATCACGTGCAATCCATACTGGGCCTAACACCGTCTGAGCCTGCCTCATGCTGTATAGACATATATTTTGAATGTGTACGCTATCCATACATGTTATCCGGGGATACGGTACCCCTTCTAACCTTTGTGTAATGACGTGCAATCCATACTGGGCCTAACACCGTCTGAGCCTGCCTCATGCTGTATAGACATATATTTTGAATGTGTACGCTATCCATACATGTTATCCGGGGATACGGTACCCCTTCTAACCTTTGTGCAATGACGTGCAATCCATACTGAGCCTAACACCGTCTGAGCCTGCCTCATGCTGTATAGACATATATTTTGAATATGTACGCTATCCATACATGTTATCCGGGGATACGGTACCCTTCTAACCTTTGTGCAATGACGTGCAATCCATACTGGGCCTAACACCGTCTGAGCCTGCCTCATGCTGTATAGACATATATTTTGAATGTGTACGCTATCCATACATGTTATCCGGGGATACGGTACCCCTTCTAACCTTTGTGCAATGACGTGCAATCCATACTGGGCCTAACACCGTCTGAGCCTGCCTCATGCTGTATAGACATATATTTTGAATGTGTACGCTATCCATACATGTTATCCGGGGATACGGTACCCCTTCTAACCTTTGTGCAATGACGTGCAATCCATACTGGGCCTAACACCGTCTGAGCCTACCTCATGCTGTATAGACATATATTTTGAATGTGTACGCTATCCATACATGTTATCCATGGATACGGTACCCTTTCTAACCTTTGTGCAATGACGTGCAATCCATACTGGGCCTAACACCGTCTGAGCCTGCCTCATGCTGTATAGACATATATTTTGAATGTGTACGCTATCCATACATGTTATCCGGGGATACGGTACCCCTTCTAACCTTTGTGCAATGACGTGCAATCCATACTGGGCCTAACACGTCTGAGCCTGCCTCATGCTGTATAGACATATATTTTGAATGTGTACGCTATCCATACATGTTATCCGGGGATACGGTACCCCTTCTAACCTTTGTGCAATGACGTGCAATCCATACTGGGCCTAACACCGTCTGAGCCTGCCTCATGCTGTATAGACATATATTTTGAATGTGTACGCTATCCATACATGTTATCCAGGGATACGGTACCCTTTCTAACCTTTGTGCAATGACGTGCAATCCATACTGGGCCTAACACCGTCTGAGCCTGCCTCATGCTGTATAGACATATATTTTGAATGTGTACGCTATCCATACATGTTATCCAGGGATACGGTACCCCTTCTAACCTTTGTGCAATGACGTGCAATCCATACTGGGCCTAACACCGTCTGAGCCTGCCTCATGCTGTATAGACATATATTTTGAATGTGTACGCTATCCATACATGTTATCCGGGGATACGGTACCCCTTCTAACCTTTGTGCAATGACGTGCAATCCATACTGGGCCTAACACCGTCTGAGCCTGCCTCATGCTGTATAGACATATATTTTGAATGTGTACGCTATCCATACATGTTATCCGGGGATACTGTACCCCTTCTAACCTTTGTGCAATGACGTGCAATCCATACTGGGCCTAACACCGTCTGAGCCTGCCTCATGCTGTATAGACATATATTTTGAATGTGTACACTATCCATACATGTTATCCGGGGATACGGTACCCCTTCTAACCTTTGTGCAATGACGTGTAATCCATACTGGGCCTAACACCGTCTGAGCCTGCCTCATGCTGTATAGACATATATTTTGAATGTGTACGCTATCCATTCATGTTATCCAGGGATACGGTAACCTTTCTAACCTTTGTGCAATGACATGCAATCCATACTGGGCCTAACACCGTCTGAGCCTGCCTCATGCTGTATAGACATATATTTTGAATGTGTACGCTATCCATACATGTTATCTGGGGATACGGTACCCTTTCTAACCTTTGTGCAATGAAGTGCAATCCATACTGGGCCTAACACCGTCTGAGCCTGCCTCATGCTGTATAGACATATATTTTGAATGTGTACGCTATCCATACATGTTATCCGGGGATACGGTACCCCTTCTAACCTTTGTGCAATGACGTGCAATCCATACTGGGCCTAACACCGTCTGAGCCTGCCTCCTGAGACATATATTTTGAATGTGTACGCTATCCATACATGTTATCCAGGGATACGGTACCCTTTCTAACCTTTGTGCAATCACGTGCAATCCATACTGGGCGTGAGAACGGCTGGCGAGCTGTTAAGCAAGCTACAGCACCTGTCCAGACAAGTACAGAGATTCCCTAGCGAGGAGACTTATTTGATTGTTTTCTATGTTGGGACAGCAATTTTTGGGGAGCACTATACTCTGGAGAATGATAGATGGGGCCCACCATACACTGGAACATTCCAAAGGTGGACATCAGACACTGGAGCAGCATTTACAGGGCCCATTATACACTAGAGCAGTAGAAATGGGGCCCATTATGTTTGGAGCATTATTTGGGCCCATAAGACAGTGGAGCTTCATCCATGGGGACCAACATATACTGTAGCATTATGTGGAGCTCATCATATACTGTTTCAAACATTATATGGGACCAATGATTCTGTATGGAGAAATAGATGGGCCTCGTCATGAAATGTAAAAAGTGAGGTATTTTTCATTGTACTATACCGCTATTTCTCTGCCGTATCGGAGCATGATGAGTTGTGGTATGTGTTAAAGGGGCGCTCTTTCGCCCAGGGCACATGAAAACCTGCAGCCAGCCCTCCCCCCCCACAAATTTAGCCAAATAACCCCCATTTTTCAGTGCGTAACTTGTATTATGAAGTTAATTAAGGTTGACAAGCTTAAGTAAGAAGAATTGATGCTTTTGGCATTCAAATGGGCACTGTAGGTGTGTTTCCTGTCCTCCTCTCACTGCCGACTTTTATTCCCCATTGACTTACATTGGGTTTCGTGTTTCGGGACGACCCCGACTTTTCCCTATAATCGGACGATCTTGCTCGACCCGACTTTTGGAAAAGTCGGGTTTCACGAAACGAAACGCGACCCTAAAAAAGCAAAAGTCGCTCAACTCTAGTCATTGCGTCAGCTGTTTCACATGCTGATTAGTGGAGGAATTGGCCGGAGGCCCCTCCTCCACCAGTGCAGTCAGTGGCGCCTATGGAGACAGTGAGCGAGTACGGTGCGGCCCGTGGACTGCAGTTTTCCAGCCACTCCGCTGTCCCGGTCAGCGGGCCGGACTGAGACAGTCAGAGGGCCAGATGTGGTCTGCGGGCCGCACTTTGCCCAGGTCTGCTATAGAGTCTTTACACACAGAGTGATCTATCTCACATGTCAAAGCAACCTGGGCTTCCATAACCCCTCAGCAGTGCCACAGGCTGATCACCTCCATGCCACGCCGCATTGATGCAGTAATTGATGCAGAAGGAGCCAGACCAAGTACTGAGTGCATTTACTGAACAGACATTTCAGGAGGACGACATTCCGGATTTTACAATCATTTTTCAGGCTGGTGTTATAAAGTATTCTAATTTCCTGAGATAATGACTTTTGGGTTCTCATTGGCTGTAAGCCATAATCATCAACAGTACCGGAAATAAACCCGTGAGATAGATCACTCTGTGTGTGATGACTCTATAGGATAGAGGAGGGGCACTTTTTGGTGATATTCTCATTTTGTGAGCAGCCCCTGTCTGCTGCTTGCCATCCCGGTGACGCCACTAGACGGCTCGGTGTAGTAGGTACCACCACATAAAGATGTGTCAATATGTCCTACAGTGAGAGGTCATCAATAATGGTGGCTCCATGTCCCGTACCCTCCTGTCCTCTCACCTCCACTTTGTCCTGCGGTTTTGGAACCAGGTTTTGACTTGCGAGTCGCTCATATGCAGCGATTTGGCCAGAGTCGCTCTTTCGGCAGATGCCAGGTACTTCTGTCGGTGGAATCTCTTCTCCAGCTCACAGATCTGGAGTCGGCTGAATGAAGTTCGGGGTTTCTTCCTTTTTGGGGGCGTACGGTTCTGATATGGATGGCCGATCCTCCGAGACGAGAAGGCCGGGAGCGTAGCTGAAATAAGAAAACAAGTATGATGTAAGGTCTCATTAACCCTCTACCGTCTACCATCATTATCATACGTCCACTCGGCCATGGAAGAGTTGATCCACCCCCTCCACGTGAATCCCATCGGACGATCTGTACACGAAGCATTAAACCATTCCTCTACGCTCCCATCACCTTCATTCACTGCTATAAATAATGATGTCAAACGTTCTAAGTAGAGATTTCAGCAATCTACAGATGGAAGAACGGAAAGATCTGACACTCCGACGATTCACTATAGAATAGTATTCCACTGGAAGAGAGAAGTCACAATGTAATATATTCCATGCTGCCACTGCTTCTAGTAAGAGTCTTATTCACCTCAATGATGGATGCACAGCTGCACAGCTCAGTACATATTGTAGCAGTGCTACTCACTGAGGAGCGAGATGAGGTATCACAGGAATCATTTCTATTGAAAAGTCTGGCTGATTTAGTTCAGTTCTCATAAATAACATTACATCATAGCAAAACTCAAACACAGCCCTTGTCCGACACAAAGTGGAACATAAACCGTCCATACAATAGTGCGGGTTCACTTCAGTGAGAGTCCAGCTTCCTAGTCCATTTACAAAGGCACACAATCCTGGAGGTCTGCACACCTTCACACACAGATGTGAGAGACAAACACCTCATTTTACAATGTGAATGAAGCGCCCCACCAGGGCCTAGCGGGATACTCTGTACAGGGCCCGTTGATCTCAATGGGAGTTGTCACGGAAGCTGTGACCCGGCCCGTGGCCCTGGGGCATCATGGCAAAAAGGGGGTGAATGAACAATGAAATAAAGTTTATGAATAGTTTGTGACGCCACCTGTGGTGTTCGGCAAGCGAGGTGTTAGGCCAATGCTGCATACAGATCCTCTGGGACTGGTGGTGGGTTGCAGCCAAGATGGTGAAGCTCCCCACAGGTGGAGCTGTAGTCCCAGGACAGTGTAGATGTAGCAATGGAGGAGAGGCACAGGCGGTGTAGAGGCCGGTGCCCAGATGTAGTAGTGCGGGGTGTAGTGATGCGGGAATAAGTGGAGGACACCAGGGCATGTAGTTCCAAAGCTTTACTCACAGTCTGCCGTTCACACAGATGCCTGCCTCAAGGCCGTGTCCTCCGGGTCCTCCTCCGGGTCCTGGGCTCAGTCAACCTCCAGGCAAGATAGGACGCTCCCTTCCAACACTCCGCCAACATCTGCCTTTCTGAACGTCTCCTCTATAGCGCCTTTAAATGAAGTACTCCTAGTACTGAGTTACACTGGAGTTCCTCCTGACAGATGTTCCCAAGAACTCTACTTGTACGGCAGACAGCTGAAGCCTGCTTCGGGGACTCTCTACTCCTGAGTCCTGGCTCTCTATCCGTGTTGCTGTTGTGCCCCAAGTCTTAGATGGGAGTAGTGCATTTACAGCCCACTACTCCACTGGTGTCTGCTGCAGAACCATAAGTGTCCATACAACCTCGGGGACCGGGCCCCGGCCTTGTGCTTAGAACTTCTAGGCAGGGTTCTTCCTCTAACCCACATCCTCTGTGTTCCCTTTTTAGTCCTTCATTCCGTACTAATCTCTCTCCTATGGAAGCTCAGGCTTCAGTCCAATGTCCTTCTCCTTCTTTCCTGTGCCAGCTGGCTCAGATCACTGAGGCAGCTGCAGCACTCCTTCCTCCATCCCTCTTCCAGGGATCCTCACTCCTCTCCGAGTGACTCTCTCTCTCCCACTCACTGACTGACTGCCTGACTGAACCTTCCCGCTCTTTATGTATTCTAAACTCCACCCACCTCCCAGCACGTTTCGTGTTCCAAGCAGGGAACCACCAAAGGTGCTCTGCTACTCTCTAAGCAAGGAGCCGCACTGTGGCTTTGCTGAACTACTCTATTGTGTGGGGTGCAGGTGATGGAGCGTGGTCAGGAGTTCCCACCTTACCTGGATGGTGGGGCACCACACCTCAGGAGGAGGTGCAGTACCTCTGTGGTGACTGAAGCCTCAGGGGCGCCACATGAACACCACCCAGGAGTGGAGATATGGTGAACAGCTGTCCCGCCCTAACTCTTTAGATGCTCACATTAAAACCTAGCCCTATCATGTCCAATTAACCCCTCTTAGTACTATGTATACTAGAGCATTACTCCAGGTTTACATAACAGAGGACATTCACTTCTGTTATACCTATGTCCCATCCATTATATATCCGGCAGCCACATTACAATACATATAATGTCCCTTCATGAAGCCATGAAGTATTTCACTCCACCTTAGTGCTGGATCCACAGCTCCATAGCTCAGTACTGATGTATAAAGTCCTACATGCTGACAATACTTCTAATATGTGTTTTATTCCATCCCAATGCTCAATGCACAGCTCCATAGCTCAGTACTGATATATAACGTCATCCATGCTGGCAACACTTTTATTAAGTGACTTGTTCTACCTCAGAGCTGGATGCACAGCTCCATAGCTCAGTACTGATATATAACGTCATCCATGCTGGCAACACTTTTATTAAGTGACTTGTTCTACCTCAGAGCTGGATGCACAGCTCCATAGCTCAATACTGATATATAATGTCCTCCATGCTGCTATCAGATCTGGTAAGTGTTTCATCGCATCTCAGTACTGGATGCACAGCTATAGTGTTCTGAATTGCTGATTAATATCTTGCATGCTGCTGTTGCTTCTGAACATGTGTTGCAAAGAGACAAGCAAGTAGGAATCCCTCCTGTGATTTCCATATGGGAGAAATCATATCAGGTAGTCTAAACTTAGAGAATTAGTAAGAGAGGAAAATTGGTGAAAAATGCATTATGCTAATCATGTTATGGTCATAAATAGTGTACCTATTTACATGAGAAATGTGGAATGACGAGATGGTAAGGGATGTGAGAGGAAGGGATGCTATATCAAAGGAAGAGATGGGATGTGGGAGGACGAGACAGGACAGAATGAGAGAGCAAGTGATGCAATATCAAAGGAAGAGATGGGATGTGGGAGGACGAGACAGGACAGGATGTGAGAGGAAGTGATGCTATGTCAAAGGAAGAGATGGGATGTGGGAGGACGAGACAGGACGGGATGTGAGAGGATGGGAGGCTATGTGAAAGGAAGAGATGGGATGTGGGAGGACGTGACAGGATGGGATGTGAGAGGAAGGGATGCTATATCAAAGGAAGAGATGGGATGTGGGAGGACGAGACAGGACAGAATGAGAGAGCAAGTGATGCAATATCAAAGGAAGAGACGGGATGTGGGAGGACGAGACAGGACAGAATGAGAGAGCAAGTGATGCAATATCAAAGGAAGAGATGGGATGTGGGAGGACGAGATAGGACAGGATGTGAGAGGAAGTGATGCTATGTCAAAGGAAGAGATGGGATGTGGGAGGACGAGACAGGACGGGATGTGAGAGGATGGAAGGCTATGTGAAAGGAAGAGATGGGATGTGGGAGGACGACACAGGACGAGATGTGAGAGGATGGGAGGCTATGTGAAAGGAAGAGATGGGATGTGGGAGGACGACACAGGACGAGATGTGAGAGGATGGGAGGCTATGTGAAAGGAAGAGATGGGATGTGGGAGGACGTGACAGGATGGGATGTGAGAGGAAGGGATGCTATATCAAAGGAAGAGATGGGATGTGGGAGGACGAGACAGGACAGAATGAGAGAGCAAGTGATGCAATATCAAAGGAAGAGATGGGATGTGGGAGGACGAGATAGGACAGGATGTGAGAGGAAGGGATGCTATGTCAAAGGAAGAGACGGGATGTGGGAGGATGAGACAGGACAGGATGTGTGAAGAAGTGATGCTATGTCAAAGGAAGAGATGGGATGTGGGAGGACGAGATAGGACAGGATGTGTGAAGAAGTGATGCTATGTCAAAGGAAGAGATTGGATGTGGGAGGACGACACAGGACGGGATGTGAGAGGAAGTGATGCTATGTCAAAGGAAGAGACGGGTTGTGGGATGATGAGACAGGACAGGATGTGTGAAGAAGTGATGCTATGTCAAAGGAAGAGACGGGTTGTGGGATGATGAGACAGGACAGGATGTGTGAAGAAGTGATGCTATGTCAAAGGAAGAGATTGGATGTGGGAGGATGACACAGGACGGGATGTGAGAGGAAGTGATGCTATGTCAAAGGGAGCGATGGGATATGGGAGGACGTGACAGGATGGGATGTGAGAGGATGGGAGGCTATGTCAGAGGAACAGATGTGATGTGGGAGGATGAGAGAGGACAGAATGTGAGAGGAAGTGATGCTATGTCAAAGGAAGAGACGGGATGTGGGAGGACGAGACAGGACAGGATGTGAGAGAAAGTGATGCTATGTCAAAGGAAGAGATGGGATGTGGGAGGACGAGACAGGACAGAATGAGAGAGAAAGTGATGCTATGTCAAAGGAAGAGACGGGATGTGGGAGGACGAGACAGGACAGGATGTGTGAAGAAGTGATGCTATGTCAAAGGAAGAGATGGGATGTGGGAGGACGAGACAGGACGGGATGTGAGAGGATGGAAGGCTATGTGAAAGGAAGAGATGGGATGTGGGAGGACGACACAGGACGAGATGTGAGAGGATGGGAGGCTATGTGAAAGGAAGAGATGGGATGTGGGAGGACGTGACAGGATGGGATGTGAGAGGAAGGGATGCTATATCAAAGGAAGAGATGGGATGTGGGAGGACGAGACAGGACAGAATGAGAGAGCAAGTGATGCAATATCAAAGGAAGAGATGGGATGTGGGAGGACGAGATAGGACAGGATGTGAGAGGAAGGGATGCTATGTCAAAGGAAGAGATTGGATGTGGGAGGACGACACAGGATGGGATGTGAGAGGAAGTGATGCTATGTCAAAGGAAGAGACGGGTTGTGGGATGATGAGACAGGACAGGATGTGTGAAGAAGTGATGCTATGTCAAAGGAAGAGACGGGTTGTGGGATGATGAGACAGGACAGGATGTGTGAAGAAGTGATGCTATGTCAAAGGAAGAGATTGGATGTGGGAGGATGACACAGGACGGGATGTGAGAGGAAGTGATGCTATGTCAAAGGGAGCGATGGGATATGGGAGGACGTGACAGGATGGGATGTGAGAGGATGGGAGGCTATGTCAGAGGAACAGATGTGATGTGGGAGGATGAGAGAGGACAGAATGTGAGAGGAAGTGATGCTATGTCAAAGGAAGAGACGGGATGTGGGAGGACGAGACAGGACAGGATGTGAGAGAAAGTGATGCTATGTCAAAGGAAGAGATGGGATGTGGGAGGACGAGACAGGACAGAATGAGAGAGAAAGTGATGCTATGTCAAAGGAAGAGACGGGATGTGGGAGGACGAGACAGGACAGGATGTGTGAAGAAGTGATGCTATGTGAAAGGAAGAGATGGGATGTGGGAAGACGTGACAGGATGGGATGTGAGAGGATGGGAGGCTATGTCAGAGGAACAGATGTGATGTGGGAGGATGAGAGAGGACAGAATGTGAGAGGAAGTGATGCTATGTCAAAGGAAGAGACGGGATGTGGGAGGACGAGACAGGACAGGATGTGAGAGAAAGTGATGCTATGTCAAAGGAAGAGATGGGATGTGGGAGGACGAGACAGGACAGAATGAGAGAGAAAGTGATGCTATGTCAAAGGAAGAGACGGGATGTGGGAGGACGAGACAGGACAGGATGTGTGAAGAAGTGATGCTATGTGAAAGGAAGAGATGGGATGTGGGAGGACGACACAGGATGGGATGTGAGAGGAAGGGATGCTATATCAAAGGAAGAGATGGGATGTGGGAGGACGAGACAGGACAGGATGTGAGAGGAAGTGATGCTATGTGAAAGGAAGAGATGGGATGTGGGATGATGAGACAGGACAGGATGTGAGAGGAAGGGATGCTATATCAAAGGAAGAGATGGGTTGTTGGATGATGAGACAGGACAGGATGTGTGAAGAAGTGATGCTATGTCAAAGGAAGAGACGGGTTGTGGGATGATGAGACAGGACAGGATGTGTGAAGAAGTGATGCTATGTCAAAGGAAGTGATGGGATATGGGAGGACGTGACAGGACGGGATGTGAGAGGATGGGAGGCTATGTCAGATGAAGAGATGTGATGTGGGAGGATGAGAGAGGACAGGATGTGAGAGGAAGTGATGCTATGTCAAAGGAAGAGACTTGATGTGGGAAAATGAGAGAGGACGTGATGTGAGTGGATAGGATGCTATGTCAAAGGAACCGAAGGGAAGCGGGAGGACGTGACAGTATGGGATGTGAGAGGTCAGAACGCTACAGTGGGGAAAAAAGTATTTAGTCAGCCACCAATTGTGCAAGTGCTCCCACTTATAAAAATGAGAGCGACCTGTAATTGACATCATAGGTAGAGACCACAACTATGAGAGTCACAATGAGAAAACAAATCCAGAAAATCACCTTGTCTGATTTGGCAAGTGTCGCCATGTCTGTCATGTCTGTTTTGCCTCATGACCCCAGGAGCGGTGTGCACGCGCATCTCATGTCTGCTATCCTGTATGTTCCCTAGAGCAGTGTGCACACTCACCTCATGACTGTTTGGCTGCGAGATGCCTGCGTTTCTTCTCTGCCTTCTGTGATCATCTCTGTGTTCCAAGAACCCCTGATCATGTGTCCTTCCTAGGTTCCAGCACTGTCTGATTCTGCAATCATCTCTGCATGTCTGAAATCGCTCATCATGTGACTGCGCTCTGTGATCCTGGAGGATTGAACTGGAAGTTCTCCCCTGGTCCTGACCCGGAAGTGGAGGTGCTAATGCCCTATATCAGACCGCCTCTTCCTATGGTCAGGGCCTGAGTATTGTGTTGCTTCCCTGCATGGCTGCTTGGTCTGCTGGGTTGCTCCCTCTATTCTGTGCCCTTGCACTCTGCCCTGTCGTGCATCTCTGCACACGCTCTGTGCTCATACTCCATCTCGTCCCGTGCCTTGTCTTATGTTTGTCCGTCGTGCCATGTTTTGTCTCTGCTCTGCCTTGTAGTCTTTCCTTGCCTCTGATTCCGTTCTGTGTTTCTGCCTATGCTTCTGTTCCTGGTTCCGTACTCTGCTTAAGCTCTGCCTTGTTTCTTGTCTTGCCATGTTTTGTTGCTTCGTGTGCCCTTTGCATGTGCCTGGCCTTCCTAGCCTCCTGCTTGTGCCTCAGCCGTGCCCGCCCTAGCCATGCCCGCCTGCTTGTGCCTCAGCCGTGCTCGTCGGTCAGTGACAGCTGTGTCGCCTGCCATGCCTCAGCCGGGTTCGCTGGAGTCTTGCCCGTCTGTCAGTGCCGCAGCCCGATCAGCTAGCCAGTGCCCCAGCTGTGCTCTCTGTGCTTCCTTGCACCTCACGCTGTGTCTGCACTGCGCCCTACGTGCTCTCTAAAGCACGCGCAGGTCTTCGCCTGCCTCTTGGCATACCTCCCCGTGCTTCTATAATAGTACGCGCAGGTTTTGCCATGTAACCTGTCGTGCCCTCTTGCACGCACAGGTCCTATCCTTTTCCCTGGCGTGTCCCTCTACACGCACAGGCCTCCATCCCTGTACCTGTCCCTGGCGTGTCCTCTGCACGTGCAGGCCTCTGTCCCTGGCGTGTCCCTCTATACACGCAGGCCTCCGTCCCTGTACCTATCCCTGGCGTGTCCCTCTACACGCACAGGCCTCTGTCCCTGTACCTGTCCCTGGCGTGTCCCTCTACAAGCGCACTCCTCCGTCCCTGGCGTGTCCTCTGCACACGCAGGCCTCCGTCCCTGTACCTTCCCTGGCGTGTCCTCTGCACGCGCAGGCCTCCGTTCTTGTACCTGACCCTGGCATGCCTCTCTACATGTGCAGGACGCTGCCTTGAACCTGACCCTGGCGTGTTCCTTAACAGGCATCATGTCTCTAACTTATCTTGTCTTCTTGCATGGAACCTTGGTTTGCTTACCGGATGCCAGGACCCTGCCGATCGCCATCAGAGCTACAGAACCTGATGTCCCGGTTGATCCTTGCTTGCTGTCCGGAGTCTGACGTCATCGGAACCCTGGTTTGCTTACCGGATTCCCGGACCCTGCCAATCGCCATCAGAGCTACAGAACCTGATGTCCCGGTTGATCGTAGCTTGCTATCCGGAGTCCGATGTCACCGAGCCTCTGCCTACCATCTTGCACATACCATGCTTTGGATCTTGGCGTGCCCTGCACGCACCTTGTTATGTGTTCCCTGTGTGTTTACATTTTGCACCTGTTGTTACCCTGAAGTGTTCCGTAATGAAGTTATCTTCAACTTACGTCTTGCTTCGCCTTGTCTTGCTTCCGTGAGCCGGCCGTCTGGTTCCAGCCGTCGTGGTGGCTCACCCCCTTGGTCTTGCCCCTGACACTCCCTGTATAGGGGGTGGTTTCTCCAAAGGTCAGCTCGCCCAAGGTGGGTGGGTGCCACAGCCCAGAGGGTCCACTCTCTAAAGAAAAACAACTCAGCGTAAGCTGACGCTCGTCACAACAAGATTCATTTTTCAAATTATGGTGGAAAATAAGTATTTGGTCACCTAAAAACATGCAAGATTTCTGGCTCTCACAGACCTGTAACTTCTTCTTTAAGAGGCTCCTCTGTCCTCCACTCATTACCTGTAGTAATGGCACCTGTTTGACCTTTTATCACTATAAAAGACACCTGTCCACAACCTCAAACAGTCACACTCCAAACTCCACTATGGTGAAGACCAAAGAGCTGTCGAAGGACACCAGAAACAAAATTGTAGCCCTGCACCAGGCTGGGAAGACTGAATCTACAAGAGGCAAGCAGCTTGGTGTGATGAAATCAACTGTGGGAGCAATAATAAGAAAATGGAAGACATACAAGACCACTGATAATCTCCCTCGATCTGGGGCTCCACGCAAGATCTCACCCCGTGGGGTCAAAAGGATCACAAGAATGGTGAGCAAAAATCCCAGAACCACGCGGGGGGACCTAGTGAATGACCTGCATAGAGCTGGGACCACCGTAACAAAGGCTACCATCAGTAACACACTATGCTGCCAGGGACTCAGATCCTGCAATGCCAGACATGTCCCCCTGCTTAAGCCAGTAAATGTCCGGGCCCGTCTGAGGTATGCTAGAGAGCATTTGTACTATCTATAAGAGTATTGGGAGAATGTCATAGAATCATAGAATCATAGAATCGTAGAGTTGGAAGGGACCTCCTGGGCCATCTGGTCCAACCCCCTGCTCAAAGCAGGATTCGCTAAATCATCCCAGTCAGATGTCTGTCCAGCCTCTGTTTGAAGACTTCCATTGAAGGAGAACTCACCACTTCTCGTGGCAGCCTGTTCCACTCATTGATCACTCTAACTGTCAAAAAGTTTTTTCTAATATCTAATCTGTGTCTCCTCCCATTCAGTTTCATCCCATTGCTTCTAGTCTTTCCTTGTGCAAATGAGAATAAAGTTGATCCTTCTACAATGTGACAGCCCTTTAGATATTTGTAGACAGCTATTAAGTCTCCTCTCAGTCTTCTCTTTTGCAAACTAAACATTCCCAAATCCTGCAACCTTTCCTCATAAGACAGGGTTTGCAGACCGGTCACCATTCTGGTCGCTCTTTTCTGAACTTGCTCCAGTTTGTTGATGTCTTTTTTAAAATGTGGTGCCCAAAACTGGACACAGTATTCCAGATGAGGTCTGACCAAAGAGGAGTAGAGGGAAATAATGACTTCACGTGATCTAGACTGTATGCTTCTGTTAATACATCCTAGAATTGCATTTGCCTTTTTTGCTGCTGCATCACACTGTTGACTCATATTCAGTCTGTGATCTATTAGTATACCCAAGTCTTTTTCACATGTGCTGTTGCTTAGCCCTATTCCTCCCATTCTGTATATGTTTTTTTCATTTTTATTGCCCAGATGTAGTACTTTGCATTTTTCCCTGTTAGAATCCATTCTGTTAGTTGCTGCCCACTTCTCCAGTTTATTTATATCTTTTTGAATCCTCTCTCTCTCTTCTCTAGTATTGGCTATCCCTCCTAGCTTTGTGTCATCAGCAAATTTAATCAGTTTACCCTCAATTCCTTCATCTAAATCGTTGATAAAGATGTTGAACAATACAGGGCCCAGGACAGAGCCCTGTGGTACCCCACTTGAGACATTCTTCCAACTGGATGTGCAGCCATTTACGACCACTCTTTGGGTCCGATCACTAAGCCAGTTATGAATCCACCTAACAGTTGCCTTGTCCATTCCATACTTAGTCATTTTTTCAATAAGGATTGTATGAGAGACTTTGTCAAATGCTTTGCTGAAGTCAAGATATACTATATCTACAGCATTTCCTTGATCCACCCAATCAGTGATACCGTCATAGAAGGAAATTAAGTTAGTCTGACATGATTTATTAGCTACAAACCCATGCTGACTCTGTTTAATCACTTCATTCTTATCCAGGTATTGACATACATGTTGTTTAATAATTTGTTCAAAGATCTTTCCTGGTATAGAAGTCAGACTCACCGGCCTATAGTTGCCTGGGTCCACCTTCTTCCCTTTTTGAAGATAGGAACAACATTTGCTCTTCTCCAGTCTTCTGGCACTTCTCCTGTTCTCCAAGAATTTTCAAAGATTATGGAGAGGGGTTCAAAAATTTCTTCTGCTATCTCCTTCAGTACTCTGGGGTGTAATTCATCTGGACCTGGAGACTTGAATTCATTTAGGTTAGCTAAGTGTTTCCTCACTATCTTTCTGTTTATAGATATCCTGGATTCTTCTATTCCCTTAATAGGACAGTGAATAACAGTTGATGTTACATTTCCTTTCTGAGAGAAAACAGATGCAAAATAGGAATTTAAAAGTTCAGCCTTCTCAACATCCTGTCTTACCATTTCATCATTTTCATCCTGTAAAAATCCTATAGCATCTTTGACTTTTCTTTTACTTTTGACATATCCCCAAAATCCTTTATTATTGCTTTTGACATCTCTTGCAAGCCTCAATTCATTTTCAGCTTTAGCTAATCTGATTTGTGCCCTGCAGGTTCTGCAGACAGCATTATATTCTTCTTTAGATATGCCTCCCTCTTTCCATTTTATAAACATTTTTTTCTTCCTTTTTAGCATGTGCTTAAGTTCTGTGTTCATCCATCCTGGTTTCCTTAAATGCTTCCTATTCTTCCCTCTTTTCGGAATTGTTAACAACTGTGCTTTGAGAATTTCATTTTTCAAGATTTCCCATCCTTCCTGGACATTTTTGTCTTTAAGGATATCCAGCCATTGGATCCCTCCAATTCTCTTTCTGAATCCCTTAAAATCTGCCTTTCTGAAATCTAATCTTGACGTCTGAGTCTTCACAGGTCTTCCTCCTCTAGTTATCCAAAATTCTAAAATAGCATGGTCGCTACCTCCTAGGGTCCCAGCCACTTTTACCTCCTCAACCATTTCCTCCCTGTTTATAAGGATTAGATCCAAGGTAGCAGTTCCCCTTGTTTTCTCCCTTACCTTTGGAAGATAAAGTTGTCAGCAAGAGAGGATAAGAATTTCCTTGACCTGTTAGTTTTGCCTGAGAGAGATTCCCAACAAAAGTCTGGATAGTTGAAATCTCCCATGACAACTATGTCATATTTTTTGGAGAACTTGGTCATTTGATGCATAAAGAGTTCATCCATATCTTCGGCTTGCACAGGCGGCCTGTAGTAAATGCCTACAATGGTGTCCTTTCCATTGTTCTGTCCTTGTATTCTTACCCAAACAGTTTCCACAGAACTCCCAGTCTCTGAAGCTTCAATCTCTGTGCAGATATACGTGTTTCTAACATACAATGCGACACCCCCTCCTCGTTTATCAAGTCTGTTTCTTGCAAATAAGTTGTATCCTTCTAGTCTTGTATTCCAATCATGTGTATTGTCCCACCAAGTTTCAGTGATTCCAATGACATCATATTTCTGTTCCTGTGTTAGTAGTTCCAATTCTCCTTGTTTGTTGCCCATGCTTTGTGCATTAGTATAGAAACATTTTAGTTTGTGATTGGTTTCTCTTTCTCCAATATTTGTATTAATTAGATTCTTTTGTCTTTGTTCTTCCTTTCCACTTCTATTAGCAGAGTTCTCAATAGCATTTGTCAGGTGTATGGCTTTTTCTGGTCTTTTTCTTCCCTTCCCATGTTGTTCTAGTGTAAAGCTCTCCTTACAAGTGTAGCAAGGCGACTTCCAAATACATGCTTTCCAGTCTTCGTAAGGTGCACCCCATCTCTAGCAAGTAGTTCATCGTATAAGTAATTCACTCCGTGATCCAGAAATCCAAATCATTGCTGACGGCACCATCGACGTAGCCAGTTGTTCACCTGCAGAATCTTATTCCACCTCCTTGTTCCATGGCCATCCACTGGGAGGATGGAAGAGAAGACCACCTGTGCTCCCAGTTCTTTCACTTTCTTGCCTAAGTCTTCAAAGTCTCTGCAGATGGTTTCCAGGTCGTTTCTTGCGGTGTCATTTGTCCCCACATGTAGTAGCAGGAATGGGTAGTCATCTGTAGGTCTGAAGAGTCCTGATATCCTGTCAGTCACATCTTTAATTTTTGCACCTGGAAGACAGCACATTTCTCTTGAAGTTATATCCGGTCTGCAGATAGCGGCCTCTGTTCCTCTCAACAGTGAATCCCCCATGACCACCACTCTCCGTTTCTTCTTCACAACATTTTTCTTTCTCCATACAGGAGGACTCTGAAGGCGTACAAGGTTGCTGTTTGTTGGCAAAGTCTTATCCTGATGTATTTCTTCATCGTTTTCCTGCGTGACAGCCTGGTACTGGTTCCTGAGAAGTATGGGTGCTGACTGCCTCCTGATCCTCCTGCTTCTCTGGGTCACATGTCTCCATTCCTCTGTTTCTTCAGGTGCACTTCGAATTTCTTCTCTTTCTGTAACATGAAGAGATAATTCTGCTCTGTCCAAGAACTCTTCACCTTCCTTAATGATCTTCAACGTAGCTAACCTCTCTTCGAGATTTTGCAACTTTTTCTCCAACAGGGACACAAGCTGCATTTGTGGCATGTGAAGTTTGGCTTTTCCACTGGTAAATCTGTGAACATGTAGCAAGAAATGCAGCTCACCAAATGGCTCCTGGCCTCTTCCATCTTGAGATTTCTTAAAAACGATGTAAGATGAGCCAAAATTCCCCTGGTTTTCCGATTTCCTCTTTTCAGCTGCAACGGCCAAAACCCAGTGATCGTTGAGCTCGCGGAGACTCTTCACTTATCCCTGAAGGCACTGGGAATATGCAAATGATCTCCTCAAGACTCTTCCCCTGGTTTTCCGATTTCCTCTTTTCAGCTGCAACAGCCAAAACCCAGTGATCGTTGAGCTCGCGGAGACTCTTCACTTATCCCAGAAGGCACTGGGAATATGCAAATGATCTCCTCAAGACTCTTCCCCTGGTTTTCCGATTTCCTCTTTTCAGCTGCAACGGCCAAAACCCAGTGATCGTTGAGCTTGCGGAGACTCTTCACTTATCCCAGAAGGCACTGGGAATATGCAAATGATCTCCTCAAGACTCTTCCCCTGGTTTTCCGATTTCCTCTTTTCAGCTGCAACGGCCAAAACCCAGTGATCGTTGAGCTCGCGGAGACTCTTCACTTATCCCAGAAGGCACTGGGAATATGCAAATGATCTCCTCAAGACTCTTCCCCAGGTTTTCCGATTTCCTCTTTTCAGCTGCAACGGCCAAAACCCAGTGATCGTTGAGCTCGCGGAGACTCTTCACTTATCCCAGAAGGCACTGGGAATATGCAAATGATCTCCTCAAGACTCTTCCCCATGTCATATGGTCTGATGAAACCAAAGTAGAACTGTTTAGTAGAAACAAAACTTGTCGTGTTTGGAGGAGACAGAATGCTGAGTTTCATCCAAAGAACACCATACCTACTGTGAAGCATGGTGGTGGCAACATAATTCTTTGGGATTGTTTCTCTGCAACGGGACCAGGACGACTGATCCATTTACATGAAAGAATGAATGGGGCCATGCATCATGAGATTTTGAGTGCAAACCTCCTTCCATCAGAAAGGGCATTGAAAATGAAACATGGATGGGTCTTTCAGCATGATAATGATCCCAAATGCACCACCAGGGCAACAAAGGAGTGGCTTCATAAGAAGAAGTCTCCAGATCTCAACCCAATAGAAAACCTTTGGAGGGATTTGAAAGTCCGTGTTGACCAGCGACAGGACCAAAATATCACTGCTTTAGAGGAGATCTGCATGGAGAAATGGGCCAACATACCACAAACAGTGTCTGCCAACCTTATGAAGACTTACAGAATTCGTTTGACCTCTGTCATTGCCAACAAAGGATATATAACAAAATATTGAGATGAACTTTTGCTAATGACCAAATACGTATTCTCCACCATAATCTGCAAAATAAATCTTCCAAATCAGACAAGGTGATTTTCTGGATTTGTTTTCTCATTGTGACTCTCATAGTTGTGGTCTACCTATGATGTCAGTTACAGGCCGCTCTCATCTTTATAAGTGGGAGAACTTGCACAATTGGTGGCGACTAAATACTTTTTTTCCCCACTGCATGTCAGAGAAAGAGACGGGATATGGGAGGACATACTCCAGTGTCGGACTGGGGTGCCAAGGGCCCACTAGTCACCAACTCCAGGGCCCCACTTTTCAGCTAAATGCAAAAGGACATTTTCCTCAATCACAGATTTATATAAAAGTGAACTGGATAGATTGTTAGATGAATAAGATGCCACCTGTCTGTGCGTAGTGATTCAAGTGTATAGTGCCAAGTACTGCTCATATACAAAGGTGGTGACCCACTCCTGCACAGGGGCCCACCTGAGGATTGTCCTGTTCTTCTGTGAGCTAGTCCAAGCCTTCTCCAATCTACCACCCAGTATAACACACAAACGAAACATACATGGGCAGCACAGTGGTTAGCACTGTACAGTGGCTCAGTGGATAACCCTGTACGGTGGCTCAATGGATGGTACTGATCGATGGCTCAGTGGTTAGCACTGTACAGTGACTCAATGGTTGGTAATGTTCGGTGGCTCAGTGGTTAGCACTGTACGGTGGCTCAATGGTTGGTATTGTTCGGTGGCTCAGTGGTTAGCACTGTTGGGTGGCTCAGTGGATAGCAATATACAGAGGCTCAGTGGCTAGCCCTGTACGGTGGCTCAATGGTTGGTATTGTTCGGTGGCTCAGTGGTTAGCACTGTTGGGTGGCTCAGTGGATAGCAATATACGGAGGCTCAGTGGCTAGCCCTGTATGGTGGCACAGTGGCAAGTCCTGTACGGTGTCTCAGTGGTTAGCACTTTGTTAAATATTATGGATTTATATTTTTATTATTCTCAGTTCTGTACTGACCACATTGCCTTTCGCTGATACTACGTATGTTATTTCTGTAAGTTTAGTGGGTCGCCCCTCAAACGCAGGGCAGCGGGGTACTCGGCACCGGGTCGGTGTCAAGGGGGAATGTGTGTCACAGCAGCGGTGACCCAGTCTGTGGCCCTGGGCACCCAATATCAATGGCGGTGATGTTAATGGTGTAATAGTTTATTTGGATAGTTCGTGACGCCACCCATGGTGTTTGGCAAGTAAGATGTTGAGCCAACGCTGCATGCAGATCCACTGGGACTGATGGTGTGGTGCAGCAAAGATGGTGTAGCTCCCCACAGGTGGAGCTGGAGTCCCAGGGCAGTGTAGGTGCAATGGATGAGGAGAGGCACAGAATGGTATGGAGGCTGGTACCCAGGTGTAGCGGTGCGGGAATAACTGGAGGACACCAGAGTATGCGGTTCCAAAGCTTTACTCACTGTTTGCAGTTCACACAACTGCCTCCGTACTGTGTTCTCCAGGTCAGGGCTCCAGCCAACCTCCAGGCAGGATAGGATTCTCTCCTCCACACTCCGCCAATATGTACCTTCACTGAACGACTCCTCCAATGCGCCTTTAGGTGCGAAGCACTCCAGTACTTAGTTACCCTGGAATGCCTCTCTCTAGGTGTTCCTAGTCTTTACTTGTATGACAGACAGCTGTAGCCTGCTTCGGGGACTCCACTCTGCGTCCCAGCTCTCTATTCAGTTGCTGTTGTGTCCCAAGTCTATGATGGGAGCAAGACGTTAGTGGCTCACTACTCCTCCGGTGTCTGTTGCCGGACATAGAGATCCAATCAACCTCGGGGACCGGGCCCCGGCCTTTGCCCTCTGGACTGGAAGGGTTCTCTCTCTCTCTCTCTCAACCTGCTTCCCACCGTCCTTCTATTCTCCTTCGTTCCAATCTGTTCTCTCTCTCTCTTGTGGAATCTGTAGTCTCCGGTCTAATTCTCTTTCTCCTTCTCTTCCTTCCCGTGCCAGCTGGCTCAGGTCACTGAGGCAGCTGCAGCACTCCTTCCTCCATCCCTTCTTCCAGGGATCCCCACTCCTCACTGAGTGGCTTTCCTCTCCTACTCCGCCCGCCCTCTTCTGCGGACTGAACTCAAATCCTACACCTACCCTCTCTTTTATAGCTAACTCCACCCGCCTCCCCAGCACCTCTCGTGTTACGAAGCCAGGGACCACAAAAGGCACCCTATGACCTTTCCAGCATAAAGCATGGATGGGTCCCTGCTGAACTATCCTGTGTGTGGGGTGCAGGTGTTGGAATGCGGAAGGGAGTTCCCACCCTACCTGGATGGTGGGGTACCCACCTTAGGAGGAGGTGCAGTACCTCTGTGGCGACTGAAGCCTCAGGGGCGCCACATTAGCTCATGGTAAATGTCAGCCCCATATATAGAGACCACGTGCTCTGAGGGACGTATATAATTCATGGCCTGCAGGAAGGAGGGGGGGTCGCTCTCTCTTTCACTACCATGAGACACACTGGAGGGGATATCTTACTCGGACACTACGTTGAATGGACAGCTGGTATGTGAGTTAATCACGTGTTGCTTCCAGAGAAGCTCCTAACAGAGACAGATGCCATTTACCATGCAGGATCCCAGGGAAAGAAGTGGAACAAGCTTTGCTATGAACAAATGGACAAGCTCTTTCTAATCATTTCACCTATTTTTATGTTTTTTCTGTAATAATCTTTTTTGGTGGGCAATCCAAATAAACCAAAACATTTTTTTATAAGAAACTTTGTTTAATTTCCTTTAGAGAATCACATCTGGTAACAAGCCCTGAATAAATAAATATATGGAAGTATATTTAACACACTTTTGTTTTTCAGTGTTGAGGTCCTAGGTTCAAATCCCACCGAGAACAACATCTGCAAGGAGTTTATATTCCCCCTTGTGTTTGTGTGGGTTTCCTCAGGGTTCTCTGGTTTCCTCCCCCACCCAAAGATTGTTGGGCCCCATTCTCACGACCATTTTTTTGTGTCCGTATGAGGTACATTTTTTAAGGACAAATACACACCCATTGTATTCAGTGGTGATGCTCACATGCCAGGGAGTGGGTGTGGGGAGACCCTCGTGTCACTTTTTCTGACATAGGGAGAGAGGCCCGCTCACGTGAACAGGAGCAGGGGGTGACTGTTCCGGTAGGGAAGGTCCAGAGTGGTGAGGCAGCAGTACAGTTGGTAGCAGAACCCTAATGGGTTGAAGAGATGAGAAAGGAACTGTTGAATATTCAAGGGGAGGTGGCTCAGATGAAAGAGAAAGTTGAGGTCGGCCAGTGCACAGCCAGAAGCAAGGGTGAGGCAAATGTCCGTAACGAGGCCCGAAGGATCCGTCACCCAAGGTCTTTCACTTGTCACAACTGCGGAGAGATAGGACATATGGCTAGGGAATGTCCACGACGGGCCGGCCCCCGACCACGACGCCCATTAAACTAGAGGGCTCCGAGCCTGGGGGACGTCACCCGAAGCCAAAATGGAAAGGAAAGAGTAGTGAAAGTCCCATGAATATGGTGTCTATGTGGCGCCCCTGAGTGTTCAGTCACCACAGAGATACTGACCTCATCCAATGGTGTGGTATCCCACTCTCAGGTCAGGGGGGGCACTACGCAGGACTCTAACACCAGCATCCAACACCTCACCACTCCAGTCAGGGCACCTGGGCGTACCTTATGGGAGATGGAGATGGTTACTAGATAGAGGATGTGGGTGGAGAGTAGAGATGTCATGGAAACAAGAGGGGAGGAGTTAATTAGGAGGGAAAGTGAGTAGTCTGAGAAAGGAAGGAGATGAAGTAAAACATGCAGAAAGCAGCTCCCTGTCAGAGGGAGCTAGAGAAAAAAGAGTGAGGAGAAGGAAGCTCCAGTAGTGGAAAAAAAGAAGAGGTCTTAGGGGCACGGATAGTGAGCGGTCCATCCGGGGGGCCCGCATCCATCGGCGAGGTCGGTGGAGGGACCAGGTCGCAGTTAGGGGACCAGCCCCAAAACAAGTGGAGAAACTAAAAACTCAGCTAGGAAACCGGAGGTAGTAGGCATTGCAAGTGCTACAGCCAACTCCGCATACATACGCTGAAAAGGCAGACATATAGGATCCAGGGGTCTGACCAATATCGCCCAACAAGATTCGAGTCTGCTGGCTTGGGACACTGTGTGTGAAGGCGCAGGGCAGGAGAAGTGGGAACCAATGCAGTGAGACGGCCAGGGAAAGAACGTAAGAAAGGAGTCCTGGAGAAGCCTACCCCAAATCATCTGAGGGTTGGCAGGACCACAGGGCCGGAGGACCAAGCACACGGCTGGAGACAGTAATCTGCAGAACTGTGCATAAAGCAAGTTCAGAAAAGAGCGACCAGAATGGTGACCGGTCTGCAAACCCTGTCTTATGAGGAAAGGTTGCAGGATTTGGGAATGTTTAGTTTGCAAAAGAGAAGACTGAGAGGAGACTTAATAGCTGTGTACAAATATATAAAGGGCTGTCACATTGTAGAAGGATCAACTTTATTCTCATTTGCACAAGGAAAGATTAGAAGCAATGGGATGAAACTGAATGGGAGGAGACACAGATTAGATATTACAAAAAATTTTTTGACAGAGTGATCAATGAGTGGAACAAGCTGCCACGAGAAGTGGTGAGTTCTCTTCAATGGAAGTCTTCAAACAGAGGCTGGACAGACATCTGACTGGGATGATTTAGCGAATCCTGCTTTGAGCAGGGGGTTGGACCAGATGGCCCAGGAGGTCCCTTCCAACTCTACCATGCTATGATTCTATGATAAAGCGTTGAAAACTGCACCCAGTTGTGAACCCTCACACTTGTCTCATTTTGTCTTTTGTAGGTTTTGTAAGCTTTATGGCCAATGTGAACATGCGTTTATATGCTGCATGTGTACCAACGCAAACCAAGCTCAATTTTTGTGTTTTTTTTCTTTGTATTTTTGTATTCTGTGTAAGCTGAGGTGTGGCCTCCATCTCCTGAGCGGGAAATTGTATTTAAAGGCTTCCCCTGACTGGAGTCCACTGGTTGGGACCCGGTCCTTTTGTCTGCCCTTATTCACACACGGACGTCAACTTTGACACATGATAAGGTTTTTAATATTAGACAGTGTAGGACCATCCCGATCACAGAGTCACCTTGTCGATGGTGGGACGGCTTTTATGCTATATTTGATCAAATACAGTATTACTAAGAACTCTGAATTACTTAGATGCACTTTTGCTTTTTATTTATTTGATTACAGCAGGGTTTTTCTCATTTTGTTTTTTGTATGTTTTGTCTCTAAACCAGTGGAGTCCACACACTCTCCAGCGGCGGGTGTTCAAACAGTTAATTCATACGGCTCAGGTGCAGGAATTCTCTAGTCAAGGGGAGACATTAGGAAAAGTGATTGTGCCTGCCTCCACTCAACTCACCTTACTACCAGGACAGAATGTACTAACCCTGCCCATCCGAGCACATGCCCCGCTGGAGGGGGTGGAAGTCCAATTGGAACCCTCGGTAGTGGAACAACTGCAATCTGACAGACCAGGAGGTTGTCATCCCTCGCAGGGATGAAGTCGTGCGGGTAGTGGGCATGCCCAAAAAGGTCATATCGGTCCAGGTTATACAGTTGGCAGGGATTCCGGAAGACCCATGGTCGGTGAAAGTCACTACCTCTCTGACGGCCGAATCTCAAAATATCCAAGAGGGTTGGCGCATCTTGGAGCAGATGCACGCTGAACTGTCTAAACTCATTCCCACCCAAGTACACCAAGTAGACGCATTACTGGGGTGATATCAGTCCATTTTCGTGAATCATGAGGATGACTTCGGCTGCACCACGGTAATCACTCTCAAAATACCAACAGGAGATACAGCGCCCATTCGAGAACGTTACCGGCAGATTCTCCCCCAGTTATATCCGGACTTGAGAGAAATGCTCGATCAGATGTTGCAGGTGAGTGTCATTAGGGAGAGCCAGAGTCCGTGGGCAGCTCCCATTGTGCTGGTGCAGAAAAAGGATGGGTCACTGAGTTTCTCTGTAGACTACCGCAAGCTTAACGCCTATACTGTACGGGATTCACACCCTCTTCCCCGGATTGAGGAGTCCCTGTTGGCCTGGGAAGGGCCAAATTCTCAACGCTGGATCTTGCCAGTGGCTACTGGCAAGTGCCCATGTCAGAAAAGGATCGGGCGAAAACGGCCTTTATACTCCCCATGGGCCTCTTTGAGTTCAACAGGATGCCGTTCGGCCTGGCCAACACCCCAGGTATGTTCCAGCGACTGATGGAGAGGTGTATAGGTGATTTGAACTTTGAGGCCACGCTCATCTATCTGGATGACATCATCGTATACGTTTGAAGATCATCTACGGAGACTGGAGCAAGTGTTGAGTCGTTTACAGAAGTACGGGCCAAAATCGAAACCCCAAAACTGTCACTTGTTCCGGAATCAGATTGAGTACCTTGGTCATGTCTTTTCCGCCAAGGGAAGGAAGCCATCACAGGAGAAAATTGCAGTGATTCGAGATTGGCCAACCCCGGAGAACTTAAACAATGTCAGGGCATTCCTGGGATTGACGGGGTACTACCGTCACTTCGTGAAGAATTTTGCCCAGGTGGTGCAACCGTTACTCGAACTCTTGAAGGGGGATTCCCCAAATGCCAAGGGTCGAGCCATCCATGGGGAGGAGAGGCAAGAGAAGGCGCTTTGTGACTTAAAGAAGGCGCTGACCGAAGCACCGGTACTGGCTTATGCGGACTTCTCTATACCGTTCATTCTCTACACTGATGGCAGCCTGCACAGACTTGGGGCTGTGTTGTTGCAGGTGTAGGACGAGAGAGAAAGGGTGATCGCCTATGCTAGTTGATCCCTTCACGATTCCGAACACAACCGGATAGTTACAGCTCCTTTAATCTGGAGTTGCTGGCGTTGGTGTGGGCCATGACGGAGAGATTCGCAGAATACCTGTCCGGCTCGGAGGTGCTGGTGCGCACCGATAACCCATTAGCGCATCTGGAGAATGCCAAATTAGGGGCCTTGGAACAATGCTGGGTGGCCCAGATGATGAAGTTCCAGTACAGAATTGCCTATAAAAGGGGAGCGGAGAACACTCACGCTGACCCCTGTCCAGAGCGAGACATGCACCACCGGGAAAGAGTAAAGATAAGATGCTAGAGGAAGAGGAGGTTCCTCGGTTCCGAAAGATCGCTGGGACGGTGGCGGCTATGCTGGACCAAATACAAACTCCCAACCCATCTAGAAGGAGATCTAGAAGGAGTGTTGGGAAAATCACAGGATGAGTGGGTTCAGTTGCAGCAGGAAGATCGTGAACTTGCTCTATTCGGACAATGGGTGACGGTGAATGAGCTTCCTAGTCCGGAACAGCGGAGTGCTCTGACTCCAGAAGCATTGAAGATGCTCCGACAGTGGGAGCGCCTCCAGATGAGAAAAGAGCTGTTATATCAGAAGGTCCAGCTACCGAGGGAATTTGGGGCCTCCTGGCAGGTAGTGATTCCAGAGACGGTGCTGTCTACCGTGGCTACTGAACCCCACGAAAAAGGGGCTCACTTCGGTCTTGAAAACACTTTCCAGTGGCTACAGCGGTTCGTTTATCTCCCACGGCTAAGAGCAGCGGTTGAGGAGGCTTGTAGACTCTGTCGGGCCAGTGAGTTGGCCAAGTCCCCGGAACAAAGAGCTCCTACTCAGATGATAGTAACTTCAGCTCCCCTGTAATTGTTGACCATCAATTATTTGACTATCGGGCCAAAGATATGACCACTGTCTAGTGATGGTAGACCATTTCACGAAGTTTGCGGTAGTGACGCCCACCTGGGACCAGGTGGCCGAGTCCGCTGCATACGCCATCTGTAAGCATTTTATTCAGGTGCATGGATGCCAATGGTGGATTCATTTGGATCAAGGAACTTGTTTCTTGGGAAGAGTAAAGGCTGAATTGCAGCGTATGTATCAGTTCGCCCGATCACACACCACATCGTACCACCCTCAGAAAAACGGGGCTTGTGAGTGATTCAACCACTAATCCAGATGCTGAGGACCTTGGAAGATGATAGGAAGACTAGATGGCCAGAAAATGTCTCTGAACTCATGTGGATCTACTACAATCGAGTCCATCAAGCCACCGGTTACACGCCTTACTCATTGTTGTTCGGGCGAACAGGAGAAGTCACGGAACTGGAGCTGGATCCAGGAGTGGACTACCCATGGATGGGGGTGTCTACTTGGGTCTGAGAACACTGTCACCATCTACAGACCTTACACCGTTTGGTTCAGACACGGCTCCAGGAGTCTGAGAAGCTTCCTCTGCGGGGCACAGATCTTCAGGTTGGGGATCGAGTGTTCGTGCGGGAGAATGGTCCACATGACAAGCTGGAAAATCAGTGGGAGAGTAGTCCATATAGAATGAAGTGTCAGGTCAGTACTGAAGGGCCCATGTATAAGATATATCCAGAAGGGGAAGAGAATATGCCCACCAGAGTGGTCTGAGTGCCCGAAGTCCACAGATGGGGGTGTGCTCACAGCCTAACACCATGCAGGACAATTGGCATTTGCCACAGAATATCAGGATTGGCAAATTCACCACTGGCACCCTGTGCTCTTCACAGATGAAAGCAGGTTCACACTGAGCACATGTGACAGACGTGACAGAGTCTGGAGATGCCATGGAGAGCGATCTCCTGCCTGCAACATCCTTCAGCATGACCAGTTTGGCAGTGGGTCAGTAATGGTGTGGGGTGGCATTTCTTTGTAGGGCCACATGGTGTTGAGCTGTGAGCACAACCCCCATCAGTGGACGTCGGGCACTCAGACCATCCTCATGGAGTCAGTTTCTAACAGTTTGTGCAGACACATGCACATTTGTGGCCTGCTGGAGGTCATTCTGCAGGGCTCTCGCAGAGCTCCTCCTGTCCTCCTTGCACAAAGGCTGAGGTAGCGGTCCTGCTGCTGGGTTGTGGCCCTGCTACAGCCCCCTCCAGGTCTCTTGGTGTACTGGGCTGTCTCCTGGTAGCGCCTCCAGCCTCTGGGCACTACGCTGACAGACACAGAAAACCTTCTTGCCACAGCTCGCATTGATGTGCCATCCTGGATGTGCTGCACTACCTGAGCCACTTGTGTGGGCTGTAGAGTCCGTCTCATGCTACCATGAGTGTGAAAGCACAACCAACATTTAAAAGTGACCAAAACATCAGCCAGAAAGCATTGGTACTGAGATGTGGTCTGTGGTCCCCACCTGCAGAACCACTCCTTTATTGAGGGTGTCTTGATAATTGCCAATAATTTCCATTTGTTGTCTATTCCATTTGCATAACAGCGTGTGAAATTGATTGTCAATCAGTGTAGCTTCCTAAGTGGACAGTTTGATTTCACAGAAGTTTGATTTACCGTACTTGGAGTTATATTCTGTTGTTTAAGTGTTCCCTTTATTTTTTTTGAGCAGTGTAATTTAGAAACAACAATACTAATGTTTTAACTCAGGAAGAGTTCTGAAATCTATATTTTGTGGAATAAACATGATTTTTAATCACAGCTTTCATGCGTCTTGTCTGCTTCCCACCAGTCTTTCACACTGCTTCTGGCTCACAATTTTAAGCAGCTCTTCTTTGTTTAATGGCTTGTGACTATCCATCTTCCTCTTGATTACATTACAGAGGTTTTCAATGGGGTTCAGGTCTGGAGAATGGGCTGCCCATGACAGCATTTTGATGTGGGGTCTCTTAATTTTTTCCAGAGCTGTATTTATTGCATCATCCAGCAAGTGTTTTACAACATTAACCTTACTGTGATCGGCACAGGCTCTTCTCTCTGGACAGGAATCTTACAGCCAGGGAAATATCCTGCAAGGACAAGTCCACCAAGTATTTGGTAATGGCAGCACCGCTACACCTGCAGCAATTGGTTTACAGCTTGAATCAACATGCAATCCCATTACGAATCTCCTGTATAAAAGAGCGAAGATGGTGGAACCAGGGCTGTGGAATCGGTAAGCCAAACTTCTGACTCTGACTTCTCCATTTCCATGACAGAGACTTCTACTCCGACTCCACGACTCTGACTCCATCATACATGGATCATGTTTACGTATAACTGATAAAAATACTTGCCAAAATCAAACTTCTTATTTGATGAGGATGAAGGAACGGCAGCAGCAGCACTGGCAGGACCTGAGTCCTCTTGCTCTTGGCCGTCCTGTAGCCCACTCATCCTAACTGCTACCTCAATCAGAACTTCTTTTCCTTTAGTAAGCTGTTGATTATCCAGCAATATACGATGACTCGGGTCCACATAAACAGCTGCCAGAAGAATTTTATTTTCTAATAGCTGTGTCTCTCTCCATTTCATTGACGCAGCAATGCCATCTGCGATTAAATCTCCTCTTTGGACAGGCAAAACAAGATCTTTCACTCCTTTATAAAAATGCCAGGAGTTACACCCTCAGCTTGTAACTTTTTAGTCACTGTAAATGGGTGATGAAGCATTCCCTCAGTTCAGCCACCTGTGCCCATTGACCTTCATGTAGTGTTACCTGAGCGTTGGCCATATCTACAAGGAAGGGTCTCAGCTCAAGCAATCGCTCAATCATTAAATAGGTGCTGCCCCACAATTGCCTCTTATCCAGCACGTCTCTTCAAGATGGAATGAATTTTAGGCGTTCTGGCGGCAATAACCAATTTCCTCACTTTGCTAATCAGAGTTCCAGCATGTCCCTCTTGCAGACTCTCTCTTATTGCCAGCTGCAGCGTGTGCACAACACAGCACATGTGATGAGTAGGAAAGAGGTGTGAAGCAGCTTCAACAAGACCATATAATTGTAAAGAAACATTTTGCTGTTCTTCTGTGGTAATATTAATAGTTTGTTCCTCCGTTATGGGAACAGGACTGTGGCCTTCATCTCCAACATACTGAATGTGAAATGTTCTTCTAGCTGCTGTTCACCTTCATTATTCTCAGTCATCAGTTTAATTGTACTTTATGTTTGAAGCATTATCAGTTACCATACCAAGAACCTGCTTGTTTTTTTAGTTCATAATCTTGCAGAACTTTTTCCACTAAGGTCTGGAGAAACTGGCTGCTGTGATGAGCTTTAGTCTCTTTTACTGCCAGCGTCTTAGTAACTATTTTTTTGTTGTCACAAATATATCGAACACTGATAGCAAAATAGTTCACTGTGACGTGTGCAGACATCCATTTTAACAAACACAAAGCATCTCTTGAGAGTCTATTGAAGATCTTCCTCTTCGTTTAGGGCTTCTTCGATCTCTAATTTTCTAATACTTTCTCTTTCCAGAGAAACACCAAGTTTGCAGCCATTTCTCCATTAAGAGCTGTAAACACTGGTTGTGCAGATAATGCTAATGGTACACCATCCTTCACAACAAGCTCGATGAGCTGTCTTTTAAACAAATCTGCTGTCATTGTTACAGTAACTTTGTCACTTACAAAATATCTTATAACTGATGTTTGAGATGCTCTTTCTTCCTCCTTTGCCTGGCGGGAAGTGCTGGGCTCTGGGTTCTTGGTGCTGCTGTGATCTTTTTCAATCACAACTTTGTAAACTTCTGGATGGCAGCGTTGTAAATGACTTTTTAGATTGGAAGCTCTTGAAGGAGAATTTTTATCACTGCCTGAGTATGCACTGATTTAGCATCACAGCATTTGGTTTCATCTGGGTGACTTATACACTGACACACAATGTTTTTTATCTTAAGTCACTGTGAAATGCTCAAATACAGCTAACTTCATAAGATGGTTTTTAGACATTTTGTAATTATGCAAATTCGCTCTCAAAATAATTTTGTCCTCTTAAAAAATAAGGTATATTGTAATTTTTGCAAGAATAGGGAATCATGCATTGTATAATTTAGGATTGAAATAAAACAATCTTTGCATAAATCAATAGGACAGATGATGAGTATAAAGATTGTAAAACGTGTTGTTAGATAGCTTTACTCTGAACTTTCAATGTCAGGCTTGTCAGGGTACAGCTCACTAAATGCTTCACATCATATTTCTTCACAGTCTATGAAGAGGGGAGGAGAAAGGGAGCATGTTTGTGCTGAATCATATTCCAGAACACACACACAAATATATATGTCCTCTTCGATCCTGCTACTGTATTTCCAAATTTGAGATGTTAGACTAGTTTGACACTAGCGTTCAACATGGCTGCGGAGGGCTGCGTAGTTCCTCCGTTAAGCCCCACTTACTGCCGCATCTCTTCCTTCAGCTCCGCCTATGTCAGCATGTGGCCCCTATTTTTATCATTGGGTATGCAGGCCATGCAACTGTATGTGGATGCCTGCGCATGCGTCATTTTGACTCTGCACCGAGCTGCGTCGAATGCAAGATGTTGCATTTTGTTGCGGTCGGTGCAGCGTCAAAACAACGCATGCGCAGGCATCCGCATACATTCGCATGACCTGCATACCCAATGTTAAAGATAGGGTACGCGGAATGCATGCCGACGTAGGCGGAGCTGAAAGAAGAGGTGTAGCAGCGGGCGGGGCTTAACGGAGGAACTATGCAGCCCTCTGCTGAAGGCTAGTGTGAAACTAGCCTTAGAACACAGTTTTCCCCTTATATTCTATGTATAGTTTATATAAGTAATCAGAGCAGCTAATTTCTCCAAACATGAGCTAAGAGGAAAAACAAACTAAAACATCAAGCATACAGAGACAACATATATTGGACTATTGATTTATGCACAATTTATTGAAACTTTAGATATACTTTAAGAAGTACTTACCTTAATCCTGGTTTCCTGTTCACTCCAGAAGTTCTGAGATGAATGCAGGCATTCCTTCCCTGTGTGTGTGTTATTTTTCCCCTTATCTGTAGAGGAGGAGCTTCACTACTTATCATGAACATAAACTGCAGCCCAGATTCATCTCAGCAAAAAGTCTAGACCTTAGATCAGGAATAGGACAGACATTTATAGGACATTCTATAACTTTCCCAAATTCTTATGAAAAAATATTCCCCACAAACTGCATTGAACTTCTGTACCCAATTTCTTATATATTTTAGGAGTTGGTCCATTTTATACCAACTCTGACTCCTCCAAAATGGGCTCCGACTCCACTGCCCAGGGTGGAACAAAGCTTTCCTTCAAAACGACATTAATATACACCTTATACCAAGGGTTTAAGAGTCAGAATGACTCCATCCTTTATCGTCAGGACTGGGAAACAGTCTGTAACCATGCCTCCAAAAGATTAATGGAACTACCAATCCAATGTAATCTGAAATTAATGCAAGACATTGACAACAATTTGGAGGAAACTTATAATTGTGCCAAATTGGATCTTTCTCCAGAACAATTGCAGTCAACTGAAGCTCAAATGAAGAAAGAAATGGACATATGGGTAAAAAGAAATCCAAGAAAATCTATCTACAAAACTTGCCAGAGAACAACAGGATTCTTCCATTAGAAATGTCTATAAGTGGAAACGAGATCCAAGTCAACACACAAAAAGGGATCGCACTTCATCTATCTCACCAGATCCCCTGGCCAGTGACATATCGGGGGCCTCCTCTTCTGTCTCTACCCCGGACCCTGAACGGGAACCGCGTTTCAACCCTCGCAAATGTGATTTTAGGTATTCACTAGACAGCAATAGTGTTAGGGACAGCGTAACGCACTAAATATAAAATAATAGAAAGTGCGTTCGCCGCCCGGGGTCCACCGTGCAGAGGTGTTAAACTACTGCTATATAATGGCAGATGCACAATATGGCGGTATATTGCAGACGGGTTAAACATCACCCGGTGTACACTTGGCGTTCTATGTTAGCTTCACAGAGATGCCTAAGGCATTAACATAAATGCTGAGCCTGTTGGAATCACAGGTCTCAGAGAAGTGCACGCACGGTATATAGTCACAGGAGCTGGGCCCCATGCAGAGGGTCAGAGTCCGTCTAGACCTACCGTGCATGCGGCATCGCTACTGTGGACACCCACAAGTGCTGCTGACTGCAGCGCAGCGACTGAACCAGCCGCTGTACAACAATGCCCAAGAGGGGGCGCACTGTCGGACGCAAGTACTGTGTAGATGTACAAGGTGGCCTGTAGCGAGCCACTGACTGGCGCTGACTCTAGGACTAAGTCCCTATCCACACACGTAATATCAGAGGGAGGGGATCTTAATTAGTCAGTCACCAGAATCATGCATCCATCATCATTCACACAGTAGCAACTAGAGACTATACCAGCGCATGGCCGAGCGGCCATGTGAACCTTTTATAGCCAGGACCTTCCGGAAGCTTCCAGATCCCTGTGATGGACCAATCAGCTCACGAGAAGTACCTGGGCATGTGACTCCCGATCTCCAATGGGAGATTGTCTCGTGAGCATGCTCAGTAGAGCGACGGAGGATCTTAGCCTCTGGAGCGATTTGCTGCTGAGCAGCCTGCATTGTCATTGCTGTCCCAAAGGTGGCAGCAACAGCCAGACCCACAGAGCAGGTCTGGGCAGGGAGACTGGGACGCCGGGATTGCTGAGCAATCTACTCTGCGGTCGAGAGACAATGGGAGACCGCAGAATGTGAGGCTCTGGATTCCTGCTGAACCACTGCAGGAACCCGACGCCTAACATTACCTCCCCCCTAGGGCCCCCCCCCCTGAGCCCTCCAATCCACCAAATAAAGTTTTTTGCCACATACCACCTTGTGTCCCACAGAGGCATAGGCCTCAGGCTCATCCGAAGACAAGTCTGATGTCCCGGCAGATGACTCGGAAAACCAGGGCATGTGAACAGGTTTGAGAAGGGACACGTGGAAGGCGTCAGGGATGGCTAAGTCGCCAGGAGCAGAAGTTGGAGCGGGGCGCCGATGTGTGTCGGCGGGCGTCTTCATTCTCACTTTAGAGGCTTGAGTGACATGCGGGGTGCGACCCAAGCTGTCGCGAACCTCCATTGTCCGGCCTGGCACTGGCAAGGGATACAGTAACCCTGCCAGCCTCTGTTTAGAGGAGCTTCTCCAAGCACAAGAGGCGCATGCCTGAATGTATTTTTTAGTGTCCCAGACCCTGTGCAGCCACCAATAAGACCTTGCCAGGAGTTTTGTGGTCTGCTTGTAGCCAAAGTGACCACCCACCCTGGACGCGTGTGCCCACGCGAGTACCTTGGACTGCAGGTGAGGCGGGACAAAGGTCTTGCCCGGCGGCACTGACTCGAGGGCGACCGGAACCACGGTCTTCATATTCCCAGTCGGGGGCGCGGAAAGATTCGCAGGCACCTCCGCAGAGGCTACTTGGACGCCTCCCCCCATGCACCTTCCCACACAGTCTTTGCTCCATCCCAGTATTCTCCCTGAGGACCACTCTATATGAGAGGAATGGCAACGGAGCCAGGGAACCCCGAGGAGCACCTGATCGATGCCCTCTGGCATAATGAGCAGGTAAAGCGTCTCCTGGTGAGACGGTGAAATTGAGAGTCTAAGGGGTGCTGTTGGTGGGTGATCTGGGATGATAAGGTCGCCCCATTGACCACCCTGATGGGCACTGGGTGAGGAAGTGGTACCAACGGGATAGCGTGCTGTTGGGCGAAGGACGAAGACATAAAGTTCCCTTCTGCCCCGGAATCCACCGTGACCTGAACCTCCCAGGAGGAAGCACCGCTATCTATTGTCCCTTGGAGTGCCAGTTTGGGGAAGAAGGTCTCCATAGCGAATAGACCCCCACCAATTACCAGTGGACGCAATCGTTTTTTCGACTGCTGCAGACACCTGTTAGCCAGGAGACCAGACTGTCGACACTGGTAACAGCGTGTGGAGCTTTGTGCCGGACGCGTCTTGAGACCGGTGCAGGAGTCCTCCATGGGCTCTGGAGGTAAACTCTCCGGCTCAGGTGGTTCTAGAGATTCAAGGAGGTTGGGAGCCAAGCTAACCTCTAACCTTCCGTCTGGATTGAGCACGCTCCAGCCCGTGCTCCGAAAAACGGAGATCGATGTGGGTGGAAATGGCAATCAGCTCTTCCAGACTTACGGGAAACTCCCTGGTAGATAGAGCATCCTTAACATGTTCCGCCAAACCTCTCCAGAACACAGGGATGAGGGTTTTATCAGGCCATTCCAGCTCGGAAGCCAATGTCCGGAAACAGACGGCATACTGGCTAACCGAGAGGGATCCCTGTGTTAATGCTAGTAGCTGGAGAGAGGTGTCGTGAGTTACCCGTGGCCCCAAAAAGACCTGCTTCAGAGATGTTAGGAACCGAGCAGCGGTCCGAATCTCTGGGTCACCACGCTCCCACAGTGGCGTGGCCCACACCAACGCCCTGCCCGACAGAAGGGAAACGAGAAACCCCACCTTGGCCCGTCCTGTAGGGAATCGTGCGGCCAGTAACTCAAGCTGGATAGAGCACTGGCTCACGAAACCCCTGCAGGAGGCGCTGTCGTCAGAAAATTTATCGGGCAACGGGAGGCGGGAAACTGTCGGTGCAGGCATGGAGGTGGACACACGTGAGACAGCCTCTGCGACTGCCTGGGCAACAGCCTCAGTAAACTTCGCAGCTGAGGTGGCACTCTCGAGAGTAGCCAACCTGCCCTCCAGCTGCCGAATGTACTGCAGAAGCTGCTGCTGGTCCGCCATTACTAGCCAGACCCTGGCGCTAGTATAATGTTAGGGACGGCGGAACGCACTAAATATAAAATAATAGAAAGTGCTTTCTCCACCCGGGGTCCACCGTGCAGAGGTGTTAAACTGCTGCTATATAATGGCAGCCGAACAATATGGCGGCATATCGCACACGGGTTAAACGTCACCCGGTGTGCACTGGGCATTCTCTGTTAGCTTCACAGAGATGCCTAAGGCATTAACATAAATGCTGAGCCTGTTGGAATCACAGGTCTCAGAGAAGTGCACACACTGTATATGGTCACAGGAGCTGGGCCCCAGGCAGAGGGTCAGAGTCCATCTAGACCTACTGTGCATGCGGCGTCACTACCGCGGACGCCCACAAGTGCTGCTGACTGCAGCGCGGCGACTGAACCAGCCGCTGTACAACAATGCCCAAGAGGGGGTGCACTGTCGGACGCTAGTACTGTGTAGATGTACAAGGTGGCCTGTAGCGAGCCACTGACTGGCGCTGACTCTAGGACTAAGTCCCTATCCACACACGTAATATCAGAGGGAGGGGATCTTAATTAGTCAGTCACCAGAATCATGCATCCATCATCATTCACACAGTAGCAACTAGAGACTATACTAGCGCATGGCCGAGCGGCCATGCAAACCTTTTATAGCCGGGACCTTCCAGAAGCTTCCAGATCCCTGTGATGGACCAATCAGCTCAGGAGAAGGACCTGGGCATGTGACTCCCGATCTCCAATGGGAGATCGTCTCGTGAGCATGCTCAGTAGAGCGATGGAGGGACAGCCTCTGGAGCGATTTGCTGCTGAGCAGGCTGCATTGTCATTGCTGAGCCAAAGGTGGCAGCAGTAGCCAGACCCACAGAGCAGGTCTGGACAGGGAGTCTGGGACGCCGGGATTGCTGAGCAATCTCCTCTGCGAATGGGAGACCGCAGAATGTGAGGCTCTGGATTCCTGCTGAACCGCTGCAGGAACCCGACGCCTAACAAATAGAAGAAATAAAAAGGTGATCAGTTTAAGCTCATGGACCTTCTCTCATATTGAGATGAAAGTACTGGATAAAGGTCTTATGTTCTGCCCTACAGCTCACTTTGATATGTTCACTACTAGAAAAGACTTACTGTATATACTCGTGTATAAGCCGACCCCCCTAATTTTGCCACAAAAAACTGGGAAAACTTATTGACTCGCGTATAAGCCTAGGGTGGAAAATGCAGCAGCTACTGGTAAATTTCAAAAATAAAAATAGACACCAATAAATAAAATGAATTGAGACATCAGTAGGTTAAATGTTTTTGAATATCCATATTGAATCAGGAGCACCATATAATGGTCCATACAGTTCATGGTGGCCCCATAAGATGCTCCATACAAAATGCACCCCATATAAGGCTGCACAAATGTTAATAATGGCCGCATAAGATGCTCCATAGAATAATATGCCCAATATGCTGCTCCATAAAGGTTATTGCCCCATAAGATGCTCCATAGATTATGCCCAATAAGATGCTCCATAGATTAGGCCCCATATGATGCTCCATAGATTATGCCCCCATAAGATGCCCCATAAGATGCTCCATAGATTATGCCCCATATGCTGCCCCATAAAATGCTCCATAGATTATGCCCCATATGCTGCCCCATAAAATGCTTCATAGATTATGCCCCAAAAAGACATACTCACCTCTCGTCGCCGAGGGCCAGGTGCCGATGTCCTGAGCAGGTGGGGACACCGGTGCACTATGGGAGACAAGTGTCGGTGTCACTGCTGGCTCAGGGCCCTCAGCACCTGTGATATTCACCTGTCCCCGGTCCACGACTGCCGCTTTGTCTTCTGGGTCCTCTGTCAGTGACTGTTCAGGCAGAAGGCACGGCGCGCACTTATGACGTCATCGCACCCTTTGACCTGAACATCACAGCCAGAGAACATGGAGGACAGAGCAGCACGCAGCGGTGGACCGGGAGACAGGTGAATATCGCATATACCTACCCCCACCTGACGCGGTCTTTGAAGCCCTGCTTCTTCCACGGTCTCAGGCTACTTAATTCAGCGGTCACATGGTACCGCTCATTAAAGTCATGAATATGCGCGTATTCATGACTTTAATGAGCGGTACCACGTGCCCGCTGTAGGAAGGAGCCTGAAACTGTGGGAGAAGCGGAGGGGCTGCAGAGACCGTGCTGGGGGGGAAGTATGATCTGACACCCCCGCCGACCCCCTGGCGCAGATGACTCACGTATAAGCCGAGAGGGGCACTTTCAGCCTTAAAAAATGGGCTGAAAATCTCGGTTTATACTCGAGTATATACGGTACATAAAATACTTAAGTCGCGTACAATTCTATGCTATTGAGAGAAGCCAAACCTTTCTAGTGGACACAAGTAGTGATGAGCGAACGTGCTTGCCACTACACGTTACTCGCCCTAGTATTGTGACGAACAGCCCACCGCTGTTCGTCCAAATACGGAGGCGACTGACGGGGGTCCCGCTGCCCCCAAAACGTGACAGACAGCGGACCCTGTGTCACCACTATGTCACAATCCCACCACTGACACGGGTGTATCAGCGGACGGAGGGACGTGACACAATGCCGGCACACGGCTATCACAGGCACAGTGGGGGCTCGTCTTAGTTATCCCACCACTGGCACCATGTGACAAAAATATCCAGCAAGCTAATCTCGCTCTACAATTTGCTGCAGGGGAGGATTTTGGGTGCCCCACCACTGCTATCAATCTTCTAAGTACTGCGGGGATTTATGTACATCCCACTTTCTCTCAGTTCCACTTTGGAACTCGCAGCTCTCCGGCGCCCCCCTTACCCTCAGGTCAGTCAGGGAACTGCACCTAGGATAATTAGTCGCCGGACGGGCTGCCTGTTGTGAACCGGCAATTAGGCTTCTGCAGTAAGGGAATTATCAATGTGGTGGCCGCAGCCCCTCATTCAGCAATATAAGACCCTTCTAGACTGCCAGCAAGCCGCAATAGCCGTACACAACGCGCTGCCACCAGCTCCTGGCTTCTCCACTTAAGTTATAGACTCAAGGGAGGGGTTCGAAGCCAACCCGACAAATTAGTAGCAATTATCTAACAAAGGCGTATAGTTCGATTCTTAGAGCATGGAGACAGGCTAAATATGAAATCATTTATTTTCCGAAAGAGGACAGTGATTACAGATAAAAGTTGCTATAAAGTTGAAACATAAAGTATGTACAGTACAAATATAAAATAAAGGATGGATGAACATAGAAAGTACACTCACGGTTGTTCATGGCTCTTTAGGCAAAACCATGCGGCAGAGAAAGAAGGCGGAGCCACACATCTCCACTCATCTGGAGTTCTTGTCAGCACAAGGATTGGAGCTCTTCTGAGCTGGTTTTGCCCAGGGAATGCCTTATAGACTTTCCTATGTGACATCACGGAGAGGTGCATTCTGGGTTAATCCCACCTCTCTTTCAAGTTAGAAATCTTACTAAAAACTTATAATCATCATAGCTTTGCGAGGGAAACTAGTATGGACTCATCAGTGGTATCAATGGTTGCAATTTACCGAATAGAATCAAACAATACCATGCACGCCATAGGTACGACCTTCTATTTGGGAGCAAATCATATCTCATGTTCTGGACATGGTAGAACAGCGGAAGTGACACTGTAGCGGAGCTGGGACCGCTCAGATTAGCAAAATATGATTTTCATATCTTTACTTTTACGGTTTTCGCAGGGCAGGCTCTTAAAGGTTTACTTCTAACTCCGGATTTCAGACAAAGAGTTGTTGTTTTTTTCCCGCACTTTTTCCCTTTCAGCTGAGGCTGAGAGAAGCCAAATGGTGTGACAGGAAGTTGGTTTATAACACTTGGGGGGGAAGGGAAGCTGCTGCAGTGTGCAATGTAACTGAGACACTGGCAGGCAGCTACTGACAAAATGGAGGATTTTTTAGCACATTCCAACCGAAAACAAATCTTGCAGACATTGTACATCACACCTCCCCCCTTAAGAGGGCGCTAAGGAGGCATTACCTCTCGGTAATCGGCCATGCGCACCTCAGCGGGTTCGCCCCGGCCGGACAACCCATCGGCATTGCCGTTTTCACTGCCCTTCCTGTGTTTTACAGTAAAGTCATACTGTTGAAGGGCAAGGCTCCAGCGGAGCAACCTTCCATTGTTTCCGGACACTGTGTGCAACCAGCTCAGAGGGTTGTGGTCGGTTACCACCGTGAAGGCGCGCCCGTACAGGTAGGGCTGCAAACGTTGCAGTGCACACACCATGGCCAGACACTCCTTCTCGATGGTCGAGTATGCCACTTCCCTCGGCAAAAGTTTCCGGCTCAGGTACAACACGGGGTGCTCTTGGTCCCCCAAGTCGACCTGGCTAAGCACAGCACCGAGGCCAAACTCGCTGGCATCGGTCTATACCAGAAACGGCGACTGCTGTCGACTGCTCTCAACACTGGAGAGTTGCACAGGGCTGCTTTCAAACCTTGGAAAGCCGCCTCACAGTCATCAGTCCAGTTGACTGTTTGGGGTAGCCTCTGCTTGGTGAGGTCAGTCAAGGGTTTTGCAATGGCGCTATAGTCCTGTACGAATCGCCTATAGTACCCTGCAGTGCCCAAGAAGGACTTCAGTTGTTTCTTGGTCCTGGAGGTGCGCCAGGACACGATTGCATCCACTTTTTCTGGCTCCGGACTCATGAAACCCCCGCCTACCCGGTGCCCCAGGTAGTGGACCTCGTGCATGCCTATCTGGCACTTCCCCGGCTTGATGGTCAGGCCTGCCTGGTGAAGACGCTTGAGCACCTCCTGGAGGTGCTGAAGGTGTTCCTCCCAGGTGGAACTGAAGACGGCAATATCGTCTAAGTACGCCACCGCGTACTCCTCCAGTCCCCGAAGCAAGTAGTTGACCATCCGCTGGAAAGTGGCAGGGGCATTTTTCATGCCGAAGGGCATGACCGTGGACTCGTACAGTCCAAAGGGGGTGATAAAGGCGGATTTCTCCTGCGCCTCAGGTCTCAGGGGAATCTGCCAGTATCCCCGACTCAAATCCATGATGGATATGTAGTTGGCGTTTGCCAACCACTCGAGCAGATCCTCGATGCGCGGCATCGGGTGAGCATCAGAGGTTGTGATGGCGTTGAGCCCCCTGTAGTCCATGCAGAACCGGGTGGTTCGATCCTTTTAAGACACGAGGACTACAGGTGAAGCCCACGCGCTTTTTGACCATCGAATCACCCCCAGCCTTAACATCTCATCGATCTCTTGGCACATGACTTGTTGCACCGTTTCAGAGATCCGATAGGGTGTTCACCGTAATGGGGCGTGATTCCCGGTGTCCACCTCATGAACCGCTAACTCCGTCCTCCCAGGACGGTTGGTGAACACGGCCCGGAAGGGTTCCAGGGTTTCCACCAACTGCAACCGCTGGGACACGGTTAGCGAACCACTTATCTCCATGTCCTCAATGGACCCATCGGCCTTGGCCTGGGCCAGCATGTCCAGGAGGGGATGCCCCATCCTTGGGCAGGTTGCAGACCGGTAGGACACAAGCTTCACGTTCGTGGTGCGCCTTCAGCATGTTGACGTGAATGGCCTTGCGCCTACCCCGAGCATGGTCAAGTGTGACCAAATAGGTGACCAGGTTGAGCTGTTGGTGGATGACGTACGGGCCTTCCCAGGCTGCCTGAAGCTTATCCGTTGGTACGGGGACCAGCACCCACACCTTTTGACCCACCTGGTAGGTCCGCTCCCGGGCGTTCTGGTCGTACCAGTGCTTCTGGTCAGCCTGAGCCTGCGTCATGTTGTCATGTACCAACTGCGACAAGGTCTGCATCTTGTCACGGAAGGGCATGACATAATCCACGATGGACACTTCTGTGGGGTTTGGCTCATCTTCCCAGGATTCTCTTATAAACCCAAGGGGTCCCCGGACTCGCCTACCATACAGGAGCTCGAAGGGGGAGAACCCGGTCGAGGCCTGCGGAACTTCTCTGTAAGCGAACAGCAGGTGTGGGAGGTACCGCTCCCAGTCGCGCCCTTGGGTCTCAACCAGTATGCGGAGCATCTGTTTGAGGGTACCGTTGAAGCGTTCACACAAACCATTAGTCTGTGGGTGATACGCACTCGATACCAGGTGCGTCACCTGCATTTTCTCACAGAGAGCCTCCATTAGGCGAGACATGAATTGGGGCCCTTGAACGGTAAGCATCTCCCTGGGAAATCCTACTCTTGAAATGATTGTCACCAGTGCATCAGCCACCTTATCTGCCCTGGTTGAAGACAGAGCTACTGCCTCTGGGTACCGGGTAGCATAGTCTACCACGGTGAGAATGTATCGCTTTCCGGAGCTGCTGGGGACAGACAGCGGTCCTACAATGTCCACCGCGATTCTCTGGAAAGGCTCCTCTATCACCGGCAAAGGAATAAGGGGAGCCTTAAGAGCAGGCCCCGTCTTACCCACTTTTTGACAGGTGGCACAGGAGCGGCAGTAGTGTGTTACATCTGTCCCCATCTTGGGCCAATAGAAGTGTTGAGACAGCCGTGCCTTTGTTTTGCTGATCCCCAAGTGTCCAGCGAGTGGAATCTCATGGGCAATCCGCAACAACTCAGTTCTGAACTGATAGGGGATGACCAGCTGTCTTTCCCTCAACCACTCCTTTTTAGGATCTCCGGGTACTGTCTCCCGGTACAACCTTCCTCGTTCCCAGAACACCCTCTCCTTATCAGACTTGGAGGTGGGCATCTTGGCGAGACCTCTCAATTTCTCCAGACTCGCATCTGAGTGCAGAGCAGCCTGGAACTCCTTGCTGGAGGCTGCCAGAAGTGACGTCAGGGTACCTTCTTTACTGGGACCCTCTGGAACCGGCTCTGGGTTCACCTCTGGTTCAGTCTCTCCTGCAGCAGCAGAGGGTCCAGAAGACAGTGCGTTACCTGCGATCTGGGCACTCTGACTGCGTGTGACAGCTGCTATGTATGCTGCCTCCCTGGGGATTTCTACAGACCCACCAGCCGGTGCTGCCCTGGGCTCTACCTCCCCATCCACCCCCAACACTTCAGGAGCAGTGCTACTTATGGGCCAGTTACCTTCCTCGGTGGCACTGGTCAGCTGCATGGCATTACCTTCCTCATGGTCCCCATGCACCTCCCCATTTCCTTGAGCACCGTTGCTTGCTCCTGCCAGGGGTTCCTCAGCCGTCTCACTCCGCAGAGTGACGGGGCTGAGCACTTCGGTACCTGTGGACACATCTACCGTTTCAAAGAAAGGGTTAGCAGGTTCAGTCGGCACAGATACATCATCATCATTATCATTATCATCATTCCTAAGAAAAGAATGGTTATCAGATTGCTTTGGTACATTCACATCACCATCAGCATCATACCTGGGGAAAGAATGGTTGTTAGTTGCATCATTACTCATCAAGGCATTAGCAGGTAACACATTCAGTTTCCCATCATCATCATCATCATCATCATCATCATCATCAGGGTTAACGTTACCCTTATTATCAGTTTGGGGAGGGGTGTCAGGGACGTAGTATGCAACCATCCTCCCCAAGTCAGTCCCCAATAAAACATCAGTGGGCAAATTTTCAGACACTCCCACCTCCCTCAACCCGCTCCCAGCACCCCAGTCAAGAAAAACCCGAGCCACTGGCAAGGGACAACGGGTGCCTCCAATCCCGGTGACAGTCAGGGTTTTCCCCTCGACAAACTCTTCAGGGGCCGCCAGTCCAGGACGGATGAGGGTTCGTTCAGCCCCGGTGTCCTTGAGGCCTGTAGCAAGACGGGCCCCCACCTGAACAGGTTGAACGTTGTCGTCAGCCCTCCCAACCACACCTCCCACCAAAAGAACAGAGGCGTTGGGCCCGGGGGCCTTGGCTGGGGGGTTCTTCGGCCTATCCGGACAGGTGTAAGAGAAGTGACCAGGCCGCTTGCAGAGGTGACACAGGCGACTGTCAGCAGCCGGCCTGCTGTTGGCAACAGGGACCTGGCCTCCAGAGGGGCGGCTAGCTGGGGCACTGGGGTTGGTTGCAGGCTTACCCCCTCTCCAGCTGGTGGTGACTGACCTCCGCATCTCTGGCTTCCGGTTGGCCTCGTAGTTGTCGGCGATCTGCGCCGCTTTGTCCGCATTCGTTGGTTCGCGGTCCAGGATGAACTGTCAGACCTCAGCTGGGCAGAGATGCAGGAACTGGTCTTTGATCATCTGGTCCCATAGCTGCTCAAAGGATTCAACGGACAGTCCATGGATCCACTGGTCAAAGTGGGTCCTGAGTCCTTGCACCACATCACTGTAGCTATCGTGTGGGCCACGTTGGAGGTGTCGGAACTTCTTTCGGTATACCTCAGGTGTCAGCCGATATTTGGCGATCAGCACCTCCTTTATGGCGCGATAGTCATCATCATGCGCTTGCGGAAGAGAAGCAAACGCCTCCAGAGGTTTGCCTTTTAGCCCTGGGGTCAAGTACCTGGCCCATTGGTCTTCGGGCAGTCGGTACTGTCTGCAAGCTTTCTCAAAGGCTCGCAGAAACGTGTCCAAGTCCCCTTCCTTTTCCATCACGGGAAAATGCTCTGGCCGGGGTTTAGGAGTCTGGACGCTGCTGGGCTCACCGCTTCGGGCTTTGGGGGCATGCCCCCCTTGTCGGAGCATCTCCAGCTCATGGGCTCTCAGAGCTTCTGCTTGGCGCTCGGCTCTCTCAGCCTCTCTTTCGGCTTTCTCAGCCTCTCTTTCGGCTTGGGCCTCCTGCCGATATTGCTGGATCAGCCTCCCCCGTGCCTCACTGTCTTCGGCAGGGAGTGCGGCCAAGGCCGCTTGCAGGTAGGGGTCCAGCGTGCTCTGGTTGAATGTGGGGCCAGCGCTCATGAGTGGTACCTCTGCTGCAGCCCCATTGTCACTTGGGCCAACTTCTGCGCTCACTGGATTCTGGTCGTTGTCCAGCTGCACCAGAGCCGCAATCAGCTGGGCTCTGTTTTTGTTCGTGGCGTCAAGGCCTTGGAACGTGCATAACCCAGCAAGAAATTCCTTTGTCTGCTGTTTGTACCAAGGTTCTCCTTTTGCTGCCATGGTTGTCAAATAAAAGATAGAAAAGAAAAATGGAGAAAAAGGGAGGGAATACTTGCACGTACACAAAAAATGTCTCAGGACTAGTAACCACTGAGTCTGTTCTCCAAAACCTATGATGCAGGATTCCCGCAGGAACTGTGCAGGTCTTTAGTGAGAATGATTGCTCAAACCAAATCACTAATGCTCTAGGATTATCCCACCGCTCTGCCACCAATATGTGACGAACAGCCCACCGCTGTTCGGTCAAATACAGAGGCGACTGACGGGGGTCCCGCTGCCACCAAAACGTGACGGACAGCGGACCCTGTGTCACCACTATGTCACAATCCCACCATCGACACGGGTGTATCAGCGGACGGAGGGACGTGACACAATGCCGGCACACGGCTATCACAGGCACAGTGGGGGCTCGTCTTAGTTATCCCACCACTGGCACCATGTGACAAAAATATCCAGCAAGCTAATCTCGCTCTACAATTTGCTGCAGGGGAGGATTTTGGGTGCCCCACCACTGCTATCAATCTTCTAAGTTCTGCGGGGATTTATGTACATCCCACTTTCTCTCAGTTCCACTTTGGAACTCGCAGCTCTCCGGCACCCCCCTTACCCTCAGGTCAGTCAGGGAACTGCACCTAGGATAATTAGTCGTCGGACGGGCTGCCTGTTGTGAACCGGCAATTAGGCTTCTGCAGTAAGGGAATTATCAATGCGGTGGCCGCAGCCCCTCATTCAGCAATATAAGACCCTTCTAGACTGCCAGCAAGCCGCAATAGCCGTACACAACAAGCTGCCACCAGCTCCTGGCTTCTCCGCTTAAGTTATAGACTCAAGGGAGGGGTTCGAAGCCAACCCGACAAATTAGTAGCGATTATCTAACAAAGGCGTATAGTTCGATTCTTAGAGCATGGAGACAGGCTAAATATTAAATCATTTATTTTCCGAAAGAGGACAGTGATTACAGATAAAAGTTGCTATAAAGTTGAGACATAAAGTATGTACAGTACAAATATAAAATAAAGGATGGATGAACATAGAAAGTACACTCACGGTTGTTCATGGCTCTTTAGGCAAAACCATGCGGCGGAGAAAGAAGGCGGAGCCACACATCTCCACTCATCTGGAGTTCTTGTCAGCACAAGGATTGGAGCTCTTCTGAGCTGGTTTTGCCCAGGGAATGCCTTATAGACTTTCCTATGTGAAATCACGGAGAGGTGCATTCTGGGTTAATCCCACCTCTTCCAAGTTAGAAATCTTACTAAAAACTTATAATCATCATAGCTTTGCGAGGGAAACTAGTATGGACTCATCAGTGGTATCAATGGTTGCAATTTACCGAATAGAATCAAACAATACCATGCACGCCATAGGTACGACCTTCTATTTGGGAGCAAATCATATCTCATGTTCTGGACATGGTAGAACAGCGGAAGTGACACTGTAGCGGAGCTGGGACCGCTCAGATTACCAAAATATGATTTTCATATCTTTACTTTGTACGGTTTTCGCAGGGCAGGCTCTTAAAGGTTTACTTCTAACTCCGGATTTCAGACAAAGAGTTTTTTTTTTTTTTTCCCGCACTTTTTCCCTTTCAGCTGAGGCTGAGAGAAGCCAAATGGTGTGACAGGAAGTTGGTTTATAACACTTGGGGGGGAAGGGAAGCTGCTGCAGTGTGCAATGTAACTGAGACACTGGCAGGCAGCTACTGACAAAATGGAGGATTTTTTAGCACATTCCAACCGAAAGCAAATCTTGCAGACATTGTATATCACAAGTATCACGGTACTCGGTGTACTCGACGAGCACTGAGCATTTCCGGGATTACTCGGCGGGAACTCGGGTCTCTGCCCAGCATTATTGCCGGACTTTAGAGACCCAATCACGGTGCAGAGATTGTCTGCCAGGCACTGAAACACCACAGCCATCTTTGTCATCTTTGTGGTCGTGCAGTGATTGGCTGGCCGCACAGCATCATCGGGGTATAAGAGACCGGACGCCGCCCTGCTCGGCTCATTTGCATATTCCCAGTGCCTTCTGGGATAAGTGAAGAGTCTCTGCGAGCTCAACGATCACAGGGTTTTGGCCGTTGGATAACTAGAGGAGGAAGACCTGTGAAGACTCAGACGTCAAGGTTAGATTTGAGAAAGGCAGATTTTAAGGGATTCAGAAAGAGAATTGGAGGGATCCAATGGCTGGATATCCTTAAAGACAAAAATGTCCAGGAAGGATGGGAAATCTTGAAAAATGAAATTCTCAAAGCACAATTGTTAACAATTCCGAAAAAAGGGAAGAATAGGAAGCATTTAAGGAAACCAGGATGGATGAACACAGAACTTAAGCACATGCTAAAAAGGAAGAAAAAAATGTTTATAAAATGGATACCTAAATGCATACCTAAAGAAGAATATAATGTTGTCTGCAGAACCTGCAGGGCATAAATCAGATTACTAAAGCTGACAATGAATTGAGGCTTGCAAGAGATGTCAAAAGCAATAATAAAGGATTTTGGGGATATGTCAAAAGTAAAAGAAAAGTCAAAGATGCTATAGGATTTTTACAGGATGAAAATGATGAAATGGTAAGACAGGATGTTGAGAAGGCCAAACTTTTAAATTCCTATTTTGCATCTGTTTTCTCTCAGAAAGGAAATGTAACATCAACTGTTCTTCACTGTCCTATTAAGGGAATAGAAGAATCCAGGATATCTATAAACAGAAAGATAGTGAGGAAACACTTAGCTAACCTAAATGAATTCAAGTCTCCAGGTCCAGATGAATTACACCCCAGAGTACTGAAGGAGATAGCAGAAGAAATTTCTGAACCCCGCTCTGTTATCTTTGAAAATTCTTGGAGAACAGGAGAAGTCCCAGAAGACTGGAGAAGAGCCAATGTTGTTCCTATCTTCAAAAAGGGGAAGAAGGTGGACCCAGGCAACTATAGGCCGGTGAGTCTGACTTCTATACCAGGAAAGATCTTTGAACAAATAATTAAACAACATGTATGTCAATACCTGGATAAGAATGAAGTGATTAAACAGAGTCAGCATGGGTTTGTAACTAATAAGTCGTGTCAGACTAACTTAATTTCCTTCTATGATGGAATAACTGATTGGGTGGATCAAGGAAATGCTGTAGATTTAGTATATCTTGACTTCAGCAAAGCATTTGACAAAGTATCTCATACAATCCTTATTGAAAAAATGACTAAGTATGCAATGGACAAGGCAACTGTTAGGTGGATTCATAACTGGCTTAGTGATCAGACCCAGAGAGTGGTCGTAAATGGCTGCACATCCAGTTGGAAGAATGTCTCAAGTGGGGTACCACAGGGCTCTGTCCTGGGCCCTGTATTGTTCAACATCTTTAGCAACGATTTAGATGAAGGAATTGAGGGTAAACTGATTAAATTTGCTGATGACACAAAGCTAGGAGGGATAGCTAATACTAGAGAAGAGAGAGAGAGGATTCAAAAAGATATAAATAAACTGGAGCAGTGGGCAGCACTAACAGAATGGTTTTTAACAGGGAAAAATGCAAAGTACTACATCTGGGCAATAAAAATGAAAAAAGCATATACAGAATGGGAGGAATAGGGCTAAGCAACAGCACATGTGAAAAAAACTTGGATATACTAATAGATCACAGACTGAATATGAGTCAACAGTGTGATGCAGCAGCAAAAAAGGCAAATGCAATTCTAGGATGTATTAACAGAAGCATACAGTCTATATCACGTGAAGTCATTATTTCCCTCTACTCCTCTTTGGTCAGACTTCATCTGGAATATTGTGTCCAGTTTTGGGCACCACATTTTAAAAAAGACATCAACAAACTGGAGCAAGTTCAGAAAAGAGCGACTAGAATGGTGACCGGTCTGCAAACCCTGTCTTATGAGGAAAGGTTGCAGGATTTGGGAATGTTTAGTTTGCAAAAGAGAAGACTGAGAGGAGACTTAATAGCTGTCTACAAATATCTAAAGGGCTGTCACATTGTAGAAGGATCAACTTTATTCTCATTTACACAAGGAAAGACTAGAAGCAATGGGATGAAACTGAATGGGAGGAGACACAGATTAGATATTAGAAAAAACTTTGACAGTTAGAGTGATCAATGAGTGGAACAAGCTGCCACGAGAAGTGGTGAGTTCTCCTTCAATGGAAGTCTTCAAACAGAGGCTGGACAGACATCTGACTGGGATGATTTAGCGAATCCTGCTTTGAGCAGGGGGTTGGACCAGATGGCCCAGGAGGTCCCTTCAAACTCTACGATTCTATGATTCTATTACTTGGGCGCCCAGGGCCACGGTCCGGGTCACCGCCGCTGTGACACATCACACTGATACCGGCCCTGGGAGGGCGACCCGGATCCATGGACTGTCCGTTGATTCCTTTAAGCAGCTACGGGCCCTGATGATCAAAGACCAGTTCCTGCATCTTTGCCCCAGCTGAGGTCCGACAGTTCATCCTGGACCGCGAACCAACGAATGCGGACAAAGCGGCGCAGATCGCCGACAACTACGAGGCCAACCAGAAGCCAGAGACGCAGAGGCCAGTCACCACCAGCTGGAGAGGGGGTAAGCCTGCAACCAACCCCAGTGCCCCAGCTAGCAGTCTCTCCAGATGCCCTGTCCCTGTTGCCAACACCAGGCCTACTACTGACAGTCACCTGTGTTTCCTCTGCAAGCGGCCTGGTCACCTCAGTTACACCTGTGCGGAAAAGCCGAAGAACCCCCCAGTCAAGGCCTCTGGGCCTAACGCCTCTAATCTTTTGGTGGGAGGTGTGGTTAGGAGGATTGACGACAATGTTCAACCTGTCCAGGTGGAGGCCCGTCTTGCTACAGGCCTCAAGGACACCGGGGCTGAACGAACCCTCATCCGTCCTGGACTGGCAGCCCCTGAAGAGTTGTTGAGGGAAAAACCCTGACTGTCACCGGGATCGGGGGTACCCACTGTCCCTTGCCAGTGGCACGGGTATTCCTTGATTGAGGTGCTGGGAGCGGGGTGAGGGAAGTGGGAGTGTCTGAAAACCTGCCCACTGATGTTTTATTGGGGACTTACTTGGGGAGGATGGTTGCATACTATGTCCCTGACACCCCTCCCCAACCTGATAATAAGGGTAACATTAACCCTCATGATGGTGTTGATGATGATGATGATGATGGGAAACTGAATGTGTTACCTGCTAATGCCTTGATGAGTAGTGATGCAACTAACAACCATTCTTTCCCCAGGAATGATGCTGAAGTTGATGTGAATGTACCAAAGCAATGTAACCATTCTTTTCCGAGGAATGATGATATTGATGATGTTGATGTATCTGTGCCGACTGAACCTGTTAACAATTTCTTTGAAAAGGTAGATGTGTCCACAGGTACCGAAGTGCTCAGCCCCGAAGTGCTCTGCGGAGTGAGACGGCTGAGGAACCCCTGGCAGGAGCAAGCAACGGTGCTCAGGGAAATGGAGAAGTGCATGGGGACGATGAAGAAGGTAATGCCATGCAACTGACCAGTGCCACTGAGGAAGGTAACTGGCCCATAAGTAGCACTGCTCCTGGAGTGTTGGGGGTGGATGGGGAGGTAGAGCCCAGAGCCCATAGCAGCACCGACTGGTGGGTCTGTAGAAATCCCCAGGGAGACAGCATACGTAGCAGCTGTCACATGCAGTCAGAGTGCCCAGATCGCAGGTAGCGCCCTGTCTTCTGGACCGTCTTCTGCTACAGGAGAGACTGAACCAGAGGTGACCCCAGAGCCGGTTCCAGATGGTCCCAGTGCGGAAGGAACCCTGACGTCACTTCTGGCAGCCTCCAGCAAGGAGTTCCAGGCTGCTCTGCACTCAGATGAGAGTCTGGAGAAGTTGAGAGATCTCGCCGAGACGCCCACCTCCAAGTCTGATAAGGAGAGAGTGTTCTGGGAACGAGGAAGGTTGTACCGGGAGACAGTACCCGGAGATTCCCAAAAGGAGTGGTGGAGGGTAAGACAGCTAGTCATCCCCCTACAGTTCAGAACTAAGTTGTTGCGGATTGCCCATGAGATTCCACTCGCTGGACACTTGGGGATCAGCAAAACAATGGCACGGCTGTCTCAACACTTCTATTGGCCCAAGACGGGGACATATGTAACACAATACTGCTGCTCCTGTCACACCTGTCAAAAGGTGGGTCAGGCGGGGCCTGCTCTTAAGGCTCCCCTTATTCCTTTGCCGGTGATAGAGGAGCCTTTCCAGAGAATCGCGGTGGACATTGTAGGCCCGCTGTCCGTCCCCAGCAGCTCTGGAAAGCGATACTTTCTCACCGTGGTAGACTACACTACCAGGTAGCCAGAGGCTGTAGCTCTGTCTTCAACCAGGGCAGATAAGGTGGCTGACGCATTGGTGACCATCTTTTCAAGGGTAGGATTTCCCAGGGAGATGCTTACCGATCAAGGGACCCAATTCATGTCTCGCCTAATGGAGGCTCTCTGTAAGAAAATGCAGGTGAAGCACCTGATATCGAGACCTGGTTGAGACCCAAGGGCGCGACTGGGAGCGGTACCTCCCACACCTGCTGTTTGCTTACAGAGAAGTTCCACAGGCCTCGACCGGGTTCTCCCCCTTCGAGCTCTTGTATGGCAGGCGAGTCCGGGGACCCCTTGGGTTGATAAGAGAATCCTGGGAAGATGAGCCAAACCCCACAGAAGTGTCCATCGTGGATTATGTAATGCGCTTCCGTGACAAGATGCAGACCTTGACGCAGTTGGTACATGGCAACATGACGCAGGCTCAGGCTGACCAGAAGCACTGGTACAACCAGAATGCCCAGGAGCGGACCTACCAGGTGGGTCAAAAGGTGTGGGTGCTGGTCCCCGTACCAACAGATAAGCTTCAGGCAGCCTGGGAAGGCCCATACGTCGTCCACCAACAGCTCAACCTGGTCACCTACGTGGTCACGCTTGACCATGCTCGGGGTAGGCGCAAGGCCTTTCACGTCAACATGCTGAAGGCGCACCACGAACGTGCAACTTGCGTCCTACCGGTCTGCAACCTGCCCGAGGATGGGGAGGAAGATCCCCTCCTGGACATGCTGGCCCAAGCCAAGGCCAATGGGTCCACTGAGGACATGGAGATAAGTGGTTTGCTAACCATATCCCAGCGGTCGCAGTTGGTGGAAGCCCTGGAACCCTTCCGGGCCGTGTTCACCAACCGACCTGGGAGGACAGAGTTAGCGGTTCATGAGGTGGACACCGGGAATCACGCCACACTACGGCGAACACCTTATCGGATCTCTGAGGAGGTGCAACAAGTCATGCGCCAAGAGATCAATGAGATGTTAAGGCTGGGGGTGATTCGACGGTCAAAAAGTGCGTGGGCCTCACCTGTAGTCCTCGTGCCTAAAAAGGATCAAACCACCCGGTTCTGCGTGGACTACAGGGGGCTCAACGCCATCACAACCTCTGACGCCCACCTGATGCCGCGCATCGAGGATCTGCTTGAGCGGTTGGCAAAAGCAAGGTACATATCCATCATGGATCTGTCGGGGATACTGGCAGATTCACCTTAGCCCTGAGGCGCAGGAGAAATCCGCCTTTATCACCCCCTTTGGACTGTTCGAGTCCACAGTCATGCCCTTCGGCATGAAAAATGCCCCTGTCACTTTCCAGCAGATGGTCAACCACCTGCTCCGGGGACTGGAGGAGTACGCAGTGGCGTACTTGGACGACATCGCCATATTCAGTTCCACCTGGGAGGAACACCTTCAGCATCTCCAGGAGGTGCTCAAGCGTCTTCACCAGGCAGGCCTGACTATCAAGCCAGGAAAGTGCCAGATGGGCATGAGCGAGGGCCACTACCTGGGGCACCGGATAGGCATGGGTTCCATGAGTCCGGAGCCAGAAAAGGTGGACGCAATTGCGTCCTTGCCTACCCCCAGGACCAAGAAACAGGTGAAGTCCTTCTTGGGCACTGCAGGGTACTATAGGCGGTTTGTTCAAGACTATAGCGCCCTTGTAAAACCCTTGACTGACCTCACCAAGCAGAGGCTACCCCAAACAGTCAACTGGACAGATGACTGAGGCGGCCTTCCAAGCTTTGAAAGCAGCCCTGTGCAACTCTCCAGTGCTGAGAGCAGTTGACAGCAGTCACCCATTTCTGGTACAGACTGACGCCAGCGAGTTTGGCCTCGGTGCTGTGCTCAGTCAGGTCGACTTGGGGAACCAGGAGCACCCCGTGTTGTACCTGGAGCTGGAAACTTTTGCTGAGGGAAGTGGCATACTCGACCATCGAGAAGGAGTGTCTGGCCATGGTGTGGGCACTCAACGTTTGCAGCCCTACCTGTACAGGCGTACCTTCACGGTGGTTACCGATTACAACCCTCTGAGCTGGTTGCACACAGTGTCCGGAACCAATGGAAGGTTGCTCCGCTGGAGCCTTGCCTTGACAGAAAAACGAAACGAACATTTCTGTGATCTGCGCGGACCCAGCTTCCCTACGGTGGCTCTTGCAAAATCCTAATCTCTCCAGAAACTGAGATATGGATTGCTCCCAAATGGAGGGTCTTAATTATGGCATGCTTGGTGTTTTCGGACTCTATTCGGTAAATCACAAACAATGATGCCCTATGTGTGTTGGTACAGGCTTTTCTCGTTGAGATATAGTTATTCTAAGTTTTGTAGCCAAATCATAACTTGGAGAGAGGGAGGTTGGACCTCTCCAGACCGCCCATTTCGTGAGGTCACATACCCTAGGCTATAGGGTACTCCCTACCATATCCCAGTCAGTTAAGCTGGAGTTCTGATGCTGAACAGACCTACCCCATGTCTTGGGATGTTTGGCTGCTGCCCATCCCTCGAGCCGCATGGTCTGCTTGATACCACCTAGGCACATGTAAGTGTTACTTTCTGCTTTTTAATCCATGTTGTTTTCATATTTGCAACTGTACATATTTAATGTCTCAATTTATTACAACTTTTGTATTTGTAATCACTGCCCGACTTTGGGGAATAAATCGTAAAATTATCAGTTTGAATCCATGCTCTAAGAAACGAACTATGCTCCTTTTTTAGATAATCACTGCTAATTTGGGGTTTGCCACAGACCCTCTTAATTAACTCTTTGATTAAGTAAAGCGTGGCTGGTGGCAGCGTGGTGTGTGCGACTGGCGAGGCTAGCTGGCAGTACAGACGGGTCTTACATGCTGAATGAGGTGCTGCGGCCACAGCATTGATAATTCCCTTACTGCAGTAGTCTAATTGCCCGTGCACAACAAGCAGCCCATCCGGCGACTAATTATCCTAGGTGCAGTTCCCTGACTGACCTGAGGGTAAGGGGGATGCCGGAGAGCTGCGAATTCCAAAGTGGAACTGAGAAAGTGGGATATACATAAATCCCCGCAGTTCTTGGAAGGTTGTTAGCAGTGGTGGGGCAACCAAAATACCCCCCTGTGATAAATTGTTAGAGCAAGATTAGCTTGCTGTGTTTTGTCACATGGTGCCAGTGGTGGGATAACTAAGATAAGCCCCCACTGTGCTTGTGATAGCTGTGTGCCGGCAGTGCGTCATGTCCCTCAGTCTGCTGACAAACCCGTGTCGTTGGTGGGATCGTGACATATTGGTGGCACAGGGTCCGCTGTCCATCGCAATTTGGTGGCAGCGGTCCGCCCGTTCCTCACACAGGATTATTAAAAAAATTCCCATCTTAAAATGCTGGCGGCAGAGATATCAGTTCATTGGCCAACCAAGGAGGACAGGCGAGAGAGACAACTCCAATCCAGCAGAGGCAGGGGAACACTGGTAAAGTTCTGGAACAGTTTTCTCATACACTCCCATCGCCCTGGCCCTGAGGCGTGGGGTAATCTCACAAGGAATGTAATGTTTTCGAGGATGCTGAGGGAGTCCCTTGCTGACCGTACCAACGTCCTCCAGGATTCCTCTGTGCCTTTTAATTATTTGGTATCCAAGCTGGACACATGGAATGAACTGGCTCTACGCCTTGGAGGTCCTGGCCTGTCCTGCCGCTAGCGTTTTGTCAGAGCGGGTTTTTAGTGCTGCTGATGGAACTATAACTGATAAGTGCATCCGCCTGTCAACTGAAAATGCTGACAGGCTGACTCTTATAGAAATGAACAAGGGCTGGATTGGGCCAGACTTCTCAACACCACCAAATGATAACAGTGAGACATAACCTCCAATGTAGTGTCTTTTTGGGAGGTGTATTCCCATGCACCTCTTCACACCCACACATGGGTATACGCTTCCTGATTTTGCCTATTTGATGTAATATCACGTGAACCTGGATACACGGCCTCCAGCAGGGCGAATTTAAACAGAGTTAAGGGAAACACAGGGGAAACCGTTACAATGTAGGGCCCTGCAACAGGGAACGGGGACGTGGAGACCTGCTGCACTCCCCTGAATCAGTGTCCCTACACTCCTGACGATCCCTAGGCAGATTCCGCACCTGGTGACGAGCTGGATACCTCAAATCCCTAGCTCGCCCTGCACCTATCCCTTTCTAGTGAATTGGACGGTGCAGAAACTAATCTCACCACTGCACTAATACACACACAAGGAAAGTAACAAACAGGGAAAAACACCACTTAGCTTAGCTCTGTTACTATTGCTCCCAGCAACAGAGTACGACACCAAAGTTGAGCTTCACCCCTGAAGCTCGACACCTGAATTCAGCTTTCGTCTGAAGCTATTACACCAGAGCTCCCCTGAGCTGCCAGGAACTCCTCTCTGTAGTTCCTTCCTTCAACAGACTTGGTTGGAAATGAGCAATATCACCAACAGTGAGTGAGACCACCTGCAACTCCTTTATAGGTAGCAGCCAGGGAATCACACCTGCTTCATTATCACGTGCAATAACACTAGCGGCCACCGGGGGCAACTAAAGTAACCAGAGTGCAATGACCCTAACGACCACCGGGGGCAAAACTAGAACTAAAACAACCACAGTGTAATGACCCTAATGGCCACCGGGGGCAAAACTAACTTTAAGCAAAGAGCTTAAAGGCAAAAAAAGGTTACTTGTGCAAAATCTGTCATAATCCAACCTGGATCATGACAGTACCCTCTCTCAATGAATGGCCTCTGGACCCTCAAGACCGCTCTTCACCTAAAAAAAACACCTACAGTGGGGACGCCCAGATCCAGAGTTCACCCCAACAACTACCTGAACTTCAGGTTTATGACAAATGAACACCGCTGGTATTGGCAATGTATGTTCCGGAGGCACCACACTTCTCCAAAGCGCCAATCTGGGGAACGAGTGGTGTATGGGCAAGTTTGTGGGTAACTCCAGCTGGTAAGTCTCCGCAACACACCTCCACTGGATGTTTTTTGGTGTCCACCCATGCATGTTTGTTCACACACAGGTCCGGACCTGAACATTTATTGCCGCACATTCGTTTGTCACAATATGGTGAATTCTTTCTGGAACTGACATCAGAGGCATCCCCCTGTGTCACCACACTTACACCCCCGCAATTCACCAAGGGGTACACCACCCTCCAACCCCTCCCACTACGAGGTCTGCGCCTCTCAGGGTTGACTAATGGCGAGGGTTGAGACTTGCCCCTACTCTCCTGCAGCACATCTGCTGCTCCCACTGGAGAGGAAGGGGATGGTTGTAGAGAGACAGCAGGGACAGTAGCCCCGAGGCAGCAGCCCTCACACGACTGCTCCCAGCTGACTACTTCCCTAGTCCGCCAATCTATTACCGGGTTGTGTTTTTTCAGCCAAGGCCTAAAACGATAGGTACTGGCATTCCCTCCAAGACGTAGCATGGCAAGGACTCCTCATGATGTCCTATACGCAGATGGATATTTTCTACGACTTGGGTCAAGCTCCCCTGGCTCAGTGGAACAGATTTAATGGCCTGGACGCTTATAGGTTGGGCCAGCGTCCTACACCTCAGGCCATTAGTCTGGACAAAGCGAGCATCCACCAGACTGACTCTCCTGCTCCGCTGTCCACAAGCACCGGTATCACCTCCGGTACCCCACCAGCCAACACCTCTGCTGACACAGTACCTTGGGAGGGCAAAATGGAGTAAATATACACTCCCTGGTCGTCTCCCTCCAAGCGACCAGGGGAATGCGGCTTCTTAGCTGGCACAGATAATTTGGCGCGCGTTGGGCAAACCTTAAGGACATGACCAGTCTGCCCACAGTAAAAACATGCCGCCACCACTCCCCGAACCGTAGACAGCCCTGTACACAAACTAGCTCCTCCTACTTGCATGGGTTCATCTGGAGACTTGGCACGCATTGGGCAGGCACCCATGAAATGGCCCGGCTTCCCACAGGAAAAGCATACCCCCCACCACGGCGAACCGCAGACAACCCCTTTTTTGTACTAACAACACCGGGCTGCCTGGGTTCCTCCATCCGCACTGGTGGGTCCTCCTCCCTAGCGAGGACTATAGGGGGCACATTTTGTGTATGTCTCTCTCTAAGGCGTCTATCTCTGCAACTTTGGAGACACAAATTAACTCCTAAGTGCAGGGTCATTCCACTGAATGCCAGTGGCCCAGCTCCTAAACTCTGAGCAGTACTCCTCAGCAACCCAGGCTCCCTGTTTACACCTACGGAGTCGAATTTCCGCCAGGGAGACGCCATCAGGATCCCCATACACTAGCGCCAAAGCCGCAAAAAAAATCCACGGATTCTAACGATGGTGAATCGACCGGCAGGGAGAAGGCCCAGGATTGGGGATCCCCTTTAAGAAGGGACATAATGATTCCCACCCGTTGCTCTTCACTCCCTGATGAACGAGGGCGCAGCCTGAAGTATCATTTGCAGGCTTGCTGAAAAACCAAGAAGCTTATTGGGATGCATGTAACTTTGGGGAAGGCCTTGCATTCAATGCAACGTTTTTTCAGGAAGCCCTACTGTCCCTCTCGTGAAAGGGGTATTGGGGTGCGTTGTAATTCTTGGCAGCCCAGCCACTCACTGCATAGGAAATAACAGTTTAGGAGACCCACTGATTAATAATGGCTTTTTAAGAAGATTAATGCTCCCCGACACCCTTTAAAAATAGGCTCTGTGACTTTAAGAGTCCCTCCTTCATAAATGAAACAAGATGTGTCTGCTTATGTGTCACACACCACATAGCCAGCTAGGGTTGGTAAATGTTACAATGACATTTCACAGCGAATGCATTTGTGTTGGTTGAAAGCAATGTAAAAGTTGAAAAACGGTTCAAAAACGCTGCGTCTGAACTAAGCCCAAGTGGGGGAGGAACATTTTTGTTTTGGGTTAATTATTTTGGCATAAATAAAAGTCATTAACCTGGGAAGGATGAACCTTAACATATTTCCCTGGAAAAGCCATTATGGTTTCGTTTTGGTAGGTTTTTTGGTGCACCAGTAAAAATGGCAAGAAACTCTGACAACATTATATAAAGCTGTGACCCAGGAGTCAGGAATGCTTCCAGGGGCGATCCCCATGATGTCCCCGTGTCATCTGAGTAGTGTTTCCATCATTTTCAGACGTTTTTAGACCTTAAAAGGACCCCCGGGGAGATTGCGGCAAAAATACTCGGGTCACCCATAGACTTACATTGGGCTCGTTGTTCTGTCCGAGTACCCGAGTATTCCAGTTTGCTTGACCCGAACAACGAGCACCTGAGGATTTTAGTGCTCGCCCATCACTAGACATGTGTATTAGAATCACTGCACACATACACTTAAGGAGTATTTGCTTATTAGTGAAATTTATTGAAAGCAAGTGCTCTTATAGTGATTGCGACAGAATGACGTTTCGGTCATTCAAGACCTTGATCACATAAGTCGCTGAAAAAAAACGGAGATATATACAATCAGGTGTTGTTGTTACATATTTACATTATATTTACAACATAATATATATGTCTAGTATATCATGTCTGACATCTGGTGATGGTCATAGGAGGAATGCCAAGACTATGGTAAATGTGAAAGTATTAACATATAAGTCCTGAGAGAGAGATCGGAGGGCACAGATAATTGCATCATTATACAAAGTCAATAGACGTGTGGAAAAAATATTGAAGCATAAAATAACAAGAGGACATGCAAACCCTTGAACAATGTAGTGGTTCATGAAGGATGTGGTCCTTATGATCAGGGACAGCGAGTATGCCTGGATAGAGGGATCTGTATGTTTAAATTAGAATGAATGGTTCCTTATAATGCCTGGTGATAAAGAATTTTTGCTAAATATAAGTGACTAATAGCATGGTTGTATTGGTGTCATAGAACCGGCTAGAGAAATCTAGTATCATCCCCATTGGTGAAAGTGGTCTAGTGATAAGGTTATAGATATTTACCCGTAGTAGTTCCTGAATTCGGTAATGGTCACTTATGCCTTTAGGTTAGCCAGGGTCAGAGCGGTCGCTCTATGTGGGGTGGAGGGAAGTTGCATAAACATTAGCCTGTGTAAATAGGTGGAAAAAATGTACTTAATTGACTGGGTCATCATGGTTCACTCACGGTGGTGGCGAGACGGTGGAGTGTGTTAACACTCAGGTGTAGCAAGGAGGAGTGACCTGAGCGATGTTCATAGCTCCTTTTAAACATGTTTTGTCCATGTGACAGGAAATGACAATTGCTGGTCTCAGGACAGGATGTGACATCACCGCACATGCTCAGATGAAGTGTGAGGCTCATGGTGGCGGCCATGTTTTTGGTTGAAAAAGTCATGTGATCGCAACAGGTCACATGACTATGTGATGATAAAAAACTTATTTTATCATAGTAAATAGTGTGGGACAATGGTTCAACAACATTGAACCAGTGTTATGGTCAATATAAGCTAAAATACATTATGTATCGGCCATAAAGATGTTACTGGGTATGGATGCTAGTATGCCGAAGGTCTGATGATATATATGGTATATGTTGAGCACAGTGTATATGATGATAGACATTATGATCATAATACATCAGAAAACAAGTAGGAGTCCAAACTTAAGGTTAAAGGAAAGCAATCAAAGAAAGGGAAAGGAAACTTATGGCCAAAATACTAATGGTATGCTTAACCTTACCAGAGGGTTATGTCGTGCCCTGTTATTTGTATACATTAGGTGACCTAGGAAAGAATGGCAATTGTTAGTTATGCCACTCTATTTCACGATTAAGACCCCTAGGAGCAAGGGTGTCGAGTGTGTATATCCAATAAGTTTCACGCTCTTTCAAGAGTTTGATGTGGTTACCCCCTCTTCTGGGTCTGTGTACTTTTTCTAACACTTGGAAGCGTAATTGTGAGATGTTATGTCTGGCTTCTTTGAAATGGGCCGGTAGGGGTAGCCAGGTGTATTCACATCTGATTGCAGATTTATGGCTAGAGATCCTCCTCCTAATTGCCTGGGTTGTTTCCCCTACATATAACAGTCCACAAGGGCACTTAATCACGTAAACAACAAAGTTGGAATCACAAGTGTAGAAGTCCTTTATGGGGTAGGATTTGCCTGTCCGGGGATGTGTGACTACATTGCCTCTGGTGACATTTGAACATGACATACAGCTAAGACAGGGATAAGTACCTGTCCTCCTTTGACCAGTGAGGGTAAGCGAATGGATGGTTTCCTTAGTCCCTATGTCCGCTCGTACCAGTCTGTCCCGTATGTTTGGGGGTCTCCGCAGACACATCAAGGGGGGTTTTTGAATGACTCAACCCTGGGGTATGATCTTGTCAATAGTGGCCAGTGTTTGCGGATCAAATTATGTACCCTTAGTATGGAGGGATGGTGGTAATGGACAAAGGGAAGCCTCACAGGTTTTGTCATGTCACTGGGCGATGTAATGTCAGTGCGGGCTCTATGTAGTTCATCAGTGAGTAATTTTTTCGGGTAATTTCGGTTGGCAAATTTATTGGACATTTCGATTAAACGTGTGTCTCTAATTGTGGGGTCGGAGACAATTCTGTTGACTCTCTTAAATTGTGATCTTGGCAAACTCTTTATAGTTGCTTGTGGGTGACAGCTGTCATATAGGAGGAGACTATTGACATCTGTAGGCTTTGAAAAAATGTCTGTAGTTAAATATCCCCGGTCATCTTTTATTACTCTTGTGTCCAGAAAGCTGATGTTATTGGCGTCATGGGATAGTGTGAATTTGAGTTCAGGTCTAATCTGATTGATGGAGTTAAAGAAGTCAAGGAGGCTGTCCTGGGGGCCGTGCCATATGCAGAAGATATCATCGATGTATCTTAAGTTCTTAACCATACGAGAGCCTGTTGCTGAAAGGTGGGATTGGGGTATAAATGGTCTCTCTCAAACCTATCCATATAAAGATTTGCGTATGCGGGGGCTACGTTCGAGCCCATCGCAGTACCCCGTATCTGTACATAAAAGTCATCTTCAAAGAGAAAGTAATTTTCACGTAGTACCAGGTTTAGTAGATCAATACATAGGTTTCTTTGTTTGGTATCGGTGTTAGCCTCCTGGAGGGTAAGGGAAACTGCCTCTATACCTTTGTCATGTTCAATGGAGGTGTATAAGCTGTTAACATCCAATGTACACAAGATACTATTAGGTGGAATGGGTCCCAGATCCTTCAATTTTTTAAGAAAGGAGCTAGTGTCTAGAAGGAATGATCTGGTCATGTGGGCATGTGGAGTCAACAGCTTTTCTAAAAATACAGACAGTGGACTTAAGACCGAGTCAGTGGAGGCCACAATAGGGCGTCCTGGTGGATTATGGAGGTCCTTGTGGATTTTGGGAAGTATGTATATGACGGGGGTGATTGGATGTATGTTAGATAGGAAGGTTTTGGTCTTGGTATCAATCGTCCCATTTCTTATGTATTCGTTTGTGATGTTGTCTATTTTCCTACGTATGGAAAATGTGGGGTCAATCTGGACTCGTTTATAGGTCAAGGTGTCGGTCAGCTGTCTCCTAATCTCCTGGATGTACTGAGTTTTATTCATAACCACGATTGCTCCACCCTTATCCGCTGGTTTAATAATGATATTTTTGTTATTCTGAAGTGAGGTAATTGCCTGTTTATGAAGTGGTGATAAATTATGGCGGACAGGGAGTAAGCCAATACGATGGTCATGGATAATCTCCTTGATATCTCTATCAACCAGATTGATGAATGTTTCAGCTGCATGATGAGTTTTAGGTGGGATGAAGGTGCTAGGATTCCTCAAGCCCAAGTTGTCTATAGTCAATTGATTAGTAATCCTCTGGTTAGCTGTAAGGTTAAGTCTGTGGTCCCCAGTTGAAGGGTTCCCTTCGAAGTGTACTTTGAGTCTGATGTTACGATAGAACGTTTGGAGATCCTTCTCAAGTTGGAAGGAATCCCATTTAGGAGTGGGGCAGAAAGATAACCCTTTGTTTAAGACTTCTAGTTCTAGTGGTGAAAGAGAGTAGTCAGAGATATTGACGACTATGTTTCGACTCCTACCTGTGAGCGCAGAAGCATCCGGTCTGGATCTCTTCCCCCTCCTGGTCCTCCGGCTGGACGTGGTGATGGTGGGTCTAAAAAACCAGCTGGTCTGGGAATAGGATATCCGCCAGTGTCGCTGCCGGATCCTGGAGTAGAACCGCCCGAAGGAGTCGAACTTCCAGAAGGACATGGTCGCACGACCGCCTGGTAATGCCAGTGATAATGGAGGCTCCTGCAGCAGGCGCTGCCTGTCATGATTTGACATTTATCCCAAGCCTTTAATAATTTAACAATAATGTACAGGTCCATCTCACTAAATTAGAATATCATCAAAAAGTGAATTTATTTCAGTTCTTCAATACAAAAAGTGACTCTCCTCTATTCTATAGAGTCATTACACCTAGAGTGATCTATTTCACGGGTTTATTTCTGGTAATGTTGGTGATTATGGTTTACAGCCAATGAAAACCCAAAAGTCATTATCTCAGTAAGTTAGAATACTTTATATCACCAGCCTGAAAAAGGATTGTGAAATCTGAAATGTTGGCCTACTGAAATGTATGATCAGTAAATGCCCTCAGTACATGGTCGGGCTCCTTCTGCATCAGTTACTGCATCAATGCGGCGTGGCATGGAGGCGATCAGCCTGTGGCACTGCTGAGGAGCTATGGAAGCCCAGGTTGCTTTGATAGCAGCCTTCAGCTCGTCTGCATTGTTGAGGCTGATATATTCATATATACAGAATATAATCCCCCGACGCCAGGAGATAGCACCCCAATATATTCATATATACAGAATATAATCCCCCGACTCCAGGAGATAACGCCCCGATATATTCATATATACCGAATATAATCCCCCGACTCCAGAAGAAAATACCCCGATATATTCATATATACAGAATATAATCCCCGACTCCAGGAGATAACACCCCGATATATTCATATATACAGAATATGATCCCCCGACTCCAGGAGATAGCACCCCGATATATTCATATATACAGAATATAATCCCCCGACTCCAGGAGATAACACCCCGATATATTCATATATACCGAATATAATCCCCCCACTCCAGGAGATAATACCCCGATATATTCATTTATACAGAATATAATCCCCGACTCCAAGAGATAACACCCCGATATATTCATATATACAGAATATAATCCCCCGACTCCAGGAGATAACACCCCGATATATTCATATATACAGAATATGATCCCCCGACTCCAGGAGATAGCACCCCGATATATTCATATATACAGAATATAATCCCCCGACTCCAGGAGATAACACCCCGATATATTCATATATACCGAATATAATCCCCCCACTCCAGGAGATAATACCCCGATATATTCATTTATACAGAATATAATCCCCGACTCCAAGAGATAACACCCCGATATATTCATATATATAGAATATAATCCCCCGACTCCAGGAGATAGCACCCCGATATATTCATATAAACAGAATATAATCCCCCGACTCCAGAAGATAATACCCCGATATATTCATATATACAGAATATAATCCCCCGACTCCAGGAGATAGCACCCCGATATATTCATATATACCGAATATAATCCCTCCACTCCAGGAGATAATACCCCGATATATTCATTTATACAGAATATAATCCCCGACTCCAGGAGATAACACCCCGATATATTCATATATATAGAATATAATCCCCCGACTCCAGGAGATAGCACCCCGATATATTCACATAAACAGAATATAATCCCCCCACTCCAGAAGATAATACCCCGATATATTCATATATACAGAATATAATCCCCCGACTCCAGGAGATAACACCCAGATATATTCATATATACAGAATATGATCCCCCGACTCCAGGAGATAGCACCCCGATATATTCATATATACAAAATATAATCCCCCGACTCCAGGAGATAACACCCCGATATATTCATATATACCGAATATAATCCCCCCACTCCAGGAGATAACACCCCAATATATTCATATATACAGAATATAATCCCCCGACTCCAGGAGATAACACCCCGATATATTCATATATACAGAATATGATCCCCCGACTCCAGGAGATAGCACCCCGATATATTCATATATACAGAATATAATCCCCCGACTCCAGGAGATAGCACCCCGATATATTCATATATACAGAATATAATCCCCCGACTCCAGGAGATAACACCCTGATATATTCATATATACAGAATATGATCCCCCGACTCCAGGAGATAGCACCCCGATATATTCATATATACAGAATATAATCCCCCGACTCCAGGAGATAACACCCCGATATATTCATATATACCGAATATAATCCCCCAACTCCAGGAGATAACACCCCGATATATTCATTTATACAGAATATAATCCCCGACTCCAGGAGATAACACCCCGATATATTCATATATATAGAATATAATCCCCCGACTCCAGGAGATAGCACCCCGATATATTCATATAAACAGAATATAATCCCGCGACTGCATGAGATAACACCCCGATATATTCATATATACAGAATATAATCCCCCGACTCCAGGAGATAGCACCCCGATATATTCATATATACAGAATATAATCCTCCGACTCCAGGAGATAACATTCCGATATATTCATATATACAGAATATAATCCTCCGACTCCAGGAGATAGCACCCCGATATATTCATATATACAGAATATAATCCCCCGACTGCATGAGATAACAGCCCAATATATTCATATATACAGAATATAATCCCCCGACTGCATGAGATAACAGCCCAATATATTCATATATACAGAATATAATCCCCCGACTCCAGGAGATAATACCCCGATATATTCATTTATACAGAATATAATCCCCGACTCCAGGAGATAACACCCCAATATATTCATATATACTGTACAGAATATAATCCCCCGACTCCAGGAGATAATACCCCGATATATTCATTTATACAGAATATAATCCCCCGACTCCAGGAGATAACACCCAGATATATTCATATAAACAGAATATAATCCCCCAACTCCAGGAGATAACACCCCGATATATTCATATATACAGAATATAATCCCCCCGACTCCAGGAGATAACACCCCGATATATTCATATATATACAGAATATAATCCCCCCGACTCCAGGAGATAACACCCCGATATATTCATATATACAGAATATAATCCCCCGACTCCAGGAGATAACACCCCGATAAATTCATATATACAGAATATAATCCTCCGACTCCAGGAGATAACAGCCCGATATATTCATATATACAGAATATAATCCCCCGACTCCAGGAGATAACAGCCCGATATATTCATATATACAGAATATAATCCCCCAACTCCAGGAGATAACACCCCGATAAATTCATATATACAGAATATAATCCTCCGACTCCAGGAGATAACACCACGATAAATTCATATATACAGAATATAATCCCCCGACTCCAGGAGATAACACCCCGATAAATTCGTATATACAGAATATAATCCTCCGACTCCAGGAAATAACACCACGATATATTCATATATACAGAATATAATCCAACGACTCCAGGAGATAACACCCCGATATATTCATATATACAGAATATAATCCTCGGACTCCAGGAGATAACACCCCGATATATTCATATATACAGAATATAATCCCCCGACTCCAGGAGATAACACCCAGATATATTCATATAAACAGAATATAATCCCCCAACTCCAGGAGATAACACCCCGATATATAAATATATACCGAATATAATCCCCCGACTCCAGGAGATAACACCCTGATATATAAATATATACCGAATATAATCCCCCAACTCCAGGAGATAACACCCCGATATATAAATATATACCGAATATAATCCCCCGACTCCAGGAGATAACACCCCAATATATTCATATATACAGAATATAATCAACCGACTCCAGGAGATAACACCCGGATATATTCATATATACAGAATATAATCCCCCAACTCCAGGAGATAACACCCCGATATATAAATATATACCGAATATAATCCCCCGACTCCAGGAGATAGCACCCCGATATATTCATATATACAGAATATAATCAACCGACTCCAGGAGATAACACCCCAATATATTCATATATACAGAATATAATCCTCGGACTCCAGGAGATAACACCCTGATATTTAAATATATACCGAATATAATCCCCTGACTCCAGGAGATAACACCCCGATACATTCATATATACAGAATATAATCCTCGGACTCCAGGAGATAACACCCTGATATTTAAATATATACCGAATATAATCCCCTGACTCCAGGAGATAACACCCCGATATATTCATATATACAGAATATAATCCTCCGACTCCAGGAGACATCACCCTGATATATTCATATATACAGAATATAATCCCCGACTCCAGGAGATAACACCCCGATATATTCATATATACAGAATATAATCCTCCGACTCCAGGAGACATCACCCTGATATATTCATATATACAGAATATAATCCCCGACTCCAGGAGATAACACCCCGATATATTCATATATACAGAATATAATCCTCCGACTCCAGGAGACATCACCCTGATATATTCATATATACAGAATATAATCCCCGACTCCAGGAGATAGCACCCCGATATATTCATATATACAGAATATAATCCCCGACTCCAGGAGATAGCACCACGATATATTCATATATACAGAATATAATCCCCGACTCCAAGAGATAGCACCCCGATATATTCATATATACAGGATATAATCCCCCGACTCCAGGAGATAAGACCCCGATATATTCATATATACAGAATATAATCCCCCGACTCCAGGAGGTAGCACCCCGATATATTCATATATACAGAATATAATCCCCGACTCTAGGAGATAACACCTCGATATATTCATATATACAGAATATAATCCCCCGACTCCAGGAGATAACACCCCGATATATTCATATATACAGAAAATAATCCCCCGACTCCAGGAGATAACACCCCGATATATTCATATATACAGGATATAATCCCCCAACTCCAGGAGATAACACCACGATATCTTCATATATACAGAAAATAATCCCTCGACTCCAGGAGATAACACCCTGATATATTTATATATACAGAATATAATCCCCCGACTCCAGGATGTGACATCGGCGGCCGTGCCCGCCGATGCCCCTTCAGCGGCGGTGCCCACCGCAGCTTCCTCTCACCTGCGTCCCCCTGTCCGCGCGCTCTTCCGCGCTGCTCACCGCTCTGCTACGGGTAACCGCGCCGGCCTTAGGCCGCGCACGCGCGTTCCCCCGGCCTCTTCTGTTGGTAGGGGGCGTCGCTAGGGGAGGGTCTGTAGGGCGCACTTCCGGTCTCCGCATATATCAGGCGTCCGCTCTATTCTGAGGGCGCCTGGTGATTGTTTGTGACTTGCAGCACTCATCGGCCATACCTTTTCCAGTGTACCCTGCCTATCCTTGCCGTTTCCATTGTCTGCCCTGTTCCTGGTCCATTTCCGTCTGTCTGTCTCCTCCCCGTGGTCCCCGCTGAACCTTTCCTGTAGTCTCCTAGCCATTACCTTCCGCCTTTCCACCCCGCTATTCCTGCTCTGTCTGCCTTGTGACGAACAGCCCACCGCCGTTCGTCTACTTACGGGCGACACTAACGGGGGTCCCGCTGCCACCAAAACGCGACGGACAGCGGACCCTGTGTCACCACTATGTCACAATCCCACCCCTGACACGGGTGTATCAGCGGACGGAGGGACGTGACACAATGCCGGCACACAGCTATCACAGGCACCGTTGGGGCTTATCTTAGTTATCCCACCACCGGCACCATGTGACAAAAATATCCAGCAAGCTAATCTCGCTCTACAATTTGCCGCAGGGGGAGTTTAATTTGGATGCCCCACCACTGCTATCAATCTTCCAAGTACTGCGGGGATTTATGTATATCCCACTTTCTCAGTTCCACTTTGGAACTCACAGCTCTCCGGCGCCCCCCTTACCCTCAGGTCAGTCAGGGAACTGCACCTAGGATAATTGGTCGCCGGACGGGCTGCCTGTTGTGAACCGGCAATTAGGCTTCTGCAGTAAGGGAATTATCAATGCTGTGGCTGCAGACCCTTATTCAGCAATATAAGACCCTTCTGTACTGCCAGCAAGCCGTAATAGCCGTACACAACGCGCTGCCACCAGTCACGGTTACTTAATTCACAGTGTTAAATTAAGAGGGTCCGTGGCAAACCCTTTGAATTAGTAGCGATTATCTATCAAAGGCGTATAGTTCGAGTCTTAGAGCATGGAGACAGATCTAAATAATTATTTCATTTATTTTCCGAAAGAGGACAGTGATTACAGATAAAAGTTGCTATAAAATTGAGACATAAAATATGTACAGTACAGGTATAAAATAAAAGTGGAGAAAACAAAGAGATTACACTCACAGTTCCATATTGTTCCTTAGGCAGACCATGCGGCTAAGGTGGGTGGAGGCGGAGCTGCACTTCTCCGCTCATCTGGATCTTTCTACCACGACGACTTGAGCTGTTCTGAGCTGGTTTGCCCAGGAAATGCCTTATAGACTTTCCTATGTGACATCACAGAGAGGTGCATTCTGGGTTGATCCCACCTCTCTTATCCAAGTTATGTTTTGGCTACAAAACTTAGATTAGCTATAACTTTATGGTAGAAGCTGGTATGGACTCATCAGTGGTATCATGTTTCCCAGCGTAATGAGCCCATCAAGAAAACATCAAACATCTATGCGATATGACCGTCCATTTGGGCGCAAATCCTATCTCATGTTCTGGACAGGGTAGAACTTCGAAACATACGCGGTCTCGAAGCTGGGACCGCTCAGGTTACAAAAATATGATTTTCATATCTCTAGGGTATTTGGTTCTTATGGTATAGTCTCTCATAGTTTTATTCGTTTCAAACAAAGAAGTTTTTCCCGCTCTGAAGAGGAGAGAAGGCAAATGGTGTGAGGAAGATGGTCTAGCTAATTAACATTCCTGCTCTTCCAGAGGAAGTGGCAGGGTTGATAAAACCTGGGGGGAAGGAATTCCTACTACTGAGAGTTTACAATGTCCTAGGATGGAGGATTTGTTAGCACATTGCAACAGAAAACATATCTTCGGGCATTGTACATCACACCTCCCCCCTTAAGAGGGCGCTAAGGAGGCATTACCTCTCGGTAATCTGCCATGCGCACCTCAGCGGGTTCGCCCCGGCGGGACAACCCATCGGCATTGCCGTTTTCACGGCCCTTCCTGTGTTTTACAGTAAAATCGTACTGTTGAAGGGCAAGGCTCCAGCGGAGCAATCTTCCATTGGTTCCGGACACTGTGTGCAACCAGCTCAGAGGGTTGTGGTCGGTTACCACCGTGAAGGCGCGCCCATACAGGTAGGGCTGCAAACGCTGCAGTGCCCACACCATGGCCAGACACTCCTTCTCGATGGTCGAGTATGCCACTTCCCTCGGCAAAAGTTTCCGGCTCAGGTACAACACGGGGTGCTCTTGGTCCCCCGAGTCGACCTGGCTAAGCACAGCACCGAGGCCAAACTCGCTGGCGTCGGTCTGTACCAGAAACGGGCGACTGCTGTCGACTGCTCTCAACACTGGAGAGTTGCACAGGGCTGCTTTCAAAGCTTGGAAAGCCGCCTCACAGTCATCTGTCCAGTTGACTGTTTGGGGTAGCCTCTGCTTGGTGAGGTCAGTCAAGGGTTTGGCAAGGGCGCTATAGTCCTGTACGAACCGCCTATAGTACCCTGCAGTGCCCAAGAAGGACTTCACCTGTTTCTTGGTCCTGGGGGTGGGCCAGGACACGATTGCGTCCACTTTTTCTGGCTCCGGACTCATGGAACCCCCGCCTACCCGGTGCCCCAGGTAGTGGACCTCGCGCATGCCTATCTGGCACTTCCCCGGCTTGATGGTCAGGCCTGCCTGGTGAAGACGCTTGAGCACCTCCTGGAGGTGCTGAAGGTGTTCCTCCCAGGTGGAACTGAAGACGGCAATATCGTCTAAGTACGCCACTGCGTACTCCTCCAGTCCCCGAAGCAGGTGGTTGACCATCCGCTGGAAAGTGGCAGGGGCATTCTTCATGCCGAAGGGCATGACCGTGGACTCGTACAGTCCAAAGGGGGTGATAAAGGCGGATTTCTCCTGTGCCTCAGGGCTCAGGGGAATCTGCCAGTATCCCCGACTCAAATCCATGATGGATATGTAGTTGGCGTTTGTCAACCGCTCGAGCAGATCCTCGATGCGCGGCATCGGGTGGGCATCAGAGGTTGTGATGGCGTTGAGCCCCCTGTAGTCCACGCAGAACCGGGTGGTTCGATCCTTTTTAGGCACGAGGACTACAGGTGAAGCCCACGCACCTTTTGACCGTCGAATCACTCCCAGCCTTAACATCTCATCGACCTCTTGGCGCATGACTTGTTGCACCGTTTCAGAGATCCGATAAGGTGTTCGCCGTAATGGGGCATGATTCCCGGTGTCGACCTCATGAACCGCTAACTCCGTCCTCCCAGGACGGTTGGTGAACACGGGCCGGAAGAGTTCCAGGGTGGCCATCAACTGCAACCGCTGGGACACGGTGAGCGAACCACTTATCTCCATGTCCTCAATGGACCCATTGGCCTTGGCCTGGGCCAGCATGTCCAGGAGGGAATCTTCCTCCCCATCCTCTGGCAGATTGCAGACCGGTAGGATGCAAGCTTCACGTTCGTAGTGCGCCTTCAGCATGTTGACGTGAAAGGCCTTGCGCCTACCCCGAGCATGGTCAAGCGTGACCACGTAGGTGACCGGGTTGAGCTGTTGGTGGACGACGTACGGGCCTTCCCAGGCTGCCTGAAGCTTATCCGTTGGTACCGGGACCAACACCCACACCTTTTGACCCACCTGGTAGGTCCGCTCCCGGGCGTTCTGGTCGTACCAGCGCTTCTGGTCAGCCTGAGCCTGCGTCATGTTGTCATGCACCAACTGCGTCAAGGTCTGCATCTTGTCACGGAAGCGCATGACATAATCCACGATGGACACTTCTGTGGGGTTTGGCTCATCTTCCCAGGATTCTCTTATCAACCCAAGGGGTCCCCGGACTCGCCTGCCATACAGGAGCTCGAAGGGGGAGAACCCGGTCGAAGCCTGCGGAACTTCTCTGTAAGCGAACAGCAGGTGTGGGAGGTACCGCTCCCAGTCGCGCCCTTGGGTCTCAACCAGTATGCGGAGCATCTGTTTGAGGGTACCGTTGAAACGTTCACACAAACCGTTAGTCTGTGGGTGATACGGACTCGATACCAGCTGCGTCACCTGCATTTTCTCACAGAGAGCCTCCATTAGGTGAGACATGAATTGGGGCCCTTGATCGGTAAGCATCTCCCTGGGAAATCCTACTCTCGAAAAGATGGTCACCAGTGCGTCAGCCACCTTATCTGCCCTGGTTGAAGACAGAGCTACTGCCTCTGGGTACCGGGTAGCGTAGTCTACCACGGTGAGAATGTATCGCTTTCCGGAGCTGCTGGGGACGGACAGCGGTCCTACAATGTCCACCGCGATTCTCTGGAAAGGCTCCTCTATCACCGGCAAAGGAATAAGGGGAGCCTTAAGAGCAGGCCCCGCCTTACCCACTTTTTGACAGGTGGCACAGGAGCGGCAGTAGTGTGTTACATCTGTCCCCATCTTGGGCCAATAGAAGTGTTGAGACAGCCGTGCCTTTGTTTTGCTGATCCCCAAGTGTCCAGCGAGTGGAATCTCATGGGCAATCCGCAACAACTCAGTTCTGAACTGATAGGGGACGACCAGCTGTCTTTCCCTCAACCACTCCTTTTTAGGATCTCCGGGTACTGTCTCCCGGTACAACCTTCCTCGTTCCCAGAACACCCTCTCCTTATCAGACTTGGAGGTGGGCGTCTCGGCGAGACCTCTCAATTTCTCCAGGCTGGCATCTGAGTGCAGAGCAGCCTGGAACTCCATGCTGGAGGCTGCCAGAAGTGACGTCAGGGTCCCCTCTTTACTGGGACCCTCTGGAACCGGCTCTGGGTTCACCTCTGGTTCAGTCTCTCCTGTAGCAGCAGAGGGTCCAGAAGACAGTGCGTTACCTGCGATCTGGGCACTCTGACTGCGTGTGACAGCTGCTATGTATGCTGTCTCCCTGGGGATTTCTTCAGACCCACCAGCTGGTGCTGCCCTGGGCTCTACCTCCCCATCCACCCCCAACACTTTAGGAGCAGTGCTACTTATGGGCCAGTTACCTTCCTCGGTGGCACTGGTCAGCTGCATGGCATTACCTTCCTCATGGTCCCCATGCACCTCCCCATTTCCTTGAGCACCGTTGCTTACTCCTGCCAGGGGTTCCTCAGCCGTCTCACTCCGCAGAGTGACGGGGCTGAGCACTTCGGTACCTGTGGACACATCTACAGCTTCAAAGAAAGGGTTAACGGGTTCAGTCGGCACAGATACATCAACATCATCATCATCCTTCCTAGGAGAAGAATGGTTATCAGTTTGCTTTGGTACATTCACATCAGCATCAGCATCGTACCTGGGGAAAGAATGGTTGTTAGTTGCATCATTACTCATCAAGGCATTAGCAGGTAACACATTCAGTTTCCCATCATCAACATCATCAGGGTTAACGTTACCCTTATTATCAGTTTGGGGAAGGGTGTCAGGGACATAGTATGCAACCATCCTCCCCAAGTCAGTCCCCAATAAAACATCAGTGGGCAAATTTTCAGACACTCCCACCTCCCTCAACCCGCTCCCGGCACCCCAGTCAAGAAAAACTCGTGCCACTGGCAAGGGACAACGGGTGCCTCCAATCCCGGTGACAGTCAGGGTTTTCCCCTCAACAAACTCTTCAGGGGCCGCCAGTCCAGGACGGATGAGGGTTCGTTCAGCCCCGGTGTCCTTGAGGCCTGTAGCAAGACGGGCCCCCACCTGAACAGGTTGAACGTTGTCGTCAGCCCTCCCAACCACACCTCCCACCAAAAGAACAGAGGCGTTGGGCCCGGGGGCCTTGGCTGGGGGGTTCTTCGGCCTATTCGGACAGGTGTAAAAGAAGTGACCAGGCCGCTGGCAGTGGTGACACAGGCGACTGTCAGTAGCCGGCCTGCTGTTGGCAACAGGGACTGGGCCTCCGGAGGGACGGCTAGCTGGGGCATTGGGGTTGGTTGCTGGCTTACCCCCTTTCCAGCTGGTGGCGACTGGCCTCCGCGTCTCAGGCTTCCGGTTGGCCTCGTGGTTGTCGGCGATCTGCGCCGCTTTGTCCGCGTTCGTTGGTTCGCGGTCCAGGATGAACTGTCGGACCTCAGCTGGGCAGAGATGCAGGAACTGGTCTTTGATCATCAGGTCCCGTAGCTGCTCAAAGGTTTCAACGGACAGTCCATGGATCCACTGGTCAAAGTGGGTCCTGAGTCCTTGCACCACATCACTGTAGCTATCGTGTGGGCCACGTTGGAGGTGTCGGAACTTCTTTCGGTATACCTCAGGTGTCAGCCGGTATTTGGCGATCAGCGCCTGCTTTATGGCGTCATAGTCGTCATCGGCTTCTGGCGGAAGAGAAGCAAATGCCTCCAGGGCTTTGCCTTTTAGCCCTGGGGTCAAGTACCTTGCCCATTGGTCTCTAGGCAGCTGGTACTGTCTGCAGGCTTTCTCAAAGGCTCGCAGAAATGTGTCCAAGTCCCCATCCTTTTCCATCACGGGAAAATGCTCTGGCCGGGGTTTAGGAGTCTGGACGCTGCTGGGCTCACTGCTTCGGGCTGTGGGGGCATTCCCACCCCGCTGGAGTACCTCCAGTTCATGGGCCCTCTGCGCCTCCCTCTCGGCTCGCTGCTCTGCTCTCTCAGCCTCCGCTCGGCGCTCAGCTCTCTCAGCCTGGGCTTGACGCTCGGCTTGGGCCTCCTGCCGATATTGCTGGATCAGCCTCACCCGCCCATCACTGTCTTCGGCGGGGAGTGCGTCCAAGGCCATTTGCAGATAGGGGTCCACCCCGTCCTGGTTGAATGTGGGGCCAGCGCTCAGGAGTGGAGCCTCTGCTGCAGCCCCATTGCCACTTGGGCCAACTTCTGCGCTCGCTGGATTCTGGTCGTTGTCCAGCTGCACTAGAGCCGCGATCATTTGAGCTCTGTTTTTGTTCGTGGCGTCAAGGCCTTGGTACGTGCATAACCCAGCAAGAACTTCCTTTGTCTGCCGGTTGTACCAAGGTTCTCCTTTTGCCGCCATGGTTGCCAAATAAAAGATAGAAAAAGAAAAACGAAGAAATGGGAGGGAATACTTGTACGTACACACAAATGTCTCAGAACTAGTAACCACTGAGTCTGTTCTCCAAAACCTATGATGCAGGATTCCCGCAGGAACCGTGCAGGTTTTTAGTGAGAGGAATGATTGCTCAAACCAAATCACTAATGCTCTAGGATTATCCCACCGCTCTGCCACCAATATGTGACGAACAGCCCACCGCCGTTCGTCTACTTACGGGCGACACTAACGGGGGTCCCGCTGCCACCAAAACGCGACGGACAGCGGACCCTGTGTCACCACTATGTCACAATCCCACCCCTGACACGGGTGTATCAGCGGACGGAGGGACGTGACACAATGCCGGCACACAGCTATCACAGGCACCGTTGGGGCTTATCTTAGTTATCCCACCACCGGCACCATGTGACAAAAATATCCAGCAAGCTAATCTCGCTCTACAATTTGCCGCAGGGGGAGTTTAATTTGGATGCCCCACCACTGCTATCAATCTTCCAAGTACTGCGGGGATTTATGTATATCCCACTTTCTCAGTTCCACTTTGGAACTCACAGCTCTCCGGCGCCCCCCTTACCCTCAGGTCAGTCAGGGAACTGCACCTAGGATAATTGGTCGCCGGACGGGCTGCCTGTTGTGAACCGGCAATTAGGCTTCTGCAGTAAGGGAATTATCAATGCTGTGGCTGCAGACCCTTATTCAGCAATATAAGACCCTTCTGTACTGCCAGCAAGCCGTAATAGCCGTACACAACGCGCTGCCACCAGTCACGGTTACTTAATTCACAGTGTTAAATTAAGAGGGTCCGTGGCAAACCCTTTGAATTAGTAGCGATTATCTATCAAAGGCGTATAGTTCGAGTCTTAGAGCATGGAGACAGATCTAAATAATTATTTCATTTATTTTCCGAAAGAGGACAGTGATTACAGATAAAAGTTGCTATAAAATTGAGACATAAAATATGTACAGTACAGGTATAAAATAAAAGTGGAGAAAACAAAGAGATTACACTCACAGTTCCATATTGTTCCTTAGGCAGACCATGCGGCTAAGGTGGGTGGAGGCGGAGCTGCACTTCTCCGCTCATCTGGATCTTTCTACCACGACGACTTGAGCTGTTCTGAGCTGGTTTGCCCAGGAAATGCCTTATAGACTTTCCTATGTGACATCACAGAGAGGTGCATTCTGGGTTGATCCCACCTCTCTTATCCAAGTTATGTTTTGGCTACAAAACTTAGATTAGCTATAACTTTATGGTAGAAGCTGGTATGGACTCATCAGTGGTATCATGTTTCCCAGCGTAATGAGCCCATCAAGAAAACATCAAACATCTATGCGATATGACCGTCCATTTGGGCGCAAATCCTATCTCATGTTCTGGACAGGGTAGAACTTCGAAACATACGCGGTCTCGAAGCTGGGACCGCTCAGGTTACAAAAATATGATTTTCATATCTCTAGGGTATTTGGTTCTTATGGTATAGTCTCTCATAGTTTTATTCGTTTCAAACAAAGAAGTTTTTCCCGCTCTGAAGAGGAGAGAAGGCAAATGGTGTGAGGAAGATGGTCTAGCTAATTAACATTCCTGCTCTTCCAGAGGAAGTGGCAGGGTTGATAAAACCTGGGGGGAAGGAATTCCTACTACTGAGAGTTTACAATGTCCTAGGATGGAGGATTTGTTAGCACATTGCAACAGAAAACATATCTTCGGGCATTGTACATCACATGCCTGTCCTCCGAGTCGTCCCTGCTGGCTCCGGCTGTCGCGGTTCCGCCCCCTGCGGTCCTGCCCCTAACGATCCCTGTACAGGGGTCGGTCTTCACCAGGTGCGCTCGGCCCAGGGGCTCCGGATCCGCGATCCAGAGGGTCCACTCTTGGACGTATTAGCCAGAGGCGTCACAGTATCACCAGGCCATGGATCCCGCCGGTGCCGCAGCCGCCACACAAAAGGAATTGCTTTTTCTTCGTGAAAATCAGACCCGGATAATGTCCTTTATGAAGTCTATGGACACCCGGTTGTCCGCCCTGCAGACCTCTGACCCCGGGCACGCTCCCCTCTTAGTCAGCCTCCAGCAGGAGCTCGCGCAGCAGCGCGACGCTCAATCCCACATCTTAGGTTACATGGCATCCGTGGATGATCGATTGCTTGCTCTGCAATCCTCTGCTGCGCTGCAACTTCCTCCCCGGACGTAGTCTCTACTCCGGCTCCCCGTCTGGGTAAACCCCCCAGGTACAGCGGAGATCCCAAGTTATGCCGGGGTTTTCTAAATCAATGCAGGCTACATTTTGAGCTTGCCCCCCTTCAGTACCCCACTGACCGCGCCAAGGTGGCGTTCGTTGTGTCCCATCTCGAGGGTGAGGCCCTGTCCTGGGTGAACCCCTTGTGGGAGAGAGATGACCCCGTAGTGTTAAGTATACAGACCTTCTTGGAAACCTTTCGCAAGGTATTCGATGAACCGGGTCGCTTAGCATCCTCCACGGAGGCCCTTTTTAACCTCCGCCAGGGTTCCCTCACAGTGGGGCAATACGCCATCCGCTTCCGGACCCTCTCTTCTGAGTTGGGGTGGAACAATGAGGCTCTTGTGGGAGCCTTTTGGAGAGGCCTCTCCAGTAAGATCAAGGATGAGCTTGCCGGGCGAGACACCCCCACCACTCTGGAGGACCTTATTTCGCTGGCCACTCGCATTGATCTACGCTTTCAGGAGCGCGCTCGAGAGGCAGTCGGAGAGAGAAGGTCCTTTAGGCTGTATCAGGCTCCTGTCCCCCGTTTCCCTGTATCTCCTGTTAGTACCGCTCCTGAGCCTATGCAGATTGATCGTGTCAGACTGTCCGAGCAACGCCGCAGGGAGAGGATGACCAAGGGTCTCTGCCTGTACTGTGGAGGTGCCAACCATTTTGTGCGTTCTTGTCCGGAGAAGCCAGAGAGGTCGGGAAATGCCTCCACCTAGGTCAGGTAAGAGAGGACCCCCTAGGTGATCAAAATTCCTCTCTTCCCCTTACCCTTTCAGCTTTGCTAATTACAGGTCGGGAGCGTGGATCTGTGGAGGCGTATGTGGACTCGGGTGCTGCCGGTAATTTCATCCGCCAGGAGGAGGTTGACAAACTCCAGATTCCGGTGTTGGTATTGAAGAACCCTCGCGCTATTTCCTCCGTTGATGGTAAACCTTTACCCGGACTCATCACCATGGTTACCGTCGAAGTAGACCTCCAAATCGGAGCTCTCCACCTCGAAAAGATAGCCTTTTATGTCCTGCCACAACTAGCCCATGCTGTTCTTCTAGGGCTACCCTGGCTCAGACGGCACGAGCCGGTGATTGACTGGCGCTCTGGGGAAGTTCTCCGTTGGGGGCACTCCTGCCAGGAGCACTGCCTACGGGCCCTCACTCGTCCCCGTCCATGCTCGAAGCCTGCCGACCTTCCGGGCCTACCCGCACCCTATCACACGTTTGCCGATGTGTTCAGCAAAAAGGAGGCGGACTCCTTACCCCCTCATCGCTCCTATGACTGCCCTATCGACCTAGTTCCCGGAGCCACTCCTCCCAGAGGGAGAACTTATCCTTTGTCCCCAGCAGAGACCTCGGCTATGTCGGAATATATACAGGAGAATCTGGCCAAGGGGTTCATCCGGAAGTCCTCGTCCCCTGCGGGCGCAGGTTTCTTCTTCGTCCGGAAGAAAGATGGGTCCCTGCGACCCTGTATTGATTACCGGGGCCTGAACAACATCACTGTTAAAAACCGGTACCCGCTCCCGCTGATTCCTGAACTCTTCGACCGGCTGAGGGGGGCCAGAATCTTCACGAAGTTGGATCTGCGGGGAGCTTACAACTTAATCCGAATCCGAGCGGGGGACGAGTGGAAGACGGCCTTCAATACCCGGGACGGCCATTATGAATACTTGGTCATGCCGTTCGGTCTCTGCAATGCTCCAGCGGTGTTTCAGGAATTCGTAAATGAGGTGTTCCGAGACCTACTCTATTCCTGCGTGGTGGTGTATTTGGATGATATCCTCGTTTTCTCGACCGACCTCTCCTCCCATCGGAGAAGTGTACGCATGGTCCTGCAGCGCCTTCGAGAAAATCGTCTTTACGCCAAGATCGAGAAGTGCCTCTTCGAGCAAACAGCGTTACCCTTCTTGGGGTATATCATCACGGATTCCGGTCTTAAGATGGATCCGGAGAAGCTGTCCGCGGTACTCCAGTGGCCTCGTCCAGTTGGCATAAAGGCCATCCAGCGTTTCCTCGGCTTCGCTAACTATTACCGACAGTTTGTACCCCACTTCTCTACAGTCACCAAGCCCATCACGGTCCTGACCCGTAAGGGGACGAAGTCTAACGTCTGGTCTTCCGAAGCCGAGGACGCCTTTCTTGCCCTGAAACGCTCGTTTGCCTCTGCTCCGATCTTACACCGTCCAGTGGCTAGTAGGCCCTTCATCCTGGAAGTTGATGCCTCCTCCACTGGAGCTGGGGCGGTTCTCTCCCAACAGGCTCCATCTGGACGTCTAGTCCCCTGCGGGTTCTTCTCCAAATCCTTTTCTCCGGCGGAGTGCAACTACTCCATTGGGGACCGGGAATTATTGGCCATTAAGATGGCGCTGGAGGAATGGCGATATCTGCTCGAGGGGGCAGTGCATCCCTTTACTATCTTCACGGACCACAAGAACCTGGCCTACCTGCAATCTGCCCAGAGACTCAACTCCAGACAAGCCAGGTGGGCTCTGTATTTTTCCCGTTTTGAGTTTAAGCTCCACTTCCAGCCCGGCAGTAAGAACATCAAAGCTGATGCGCTTTCCAGGTCTTTGCAGCCACCGGAGAAGGAGGAGGATCCATCATATATTATCGAGCCGGCTAAAGTTATCTCCGTGGCCCCCGTGAGATTCTCTACCCTTCCGCCTGGCAAGACCTTCGTCCCTTCAAACAAACGTCTGGAAGTACTGCGCTGGGGACATTCTTCCAAGGTTGCTGGGCACGTTGGGATTAAGAAGACTCTTTTGCTTCTTTCCCGGTATTACTGGTGGCCCTCTCTCCACCAGGATGCAAAGGACTTTGTAGCCTCCTGCAGAACTTGTGCTCAGAACAAGGTTCCAAGGACTCTGCCCTCCGGTCTCCTTCATCCGTTGCCTGTGCCAGAGGCCCCTTGGCAGCAAATCGCCATGGATTTCGTGACTGATCTGCCTCGCTCTGCTGGATGTACTACCATCTTAGTCGTCGCAGACCGCTTTTCCAAGATGGCCCACTTTATTCCCTTGGTCGGACTGCCATCTGCTCCAAAGTTGGCCGAGATCTTTATCCACCACGTGTTCAGGCTACATGGTCTTCCTCTGCGAATCGTGACCGATCGAGGGGTCCAGTTTACTTCCCGATTCTGGAGGGCCCTCTGTCGGCTCCTGGGCACGTCTCTCGACTTCTCCTCAGCGTATCATCCTCAAACCAACGGCCAAGTGGAACGGATTAACCAAATTCTGACCACCTACTTACGCCACTTTTCTAACGCCCATCAGGATAATTGGGTCTCTCTTCTACCTTGGGCGGAATTCGCTCATAATAATCATTCCAGCGAATCAACGTCCAAGACACCGTTCTTTGTGGTAACTGGGCTAAATCCTGGGGTTCCATTGCCCTTTTCCGCATCGTCTGGAGTTCCTGCAGCAGACACTCTCGCCAAGGAGTTTTCGCAAATTTGGAAGGAGACCAGAGAGGCGCTCGAGCTAGCCAACATCCGAATTAAGAAACACGCGGACAAAAGACGAAGGGATCTACCCCCGTACCATCCCGGGGACAAAGTCTGGCTTTCTACCAAACATATCCGCCTGAAAGTCCCTGCTTACAAATTAAGTCCTCGGTACATCGGGCCTTTTGAAGTACTTGGGCGCATTAACAAAGTAGCCTACAAATTGAGGTTGCCGGCATCACTCCGGGTCCCTAACGCCTTCCATATCTCGCTCCTTAAACCTGTGGTCTTGAATCGGTTCCAACCAACCTCCATGTCCCCTCCCTCGCCAATTTGTTCTAACAATGTCTTTGAAGTAAAGGACATTCTGGCTATGAAAAGGGTCAAGGGTAAGACTCTTTTTCTTATCGACTGGAAGGGTTTTGGCCCAGAGGAGAGGTCCTGGGAGCCCCGAGAGAATGTCGATGCCCCCCTTATCATGAAAAGATTTCTGACCAACCTCAGAAGGAGAGGACATATGGGAGGGGGTACTGTGACATCGGCGGCCGTGCCCGCCGATGCCCCTTCAGCGGCGGTGCCCGCCGCAGCTTCCTCTCACCTGCGTCCCCCTGTCCGCGCGCTCTTCCGCGCTGCTCACCGCTCTGCTACGGGTAACCGCGCCGGCCTTAGGCCGCGCACGCGCGTTCCCCCGGCCTCTTCTGTTGGTAGGGGGCGTCGCTAGGGGAGGGTCTGTAGGGCGCACTTCCGGTCTCCGCATATATCAGGCGTCCGCTCTATTCTGAGGGCGCCTGGTGATTGTTTGTGACTTGCAGCACTCATCGGCCATACCTTTTCCAGTGTACCCTGCCTATCCTTGCCGTTTCCATTGTCTGCCCTGTTCCTGGTCCATTTCCGTCTGTCTGTCTCCTCCCCGTGGTCCCCGCTGAACCTTTCCTGTAGTCTCCTAGCCATTACCTTCCGCCTTTCCACCCCGCTATTCCTGCTCTGTCTGCCTGTCCTCCGAGTCGTCCCTGCTGGCTCCGGCTGTCGCGGTTCCGCCCCCTGCGGTCCTGCCCCTAACGATCCCTGTACAGGGGTCGGTCTTCACCAGGTGCGCTCGGCCCAGGGGCTCCGGATCCGCGATCCAGAGGGTCCACTCTTGGACGTATTAGCCAGAGGCGTCACACAGGAGATAACACCACGATATATTCATACACAGGATATAATCCCCTGACACCAGGAGATAACACCACGATATATTAATATATACAGAATATAATCCCCCGACTGCAGGAGATAACACCCCGATATATTCATATATACAGAATATAATCCCCCGACTCCAGGAGATAACACCCCGATATATTCATATATACAGAATATAATCCCCAGACTCCAGGAGATAACACCCCGATATATTCATATATACCGAATATAATCCCCAGACTCCAGGAGATAACACCCAGATATATTCATATATACAGAATATAATCCCCCAACTCCAGGAGATAGCACCCCGATATATTCATATATACTGTACAGAATATAATCCCCCGACTCCAGGAGACAACACCCCGATATATTCATATATACAGAATATAATCCCCCAACTCCAGGAGATAACACCCCGATATATTCATATATACAGAATATAATCCCCCGACTCTAGGAGATAACACCCCGATATATTCATATATACAGAATATAATCCCCCAACTCCAGGAGATAACACCCAGATATATTCATATATACAGAATATAATCCCCGACTCCAGGAGATAACACCCCGATATATTCATATATACAGAATATAATCCCCCGACTCCAGGAGATAACACCCCGATATATTCATATATACAGAGTATAATGCCCCGACTCCAGGAGATAACACCACGATATATTCATATATACAGAATATAATCCCCGGACTCCAGGAAATAACACCCAGATATATTCATATATACAGAATATAATCCCCAGACTCCAGGAGATAACACCCCGATATATTCATATATACCGAATATAATCCCCCGACTCCAGGAGATAACACCCAGATATATTCATATAAACAGAATATAATCCCCCAACTCCAGGAGATAACACCCCGATATATTCATATATACAGAATATAATCCCCCGACTCCAGGAGATAACACCCCGATATATTCATATATACTGTACAGAATATAATCCCCCGACTCCAGGAGATAACACCCAGATATATTCATATATACAGAATATAATCCTCCGACTCCAGGAGATAACACCCTGATATATTCATATATACAGAATATAATCCCCCGACTCCAGGAGATAACACCCAGATATATTCATATATACAGAATATAATCCCCCGACTCGAGGAGATAACACCCTGATATATTCATATATACAGGATATAATCCCCCGACTCCAGGAGATAACACCCAGATATATTCATATATACAGAATATAATCCCCCGACTCCAGGAGATAACACCCAGATATATTCATATATACAGAATATAATCCCCCGACTCCAGGAGATAACACCCCGATATATTCATATATACCGAATATAATCCCCCGACTCCAGGAGATAACATCCCGATATATTCATATATACAGCATATAATCCCCGACTCCAGGAGATAACACCCCGATATATTCATATATACAGAATATAATCCCCCGACTCCAGGAGATAACACCCCAATATATTCATATATACAGAATATAATCCCCCGACTCCAGGAGATAACATCCCGATATATTCATATATACAGAATATAATCCCCCGACTCCAGGAGATAACACCCCGATATATTCATATATACAGAATAAAATCCCCGACTCCAGGAGATAACACCCAGATATATTCATATATACAGAATATAATCCCCCGACTCCAGGAGATAACACCCCGATATATTCATATATACAGAATATAATCCCCCGACTCCAGGAGATAACACCCCGATATATTCATATATACAGAATATAATCCCCCGACTCCAGGAGATAACATCCCGATATATTCATATATACAGAATATAATCCCCGACTCCAGGAGATAACACCCCGATATATTCATATATACAGAATATAATCCCCCGACTCCAGGAGATAACACCCCGACATATTCATATTTACAGAATATAATCCTCCGACTCCAGGAGATAACACCCCGATATATTCATATATACAGAATATAATCCTCCGACTCCAGGAGATAACACCCCGATATATTCATATATACAGGATATAATCCCCCGACTCCAGGAGATAACAGCCCGATATATTCATATATACAGAATATAATCCCCCGACTCCAGAAGATAATACCCCGATATATTCATATATACAGAATATAATCCCCCGACTCCAGGAGATAACACCCCGATATATTCATATATACAGAATATAATCCCCCGACTCCAGGAGATAACACCCCGATATATTCATATATACAGAATATAATCCCCCGACTCCAGGAGATAACACCCCGATATATTCATATATACAGGATATAATCCCCCGACTCCAGGAGATAACACCCCGATATATTCATATATATACAGAATATAATCCCCCCGACTCCAGGAGATAACACCCCGATATATTCATATATACAGAATATAATCCCCGACTCCAGGAGATAACACCCCAATATATTCATATATACAGAATATAATCCCCCAACTCCAGGAAATAACACCCCGATATATTCATAAATACAGAATATAATCCCCGGCTCCAGGAGATAACACCCCGATATATTCATATATACAGAATATAATCCCCCGACTCCAGGAGATAACAGCTCGATATATTCATATATACAGAATATAATCCCCGACTCCAGGAGATAACACCCCGATATATTCATATATACAGAATATAATCCCCCGACTCTAGGATATATCAGCTCGATATATTCATACAGAATATAATCCCCGGACTCCAGGAAATAACACCCAGATATATTCATATATTCAGAATATAACACCCGACTCCAGGAGATAACACCCCGATATATTCATACATACAGAATATAATCCCCCCGACTCCAGGAGACAACACCCGGATATATTCATATATACAGGATATAATCCCCCGACTCCAGGAGATAACACTCCGATATATTCAAATATACAGAATATAATCCCCCGACTCCAGGAGATAACACCCTGATATATTCATATATACCGAATATAATCCCCGACACCGGGAGATAACACCCCGATATATTCATATATACAGAATATAATCCCCAGACTCCAGGAGATAACACCCCAATATATTCATACATACAGAATATAATCCCCCCGACTCCAGGAGACAACACCCGGATATATTCATATATACAGGATATAATCCCCCGACTCCAGGAGATAACACTCCGATATATTCAAATATACAGAATATAATCCCCCGACTCCAGGAGATAACACCCCGATATATTCATATATACAGGATATAATCCCCGACACCGGGAGATAACACCCCGATATATTCATATATACAGAATATAATCCCCAGACTCCAGGAGATAACACCCCAATATATTCATATATACAGAATATAATCCCCCGACTCCAAGAGATAACACCCCGATATATTCATATATACAGAATATAATCCTCCGACTCCAGGAGATAACACCCCGATATATTCATATATACAGAATATAATCCTCGACTCCAAGAGAATATAATCCCCGACTCCAAGAGATAACACCCCAATATATTCATATATACAGAATATAATCCTCCGACTCCAGGAGATAACACCCCGATATATTCATATATACAGAATATAATCCCCGACTCCAAGAGATAACACCCCGATATATTCATATGTACAGAATATAATCCCCCGACTCCAGGAGATAACACCCCGATATATTCATATATACAGAATATAATCCCCCGACTCCAAGAGATAACACCCCGATATATTCATATATACAGAATATAATCCTCCGACTCCAGGAGATAACACCCCGATATATTCATATATACAGAATATAATCCCCCGACTCCAAGAGATAACACCCCGATATATTGATATATACAGAATATAATCCCCCGACTCCAAGAGATAACACCCCGATATATTCATATATACAGAATATAATCCCCGACTCCAAGAGATAACACCCCGATATATTCATATATACAGAATATAATCCCCCGACTCCAGGAGATAGCACCCCGATATATTCATATATACAGAATATAATCCCCGACTCCAGGAGATAACACCCTGATATATTCATATATACAGAATATAATCCCCGACTCCAAGAGATAACACCCCGATATATTCATATATACAGAATATAATCCCCGACTCCCGGAGATAACACCCCGATATATTCATATATACAGAATATAATCCCCCGACTCCAGGAGATAACACCCCGATATATTCATATATAAAGAATATAATCCCCCGACTCCAGGAGATAACACCCCAATATATTCATATATACAGAATATAATCCCCCGACTCCAGGAGATAACACCCCAATATATTCATATATACAGAATATAATCCTCCGACTCCAGGAGATAACACCCCGATATATTCATATATACAGAATATAATCCCCGACTCCAGGAGATAGCACCCCGATATATTCATATATACAGAATATACTCCCCCGACTCCAGGAGATAACACCCCAATATATTCATATATACAGAATATAATCCCCGGACTCCAGGAAATAACACCCAGATATATTCATATATACAGAATATAATCCCCGACTCCAGGAGATAACACCCCGATATATTCATATATACAGAATATAATCCCCCGACTCCAGGAGATAACACCCCGATATATTCATATATACAGAATATAATCCCCCGACTCCAGGAGATAACACCCCAATATATTCATATATACAGAATATAATCCCCCGACTCCAACAGATAACACCCCGATATATTCATATATACAGAATATAATCCTCCGACTCCAGGAGATAACACCCCGATATATTCATATATACAGAATATAATCCCCGACTCCAAGAGATAACACCCCGATATATTCATATATACAGAATATAATCCCCCGACTCCAGGAGATAGCACCCCGATATATTCATATATACAGAATATAATCCCCGACTCCAGGAGATAACACCCCGATATATTCATATATACAGAATATAATCCCCGACTCCAAGAGATAACACCCCGATATATTCATATATACAGAATATAATCCTCCGACTCCAGGAGATAGCACCCCGATATATTCATATATACAGAATATAATCCCCCGACTCCAGGAGATAACACCCCAATATATTCATATATACAGAATATAATCCCCGACTCCAGGAGAGAGCACCCCGATATATTCATATATACAGAATATAATCCCCCGACTCCAGGAGATAACACCCCAATATATTCATATATACAGAATATAATCCTCCGACTCCAGGAGATAACACCCCGATATATTCATATATACAGAATATAATCCCCGACTCCAGGAGATAGCACCCCGATATATTCATATATACAGAATATAATCCCCCGACTCCAGGAGATAACACCCCAATATATTCATATATACAGAATATAATCCCCCCGACTCCAGGAGATAACACCCCAATATATTCATATATACAGAATATAATCCCCGACTCCAGGAGATAACACCCAGATATATTCATATATACAGAATATAATCCCCGACTACAGCAGATAACATCCCGATATCTTCATATATACAGAATATAATCCCCCGACTCCAGGAGATAACACCCAGATATATTCATATATACAGATTATAATCCCCCGACTCCAGGAGATAACACCCAGATATATTCATATATACAGAATATAATCCCCCGACTCCAGGAGATAACACCCAGATATATTCATATATATAGAATATAATCCCCGACTCCAGGAGATAACACCCAGATATATTCATATATACAGAATACAATCCCCGACTCCAGGAGATAACACCCAGATATATTCATATATACAGAATATAATCCCCGACTACAGCAGATAACATCCCGATATCTTCATATATACAGAATATAATCCCCCGACTCCAGGAGATAACACCCAGATATATTCATATATACAGATTATAATCCCCCGACTCCAGGAGATAACACCCAGATATATTCATATATACAGAATATAATCCCCCGACTCCAGGAGATAACACCCCGTTATAATCATATATACAGAATATAATAACCGACTCCAGGAGATAACACCCCGATATATTCATATATACAGAATATAATCCCCCGACTCCAGGAGATAACACCCCGATATATTCATATATACAGAATATAATCCCCCGACTCCAGGAGATAGCACCCCGATATATTCATATATACAGAATATAATCCTCCGACTCCAGGAGATAGCACCCCGATATATTCATATATACAGAATATAATCCCCCGACTCCAGGAGATAGCACCCCGATATATTCATATATACAGAATATAATCCCCGACTCCAGGAGATAACACCCCGATATATTCATATATACAGAATATAATCCCCGACTCCAGGAGATAACACCCCGATATATTCATATATACAGAATATAATCCCCCGACTCCAGGAGATAACACCCCGATATATTCATATATACAGAATATAATCCCCCCGACTCCAGGAGATAACACCCCAATATATTCATATATACAGAATATAATCCCCCGACTCCAGGAGATAACACCCCAATATATTCATATATACAGAATATAATCCTCCGACTCCAGGAGATAACACCCCGATATATTCATATATACAGAATATAATCCCCCGACTCCAGGAGATAGCACCCCGATATATTCATATATACATAATATAATCCCCGACTCCAGGAGATAGCACCCCGATATATTCATATATACAGAATATAATCCCCCGACTCCAGGAGATAACACCCCAATATATTCATATATACAGAATATAATCCCCCGACTCCAGGAGATAACACCCCAATATATTCATATATACAGAATATAATCCCCCGACTCCAGGAGATAACACCCCAATATATTCATATATACAGAATATAATCCTCCGACTCCAGGAGATAACACCCCAATATATTCATATATACAGAATATAATCCCCCGACTCCAGGAGATAGCACCCCGATATATTCATATATACATAATATAATCCCCGACTCCAGGAGATAACACCCCGATATATTCATATATACAGAATATAATCCCCCGACTCCAGGAGATAACACCCCAATATATTCATATATACAGAATATAATCCCCCGACTCCAGGAGATAACACCCCAATATATTCATATATACAGAATATAATCCCCGACTCCAGGAGATAACACCCAGATATATTCATATATACAGAATATAATCCCCCGACTCCAGGAGATAACACCCCAATATATTCATATATACAGAATATAATCCCCGACTCCAGGAGATAACACCCAGATATATTCATATATACAGAATATAATCCCCCGACTCCAGGAGATAACACCCCAATATATTCATATATACAGAATATAATCCCCGACTCCAGGAGATAATACCCCGATATATTCATATAAACAGAATATAATCCCCGACTGCAGCAGATAACACCCCGATATCTTCATATATACAGAATATAATCCCCCGACTCCAGGAGATAACACCCCAATATATTCATATATACAGAATATAATCCCCGACTCCAGGAGATAATACCCCGATATATTCATATAAACAGAATATAATCCCCGACTGCAGCAGATAACACCCCGATATCTTCATATATACAGAATATAATCCCCGACTCCAGGAGTTAACACCCAGATATATTCATATATACAGAATATAATCCCCCGACTCCAGGAGATAACACCCCAATATATTCATATATACAGAATATAATCCCCGACTCCAGTAGATAATACCCCGATATATTCATATAAACAGAATATAATCCCCGACTACAGCAGATAACATCCCGATATATTCATATATACAGAATATAATCCCCGACTACAGCAGATAACACCCCGATATATTCATATATACAGAATATAATCCCCCGACTCCAGGAGATAACACCCCGATATATTCATATATACAGAATATAATCCCCGACTGCAGCAGATAACACCCCGATATATTCATATATACAGATTATAATCCCCCGACTCCAGGAGATAACACCCCAATATATTCATATATACAGAATATAATCCCCGACTACAGCAGATAACACCCAGATATGTTAATATATTATTAGTATGTATGTCCTTCATCTGCATTCTCTTCTCCCCATATCCCATTTCCCATTCACCTGTCATCCTTTCCTTTGGGGGTCTCTTGCTGGTTTGCATCCATGGGAATGAGATAGCAGAGAATCCTGACATCCTCGTCATTGTGGGGAGGTTTGGGGATCCTTGTGCAGGGGCAACTTGCGGCAGCGGCCTGTGAGCTGGCACTCTTATCACCCCTGCTTGTCGGACATTGACATTCATACTGACGTCCATCCTCATGTTGAGGCTGTAGGAAGAGCTGGCTGGAGCAAACATGGCGCTGTAGGCTCCAGCTCCCTGAAGCTCCTGCTCCTCCGTCCTTGTATACTGGTAGCCTGCAGTCTGCTCTGGGCTATATAGGATCTGGTCAATTCCAAAGTTGATGGGTTCATGGTGAGTTGTGGAGTTTTGGGCCATGTCCATAAGATCCATGAAGTTTGAGTTATGAAGTTCTTTGCATTATGTCTGGCACACTTCTAATCTGTTTGGTGGAAAAAGTGGGGAGTTTGACGCTGGCTCTGCATCTATACCATGGAACCACTGGATTCATACAAAGTTTAGATGTGTAGTTGTGGGGGATTAGGACATAGTGAGAATACAGATGACGATGTCAAGGGGTGCACGGAGTTACTCCACTCTGTTGCAGGAGAATATTATTTTGGTGGGATTAATACTGGTAATGATGTGCACTGAAGATCTCATTGGGTGCAGGCCAGGGATCTCCTCTGTGAAGGTCATTGATGGAATACAGACTTATCTTGGGGTTCGTGGTTGAGGCGATAAGCATGTTTCACAATAATCCAGCCTTACTCTCGACCATGAGTAGCTCACCTCCAGCCAGAATAGTGAGAATTTTTGATTAGGCCGAATCTTGAAAGACTATTTTAATGGCCTAATTGTCCAGAAGTAGCCTTTTAATAGATGTCACAAGAGAATTTTTGAAGCATCTTTGGGTTTCCATTGTATTACGAAGCAATGCAGGAAACCAACTGTTCTACAGGACAATGACTGAAGCCACAGCGTCCTGGAGGTGGAGCGTTTACCACTTGGCTTGGTTCAGTTTCAATGTCATCATTATTCGATATTGTATAGAGAATGTGCGGCTTAATATAAACTACTGTTCATGAATATCTTTCCGTCTCAATGACTGACCGGTTCTCCTTTAGTGTCCAACAAGTATCCCAGGATTAGGTCACAGCCTGTTCATGTAACCACAAATTCTCATGGACGAGAGCTATATGTTGGGTTGGTGCTGAGTGGAGAACCAGTGGAGAGGCAGAGAGAGGTTGGTACTTCATAATCACTGGATTCTAAGGTCATGTAAATGTTTGGTCTGAATGCTCCTGTACACATTTTTATTTCCCAGATCTTGACATTGTCCTTAATATTGTTCACTGAAGTGTGGCCACAGGTGACCTAGGACTGGACACATATCTTCTCTATAACATTGCTGTCCTCCACCACGGTCAGATTCTGCTCCTCTCTGCCAATACTGTCTGCCACCAGGGTAAGGTCCTTTAGGGTCAGGTCCTGCTCTTCTATTATATTATGGTCCCCCACCAGGTAAGGTTTTTCCCCTTTATAAATATTGGAGCCTTCCTGAAGGTTCAAGTTCTGCTTCTGTATATCATTGTTATATTTCCTCAGAGTTAGTCTCTTCCTTTAGTTTCAGGTCCCGTTTTTTATAAAATAGTTGTCCTTCCCTCAGGGCCAGGTCTGTTTCTTAGGGTCAGATCCTTTTTACTGGGTCATGTCCTTCCCTCAGGGTCAGGTCCATCTTTCGGGGTCAGTTCCATCTCTCAGGTTCAGGTCCATCTCTCAGGGTCAGGTCCATCACTAAGGAACATGTTCTTCTCTCAGGGTCATGCCCTTCCCTCAGGGACAGGTCTGTCTCTCAGGGTTAGATCTTGTAGGTCATGCTCCTCTGTCCAGTGCACTAGTTCTGGATAGTTGGGACTATCTCACACAATAATCACTGTGAGTTTCATGTTTCTGTCCTGGAAATCACATAAACCAGAGGCAAAGACCAAAAAGCAACCTCCCCCAATACACACACTAGGAGGGAGTCAATCTTTAACCCCTTTTCTACTGGACAAGACAAAGGATGAGAGGAGCAGACTCATAAGCAACAAGCAAAATCCATCAATGCCCGGGTCACTGGCAGAAGATCCCACAACAGCAGAGGAACACGTAAAAGACAACGAACATGCAACGAGGCTTGTCAGAGGTCATGCCAACAACAAAAACACCACAGAAGAAAAACCCAGATAGATGGGATTATCAGCCCCTCACTACTGCTCCGATCATTAATGATATTACTGTCACTATTATCATCACTATTCTTAGACTTCATTCCATTGTGACTTTAATGCCTTATAAATGTCAGTATTAGGGTCATGGATACGACACCGAGGCGGGGCTGCAGGATAGAGCCGAGAATAAAAGTCATGATAGTGTTATTATACTGACTAACAAAAGCAGCAATGCCTCCTTTATTGTGATGATTATCACCATTATTATTCATCTTACTCACCTATATAGCGCCATTAATTCCAAGCACTTTACAGACATTTCATCACTGTCCCCATGGGGCTCACAGTCTAATTTCCCTATCAGCATGTGTTTGTTATTATCACTATTATTCATATCACTATTGTTATTACTATCATTATCAGTATTATTATTATTTGCTTCAGTTTTACTGCAATTAGTAACTGGTGGAGGAGACATTTTCTGTTTCACAATTATTAGTATGATTATTATAGGGGGGCAATGTTATTATAACAACTATTTAAATTGGGGGTGATGTTCTTTCTGATTTATTATTATGATAATAATTTTTATATTTCCATAAGATGATAATTTGAATGATTGCCTCTATTTTATTTGCAATTTTGGGATTTTGTCGTTTCTGTATTTTTATTATTAGTTGTAACAATAATTATTAATAATAATAATAATAATAATAATACAAAAACTCCCCCTCCTATATTATTACTATAATAGGGACAATATTTATAGTAACATTAACATTAACAATTATACAGCCCTCTAATAATAATATAACAGAGGCATCAACACCCTAATAACACCAATAATAACAATGATTTAAACAAAATGATACTCGTGCTATGAATCAATGGAGAATAAAAATATATATATATGAGGAGATTGGGTTCCAGCAGGGGACCGTGAGGAAGGCACATAGAGCTGAAACATGTAGCCTCTCAATCAGTAGAAAAAATAAATAAATAAATAAATAAAACACCGAGCTCTGTTCCGGCCGGTAACAGGCTCCAGGTGCTGGCAAACGTCCGATAATTCTCCGATGGTGATAGATCCCGCGATTCCAGGAAGGAATCCGTGCTATTCCGAAACTAGTTGGAATTTTGGCTCAAGCAGCACTCTTGTTATCAGACATCACGTGATTGCGCGCCTCTCGTGATCTGGATTATCATCGCAGGTCCTGCCAGATTCACACCACGCTGACCGCGGGTGTCTACAATCTATAATGCGGCCGGTACGCTGACCGCGGGTGTCTACAATCTATAATGCGGCTGGTACGCTGACCGCGGGTGTCTACAATCTATAATGCGGCCGGTACGCTGACCGCGGGTGTCTACAATCTATAATGCGGCCGGTACGCTGACCGCGGGTGTCTACAATCTATAATGCGGCCGGTACGCTGACCGCGGGTGTCTACAATCTATAATGCGGCTGGTACGCTGACCGCGGGTGTCTACAATCTATAATGCGGCCGGTACGCTGACCGCGGGTGTCTACAATCTATAATGCGGCCGGTACGCTGACCGCGGGTGTCTACAATCTATAATGCGGCTGGTATGCTGACCGCGGGTGTCTACAATCTATAATGCGGCTGGTACGCTGACCGCGGGTGTCTACAATCTATAATGCGGCTGGTACGCTGACCGCGGGTGTCTACAATCTATAATGCGGCCGGTACACTGACCGCGGGTGTCTACAATCTATAATGCGGCCGGTACGCTGACCGCGGGTGTCTACAATCTATAATGCGGCTGGTATGCTGACCGCGGGTGTCTACAATCTATAATGCGGCCGGTACGCTGACCGCGGGTGTCTACAATCTATAATGCGGCTGGTACGCTGACCGCGGGTGTCTACAATCTATAATGCGGCTGGTACGCTGACCGCGGGTGTCTACAATCTATAATGCGGCTGGTATGCTGACCGCTGGTGTCTACAATCTATAATGCAGCTGGTATGCTGACCGCGGGTGTCTACAATCTATAATGCGGCCGGTACGCTGACCGCGGGTGTCTACAATCTATAATGCGGCCGGTACGCTGACCGCGGGTGTCTACAATCTATAATGCGGCTGGTACGCTGACCGCGGGTGTCTACAATCTATAATGCGGCTGGTACGCTGACCGCGGGTGTCTACAATCTATAATGCGGCTGGTACGCTGACCGCGGGTGTCTACAATCTATAATGCGGCTGGTACGCTGACCGCGGGTGTCCACAATCTATAATGCGGCTGGTACGCTGACCGCGGGTGTCTACAATCTATAATGCGGCCGGTACGCTGACCGCGGGTGTCTACAATCTATAATGCGGCCGGTACGCTGACCGCGGGTGTCTACAATCTATAATGCGGCCGGTACGCTGATCGCGGGTGTCTACAATCTATAATGCGGCCGGTACGCTGACCGCGGGTGTCTACAATCTATAATGCGGCTGGTACGCTGACCGCGGGTGTCTACAATCTATAATGCGGCTGGTACGCTGACCGCGGGTGTCTACAATCTATAATGCGGCCGGTACACTGACCGCGGGTGTCTACAATCTATAATGCGGCTGGTACGCTGACCGCGGGTGTCTACAATCTATAATGCGGCTGGTACGCTGACCGCGGGTGTCTACAATCTATAATGCGGCCGGTACGCTGACCGCGGGTGTCTACAATCTATAATGCGGCCGGTACGCTGATCGCGGGTGTCTACAATCTATAATGCGGCCGGTACGCTGACCGCGGGTGTCTACAATCTATAATGCGGCCGGTACGCTGACCGCGGGTGTCTACAATCTATAATGCGGCTGGTACGCTGACCGCGGGTGTCTACAATCTATAATGCGGCTGGTACGCTGATCGCGGGTGTCTACAATCTATAATGCGGCCGGTACGCTGACCGCGGGTGTCTACAATCTATAATGCGGCCGGTACGCTGACCGCGGGTGTCTACAATCTATAATGCGGCTGGTACGCTGACCGCGGGTGTCTACAATCTATAATGCGGCTGGTACGCTGACCGCGGGTGTCTACAATCTATAATGCGGCCGGTACACTGACCGCGGGTGTCTACAATCTATAATGCGGCCGGTACGCTGACCGCGGGTGTCTACAATCTATAATGCGGCCGGTACGCTGATCGCGGGTGTCTACAATCTATAATGCGGCCGGTACGCTGACCGCGGGTGTCTACAATCTATAATGCGGCTGGTACGCTGACCACGGGTGTCTACAATCTATAATGCGGCTGGTACGCTGACCGCGGGTGTCTACAATCTATAATGCGGCTGGTATGCTGACCACGGGTGTCTACAATCTATAATGCGGCTGGTACGCTGACCGCGGGTGTCTACAATCTATAATGCGGCCGGTACGCTGACCGCGGGTGTCTACAATCTATAATGCGGCTGGTACGCTGACCGCGGGTGTCTACAATCTATAATGCGGCTGGTACGCTGACCGCGGGTGTCTACAATCTATAATGCGGCTGGTACGCTGACCGCGGGTGTCTACAATCTATAATGCGGCCGGTACGCTGACCGCGGGTGTCTACAATCTATAATGCGGCTGGTACGCTGACCGCGGGTGTCTACAATCTATAATGCGGCTGGTACGCTGACCGCGGGTGTCTACAATCTATAATGCGGCCGGTACGCTGATCGCGGGTGTCTACAATCTATAATGCGGCCGGTACGCTGACCGCGGGTGTCTACAATCTATAATGCGGCTGGTACGCTGATCGCGGGTGTCTACAATCTATAATGCGGCCGGTACGCTGATCGCGGGTGTCTACAATCTATAATGCGGCCGGTACGCTGACCGCGGGTGTCTACAATCTATAATGCGGCTGGTACGCTGACCGCGGGTGTCTACAATCTATAATGCGGCTGGTACGCTGACCGCGGGTGTCTACAATCTATAATGCGGCCGGTACGCTGACCGCGGGTGTCTACAATCTATAATGCGGCCGGTACGTTGACCGCGGGTGTCTACAATCTATAATGCGGCTGGTACGCTGACCGCGGGTGTCTACAATCTATAATGCGGCTGGTACGCTGACCGCGGGTGTCTACAATCTATAATGCGGCCGGTACGCTGACCGCGGGTGTCTACAATCTATAATGCGGCCGGTACGCTGACCGCGGGTGTCTACAATCTATAATGCGGCCGGTACGCTGACCGCGGGTGTCTACAATCTATAATGCGGCCGGTACGCTGACCGCGGGTGTCTACAATCTATAATGCGGCTGGTACACTGACCGCGGGTGTCTACAATCTATAATGCGGCCGGTACGCTGACCGCGGGTGTCTACAATCTATAATGCGGCTGGTACACTGACCGCGGGTGTCTACAATCTATAATGCGGCCGGTACGCTGACCGCGGGTGTCTACAATCTATAATGCGGCCGGTACGCTGACCGCGGGTGTCTACAATCTATAATGCGGCTGGTATGCTGACCGCGGGTGTCTACAATCTATAATGCGGCTGGTACGCTGACCGCGGGTGTCTACAATCTATAATGCGGCTGGTACGCTGACCGCGGGTGTCTACAATCTATAATGCGGCTGGTACGCTGACCGCGGGTGTCTACAATCTATAATGCGGCTGGTACACTGATCGCGGGTGTCTACAATCTATAATGCGGCCGGTACACTGACCGCGGGTGTCTACAATCTATAATGCGGCCGGTACGCTGACCGCGGGTGTCTACAATCTATAATGCGGCTGGTACGCTGATCGCGGGTGTCTACAATCTATAATGCGGCCGGTACGCTGATCGCGGGTGTCTACAATCTATAATGCGGCCGGTACGCTGACCGCGGGTGTCTACAATCTATAATGCGGCTGGTACGCTGACCGCGGGTGTCTACAATCTATAATGCGGCTGGTACGCTGACCGCGGGTGTCTACAATCTATAATGCGGCTGGTACGCTGACCGCGGGTGTCTACAATCTATAATGCGGCCGGTACGCTGACCGCGGGTGTCTACAATCTATAATGCGGCTGGTACGCTGACCGCGGGTGTCTACAATCTATAATGCGGCTGGTACGCTGACCGCGGGTGTCTACAATCTATAATGCGGCCGGTACGCTGACCGCGGGTGTCTACAATCTATAATGCGGCCGGTACGCTGACCGCGGGTGTCTACAATCTATAATGCGGCCGGTACGCTGACCGCGGGTGTCTACAATCTATAATGCGGCCGGTACGCTGACCGCGGGTGTCTACAATCTATAATGCGGCTGGTACGCTGACCGCGGGTGTCTACAATCTATAATGCGGCTGGTACGCTGACCGCGGGTGTCTACAATCTATAATGCGGCTGGTACACTGATCGCGGGTGTCTACAATCTATAATGCGGCCGGTACACTGACCGCGGGTGTCTACAATCTATAATGCGGCCGGTACGCTGACCGCGGGTGTCTACAATCTATAATGCGGCCGGTACGCTGACCGCGGGTGTCTACAATCTATAATGCGGCTGGTACGCTGACCGCGGGTGTCTACAATCTATAATGCGGCTGGTACGCTGACCGCGGGTGTCTACAATCTATAATGCGGCCGGTACGCTGACCGCGGGTGTCTACAATCTATAATGCGGCCGGTACGCTGACCGCGGGTGTCTACAATCTATAATGCGGCTGGTACGCTGACCGCGGGTGTCTACAATCTATAATGCGGCTGGTACGCTGACCGCGGGTGTCTACAATCTATAATGCGGCCGGTACGCTGACCGCGGGTGTCTACAATCTATAATGCGGCTGGTACGCTGACCGCGGGTGTCTACAATCTATAATGCGGCTGGTACGCTGACCGCGGGTGTCTACAATCTATAATGCGGCCGGTACGCTGACCGCGGGTGTCTACAATCTATAATGCGGCCGGTACGCTGACCGCGGGTGTCTACAATCTATAATGCGGCCGGTACGCTGACCGCGGGTGTCTACAATCTATAATGCGGCCGGTACGCTGACCGCGGGTGTCTACAATCTATAATGCGGCCGGTACGCTGACCGCGGGTGTCTACAATCTATAATGCGGCTGGTACGCTGACCGCGGGTGTCTACAATCTATAATGCGGCTGGTACGCTGACCGCGGGTGTCTACAATCTATAATGCGGCTGGTACGCTGACCGCGGGTGTCTACAATCTATAATGCGGCCGGTACGCTGACCGCGGGTGTCTACAATCTATAATGCGGCCGGTACGCTGACCGCGGGTGTCTACAATCTATAATGCGGCCGGTACGCTGACCGCGGGTGTCTACAATCTATAATGCGGCTGGTACGCTGACCGCGGGTGTCTACAATCAATAATGCGGCTGGTACGCTGACCGCGGGTGTCTACAATCTATAATGCGGCCGGTACGCTGACCGCGGGTGTCTACAATCTATAATGCGGCCGGTACGCTGACCGCGGGTGTCTACAATCTATAATGCGGCTGGTACGCTGACCGCGGGTGTCTACAATCTATAATGCGGCTGGTACGCTGACCGCGGGTGTCTACAATCTATAATGCGGCCGGTACGCTGACCGCGGGTGTCTACAATCTATAATGCGGCCGGTACGCTGACCGCGGGTGTCTACAATCTATAATGCGGCTGGTACGCTGACCGCGGGTGTCTACAATCTATAATGCGGCTGGTACGCTGACCGCGGGTGTCTACAATCTATAATGCGGCTGGTACGCTGACCGCGGGTGTCTACAATCTATAATGCGGCTGGTACGCTGACCGCGGGTGTCTACAATCTATAATGCGGCCGGTACGCTGACCGCGGGTGTCTACAATCTATAATGCGGCCGGTACGCTGACCGCGGGTGTCTACAATCTATAATGCGGCCGGTACGCTGATCGCGGGTGTCTACAATCTATAATGCGGCCGGTACGCTGACCGCGGGTGTCTACAATCTATAATGCGGCTGGTACGCTGACCGCGGGTGTCTACAATCTATAATGCGGCTGGTACGCTGACCGCGGGTGTCTACAATCTATAATGCGGCCGGTACACTGACCGCGGGTGTCTACAATCTATAATGCGGCTGGTACGCTGACCGCGGGTGTCTACAATCTATAATGCGGCTGGTACGCTGACCGCGGGTGTCTACAATCTATAATGCGGCTGGTACGCTGACCGCGGGTGTCTACAATCTATAATGCGGCCGGTACGCTGACCGCGGGTGTCTACAATCTATAATGCGGCCGGTACGCTGACCGCGGGTGTCTACAATCTATAATGCGGCCGGTACGCTGATCGCGGGTGTCTACAATCTATAATGCGGCCGGTACGCTGACCGCGGGTGTCTACAATCTATAATGCGGCCGGTACGCTGACCGCGGGTGTCTACAATCTATAATGCGGCTGGTACGCTGACCGCGGGTGTCTACAATCTATAATGCGGCTGGTACGCTGATCGCGGGTGTCTACAATCTATAATGCGGCCGGTACGCTGACCGCGGGTGTCTACAATCTATAATGCGGCCGGTACGCTGACCGCGGGTGTCTACAATCTATAATGCGGCTGGTACGCTGACCGCGGGTGTCTACAATCTATAATGCGGCTGGTACGCTGACCGCGGGTGTCTACAATCTATAATGCGGCCGGTACACTGACCGCGGGTGTCTACAATCTATAATGCGGCCGGTACGCTGACCGCGGGTGTCTACAATCTATAATGCGGCCGGTACGCTGATCGCGGGTGTCTACAATCTATAATGCGGCCGGTACGCTGACCGCGGGTGTCTACAATCTATAATGCGGCTGGTACGCTGACCACGGGTGTCTACAATCTATAATGCGGCTGGTACGCTGACCGCGGGTGTCTACAATCTATAATGCGGCTGGTATGCTGACCACGGGTGTCTACAATCTATAATGCGGCTGGTACGCTGACCGCGGGTGTCTACAATCTATAATGCGGCCGGTACGCTGACCGCGGGTGTCTACAATCTATAATGCGGCTGGTACGCTGACCGCGGGTGTCTACAATCTATAATGCGGCTGGTACGCTGACCGCGGGTGTCTACAATCTATAATGCGGCTGGTACGCTGACCGCGGGTGTCTACAATCTATAATGCGGCCGGTACGCTGACCGCGGGTGTCTACAATCTATAATGCGGCTGGTACGCTGACCGCGGGTGTCTACAATCTATAATGCGGCTGGTACGCTGACCGCGGGTGTCTACAATCTATAATGCGGCCGGTACGCTGATCGCGGGTGTCTACAATCTATAATGCGGCCGGTACGCTGACCGCGGGTGTCTACAATCTATAATGCGGCTGGTACGCTGATCGCGGGTGTCTACAATCTATAATGCGGCCGGTACGCTGATCGCGGGTGTCTACAATCTATAATGCGGCCGGTACGCTGACCGCGGGTGTCTACAATCTATAATGCGGCTGGTACGCTGACCGCGGGTGTCTACAATCTATAATGCGGCTGGTACGCTGACCGCGGGTGTCTACAATCTATAATGCGGCCGGTACGCTGACCGCGGGTGTCTACAATCTATAATGCGGCCGGTACGTTGACCGCGGGTGTCTACAATCTATAATGCGGCTGGTACGCTGACCGCGGGTGTCTACAATCTATAATGCGGCTGGTACGCTGACCGCGGGTGTCTACAATCTATAATGCGGCCGGTACGCTGACCGCGGGTGTCTACAATCTATAATGCGGCCGGTACGCTGACCGCGGGTGTCTACAATCTATAATGCGGCCGGTACGCTGACCGCGGGTGTCTACAATCTATAATGCGGCCGGTACGCTGACCGCGGGTGTCTACAATCTATAATGCGGCTGGTACACTGACCGCGGGTGTCTACAATCTATAATGCGGCCGGTACGCTGACCGCGGGTGTCTACAATCTATAATGCGGCTGGTACACTGACCGCGGGTGTCTACAATCTATAATGCGGCCGGTACGCTGACCGCGGGTGTCTACAATCTATAATGCGGCCGGTACGCTGACCGCGGGTGTCTACAATCTATAATGCGGCTGGTATGCTGACCGCGGGTGTCTACAATCTATAATGCGGCTGGTACGCTGACCGCGGGTGTCTACAATCTATAATGCGGCTGGTACGCTGACCGCGGGTGTCTACAATCTATAATGCGGCTGGTACGCTGACCGCGGGTGTCTACAATCTATAATGCGGCTGGTACACTGATCGCGGGTGTCTACAATCTATAATGCGGCCGGTACACTGACCGCGGGTGTCTACAATCTATAATGCGGCCGGTACGCTGACCGCGGGTGTCTACAATCTATAATGCGGCTGGTACGCTGATCGCGGGTGTCTACAATCTATAATGCGGCCGGTACGCTGATCGCGGGTGTCTACAATCTATAATGCGGCCGGTACGCTGACCGCGGGTGTCTACAATCTATAATGCGGCTGGTACGCTGACCGCGGGTGTCTACAATCTATAATGCGGCTGGTACGCTGACCGCGGGTGTCTACAATCTATAATGCGGCTGGTACGCTGACCGCGGGTGTCTACAATCTATAATGCGGCCGGTACGCTGACCGCGGGTGTCTACAATCTATAATGCGGCTGGTACGCTGACCGCGGGTGTCTACAATCTATAATGCGGCTGGTACGCTGACCGCGGGTGTCTACAATCTATAATGCGGCCGGTACGCTGACCGCGGGTGTCTACAATCTATAATGCGGCCGGTACGCTGACCGCGGGTGTCTACAATCTATAATGCGGCCGGTACGCTGACCGCGGGTGTCTACAATCTATAATGCGGCCGGTACGCTGACCGCGGGTGTCTACAATCTATAATGCGGCTGGTACGCTGACCGCGGGTGTCTACAATCTATAATGCGGCTGGTACGCTGACCGCGGGTGTCTACAATCTATAATGCGGCTGGTACACTGATCGCGGGTGTCTACAATCTATAATGCGGCCGGTACACTGACCGCGGGTGTCTACAATCTATAATGCGGCCGGTACGCTGACCGCGGGTGTCTACAATCTATAATGCGGCCGGTACGCTGACCGCGGGTGTCTACAATCTATAATGCGGCTGGTACGCTGACCGCGGGTGTCTACAATCTATAATGCGGCTGGTACGCTGACCGCGGGTGTCTACAATCTATAATGCGGCCGGTACGCTGACCGCGGGTGTCTACAATCTATAATGCGGCCGGTACGCTGACCGCGGGTGTCTACAATCTATAATGCGGCTGGTACGCTGACCGCGGGTGTCTACAATCTATAATGCGGCTGGTACGCTGACCGCGGGTGTCTACAATCTATAATGCGGCCGGTACGCTGACCGCGGGTGTCTACAATCTATAATGCGGCTGGTACGCTGACCGCGGGTGTCTACAATCTATAATGCGGCTGGTACGCTGACCGCGGGTGTCTACAATCTATAATGCGGCCGGTACGCTGACCGCGGGTGTCTACAATCTATAATGCGGCCGGTACGCTGACCGCGGGTGTCTACAATCTATAATGCGGCCGGTACGCTGACCGCGGGTGTCTACAATCTATAATGCGGCCGGTACGCTGACCGCGGGTGTCTACAATCTATAATGCGGCCGGTACGCTGACCGCGGGTGTCTACAATCTATAATGCGGCTGGTACGCTGACCGCGGGTGTCTACAATCTATAATGCGGCTGGTACGCTGACCGCGGGTGTCTACAATCTATAATGCGGCTGGTACGCTGACCGCGGGTGTCTACAATCTATAATGCGGCCGGTACGCTGACCGCGGGTGTCTACAATCTATAATGCGGCCGGTACGCTGACCGCGGGTGTCTACAATCTATAATGCGGCTGGTACGCTGACCGCGGGTGTCTACAATCAATAATGCGGCTGGTACGCTGACCGCGGGTGTCTACAATCTATAATGCGGCCGGTACGCTGACCGCGGGTGTCTACAATCTATAATGCGGCCGGTATGCTGACCGCGGGTGTCTACAATCTATAATGCGGCCGGTACGCTGACCGCGGGTGTCTACAATCTATAATGCGGCCGGTACGCTGACCGCGGGTGTCTACAATCTATAATGCGGCTGGTACGCTGACCGCGGGTGTCTACAATCTATAATGCGGCCGGTACACTGACCGCGGGTGTCTACAATCTATAATGCGGCTGGTACGCTGACCGCGGGTGTCTACAATCTATAATGCGGCTGGTACGCTGACCGCGGGTGTCTACAATCTATAATGCGGCTGGTACGCTGACCGCGGGTGTCTACAATCTATAATGCGGCCGGTACGCTGACCGCGGGTGTCTACAATCTATAATGCGGCTGGTACGCTGACCGCGGGTGTCTACAATCTATAATGCGGCTGGTACGCTGACCGCGGGTGTCTACAATCTATAATGCGGCTGGTACGCTGACCGCGGGTGTCTACAATCTATAATGCGGCTGGTACGCTGACCGCGGGTGTCTACAATCTATAATGCGGCTGGTACACTGACCGCGGGTGTCTACAATCTATAATGCGGCCGGTACGCTGACCGCGGGTGTCTACAATCTATAATGCGGCTGGTACGCTGACCGCGGGTGTCTACAATCTATAATGCGGCCGGTACGCTGACCGCGGGTGTCTACAATCTATAATGCGGCCGGTACGCTGACCGCGGGTGTCTACAATCTATAATGCGGCTGGTACGCTGACCGCGGGTGTCTACAATCTATAATGCGGCCGGTACGCTGACCGCGGGTGTCTACAATCTATAATGCGGCCGGTACGCTGACCGCGGGTGTCTACAATCTATAATGCGGCCGGTACGATGACCGCGGGTGTCCACAATCTATAATGCGGCTGGTACGCTGACCGCGGGTGTCTACAATCTATAATGCGGCCGGTACGCTGACCGCGGGTGTCTACAATCTATAATGCGGCCGGTACGCTGACCGCGGGTGTCTACAATCTATAATGCGGCTGGTACGCTGACCGCGGGTGTCTACAATCTATAATGCGGCCGGTACGCTGACCGCGGGTGTCTACAATCTATAATGCGGCTGGTACGCTGACCGCGGGTGTCTACAATCTATAATGCGGCTGGTACGCTGACCGCGGGTGTCTACAATCTATAATGCGGCCGGTACGCTGACCGCGGGTGTCTACAATCTATAATGCGGCCGGTACGCTGACCGCGGGTGTCTACAATCTATAATGCGGCTGGTACGCTGACCGCGGGTGTCTACAATCTATAATGCGGCTGGTACGCTGACCGCGGGTGTCTACAATCTATAATGCGGCTGGTACGCTGACCGCGGGTGTCTACAATCTATAATGCGGCTGGTACGCTGACCGCGGGTGTCTACAATCTATAATGCGGCTGGTACGCTGACCGCGGGTGTCTACAATCTATAATGCGGCTGGTACGCTGACCGCGGGTGTCTACAATCTATAATGCGGCCGGTACGCTGACCGCGGGTGTCTACAATCTATAATGCGGCTGGTACGCTGACCGCCGTTGGACTGTGTCTACTTTGGTGAGCGATCATTTGTGCTCTTTTCCCTGCTCTCACGCCATTCACGCGGGATCTATCACCATCGGAGAATTATCGGACGTTTGCCAGCACCTGGAGCCTGTTACCGGCCGGAACAGAGCTCGGTGTTTTATTTATTTATTTATTTTTTCTACTGATTGAGAGACTTCCTAAACGATTAGCAAGTATATGCCGCTGGCTTCTACCGCTCAAAAGCAAAAGTCCGCTCACAGCGGTGAATCCACTGCTTAAACGTCTGTTCACATTAGTGAACCATCGGGCGGTTCCCACTGCACTCCTACTCAGAGGTCACAGTCACAGTGGGGTAGGTGCAAGGTACATTTATAGCACATTATGGTTCCCCCAGTGTGTTTGTTTCTGTTTTTATTTATGTCTGTATAGTTATATGGTAGGTGTTTTTAATTAACTATTAGAACACAATACCGACCATGCTCTTAGTCACTAGAGTCTAACCCGGACACTTCACATTTTTTTTTTTTTTTATGACTTTGCATTTTCAGATTTAAAACTTATGCTTTGTTTTGTCTTTTTGTAGTTTGATCCATCAATACTCAGTACCCTCTAACATCTAATGCTTATGAGTTTATTGCCTTGATCCTACAGGTAACTATATATATATATATATTATTCTCCATTGATTCATAGCGCGAGTATCAATTGTTTATTTTCACCCCTGGTGGTGTGGGGGTTCCTTACTCGCTGCTGAATCAACCCTGCACACTAGCGCCGTTGGTATATTGTATATATTTTATCCAATAATAATAATGGCAATACTGGAATTGTTAGATGCCTAAGGAGTAACGTTCGCTTCCCTATCATTATTATTAATAATAGCCATAATAATAATAATAATAAAAAAACAACAACAGTAACAACAACCCCCATTATCTAAACAATAATAGCAATAATACCAGAGAATCAACAAGACTCCCAACTAATGACAACGGCATAGAAAATACTAAGATCCCTAACAAACTCCAGTGAGGGGCATTCACCCCCCCTCCTCTCCTACAGAATCTCTCAAAGAGACAGAGCTTGCAATCTAAAGCCCCCCGTTACACACTGCGATATCGCTGTGTCTGATACATACGACCGCTCCCCCGCTGCTCATCGCTGGCCGTGTGAGAACCTCCTGGGCCGTTTCTCGTCGTCAGCTTCCTGTGGAGAGACAAGCGTGGAGCCGGGCGGGAGCACCAGCGATGTACCAGTGATCCTTACCGCGTCATATCGCTGGTGCATCCCTAAGGGTGACAGGGCCTTTAATGTAGGATTGCGCAATGGACATAGGGAAGTGAGGAAATGACGTCTAGCTCGAAAGTGACAAATCTAATTAAAATTCCTTTTTGAAGCCCAGACTCACTGCTGTGCCCAGGTTAATAAAATATGATATCTATTGTGGGGAGACAGCCATAGAGTCTAAAGGGGCCTTTACACATAGTGATATCGCTACATGTGATACTTACCTCTGACCGGCTCCCCCACTTGTTATCGCTGATCACGCGAGATCATGCAGGTCCATTTCTCGTCAGCTGCTTCCTGCTGGCGTCAACGAACAACGCGTGGACGCGGGCGGAGGGCGTCTTGATCACCGCGTCTGATCGGTAAGTAACGACCGCTGCATCGCCGGTGAGATCTGCCTGTTTGACAGCTCACTAGCGACTATTTAGCGATGCACCAGCGATCCTGACCGGGTCGTATCGTGGTCGGGATCGCTGGTGCATCGCTAAATGTAAAGGGGCCTCAAGATTTGAAAGGAAGGGAAGGGAGTATCTATCACCTTAATAGATTTGGTGCCAATAAGAAGTTATGAATATTAGGGTTTGTATAGATCCATAAAACCTGCAAAAGACAAAGTGAGCAAAAACCCTGCTGTAACTAAATAAGTAAAAGCAAAAGTGCATCTGAATAATACAGAGTTTTTAGTAATACTGTTTTTGATCAAAAGTAGCATGAAAGCCATCCCACCATGACACAGTAACTCTGTTCGGGACAGTCCTACACTGTGTAATATTGGTGGGATGGCTTTCATGCTACTTTTGATCAAAAACAGTATTACTAATAACTCTGTATTATTTAGATGCACTTTTGCTTTTACTTATTAGTTACAGCAGGGTTTTTGCTCACTTTGCCTTTTGCAGGTTTTATGTTTTATGGCCAATGTCAACATGCATATATGCTGCATGTGTATCAACTCAAACCAAGCTCAATTTTTGTGTTTTTTCTTTGTATAGATCCAGTATCGATGGGACATACAGTACATTTTCAACTTCAGGTCTAATTGGGGAAGAATATGCCTATATTCTCATACCTGTGACACCTGCCTCTAAGCTATTGGCCAGATTGCAGACATCAGCCTGTGAAGAAACCAGATTGTATCTTAATTTCCCAGACAACCATGTTTTTGCAAACCAAGAAGAAATGACTTTTTATCTATATACTGGCTTGTGGATTTAAGTGTTTATGTCTGGTGGGTCAAGAAGACAGGCTTGCATACCATTTAACATGCTGTTTAAAGGCACATAACGATGTCCCAGCAATCCCACCAATGATCCGACATGGATGGGATGGCTGGGACATCGTTAGTCTGATCTCTGGTGAGCTGTCACATAGACAGCCCCTCCAGCAATCAGGACCAGAGAGCTAGCTGGTTTCCAATGTAAACTGCGGGTATCTACTGTAAGAGCCACGCGGCTCTTAGATACCCGCTGTTTACATTGGAAACCAGCGTCGCTGATCGCTTGTCTCTCGCTGTCACACGCAGCGATGCGAGCTGGCCAGCGAGAGACCGACGATCAAAAAACGGCCCAGGACGATCGAGCACGATCAGCGATTCCCGGCAGGGGGGCCGGTCGCTGATCCCCATCACACATAGCGATATCGTTGGCGAGATCGCTGTGGCGTCACAAAATCAGCGATCACGCTGGCGATATCGCTGTGTGTGACGGGGTCTTAAGTCTGTAATAGTGACTTGTACATAGTGTGTTTTTCTGTGTTTATTGTGTGCTGATATGCTAATTGTGTATTGTGTTTTATAACCAGTTTGTTGACTTCGAAGGTAGATAGAGAAAGGCTGTGAGGGTGGACTGAAGGACACTGAGTAAATCTAAAAATAGATCACCTGCTTTGGGTAAAAAAGAGACTTTTTTCTTCTGATTGGTGTCACTCTTCAGGATCTCAGCTCAGGGTACTTCGGACTCGGCTGAAAGAACACAGGGCTGCTCTCGGTTATCTCCCTATGCTTGTCGTCACCACTTCTCTGCATGCGTATCACAGATGGAGTAGCAACCCTGGGGGCTTGGACATAACATCTACCATTACCCTGGCGAGTCAGCAGAAGGGAAGGGTGAGACCCTGTAATGTGCACCACCTTGTTCTATTTGCTATTGGGTGTTGTGTTTCTGTGGGCAGTCGAGTCGGGTTGTACAGGTGAAGGCGGGGACACACCCGTTTCCAATGGGACAGTCTCTTCAGGAACTTCAAGCTCCAGTCCTTCTCTTAGATCTACAGGCAGTTGTTCAGGACCCACCTCCTCTTCACCATCAGTGATGTCTGGAGGAGGTATTTCTGGAGCGTCTTGCACTTCCTCCACCTGGTCAGGATCTCTTGACAAACAGGGTCGTAACATATTCTGGTGAACTATTTGAGTGGAAGTGTTTTCTTCCTCTTCTGGTTGAATTTTGTAGATGGGCCCTTCAGAGTTGATTCTCCGCTTCACCCGATACGGGGTCTTCCCACCGATACGCCAGTTTATCTCGAGGACGTTTATCTCGAACCAACACCCGGGCCCTAGCTTGAAGAGCTGTCCTCTGCAGAGGAATTGTTTCTGGATGCTCTAATCCCTGAAATCTGGTCTGCACCAGATGATGTAAAGACTACAGACGATGATGGTGTTCTCGAACCCAGGTGGACACACCCGTCCGTGGATAGTACTCTTCTGGATCCAGTTCCAGCTCGGTAATATCGCTTCCTGGACAGCCGAACAGCAGGGTATATGGAGTGTAACTGGTGGTACGATGTGTTCGGTTGTTGCACACCCACACTAACTCAGCTAGGAACTCAGGCCATTTGTCTTCTTCCAGCATCCTCAACATCTGAATCAAAGTGCGGTTGAATCATTCACAGGCCCCAGTTCCCTGAGGGTGGTAAGGCGTTGCCCAAAACCTTTTAATTTCGTACAGACGGTGCAATTCTTCCATGACTTTTCCCAGAAAACAGGCACCTTGATCGGAATGGATGCACTTCGGGCAGCCATACACCTGAATGAAATTCTTGCAGATGGCATGTGCAGCAGATTCAGCAGTCTGGTCACGTGTCGGGGTCACAACGGAAAACTTCGTGAAGTGATCCGTCATTACTAGACAATGTTCACACCCTTGATGAGCCGGGCCTTTGTCAGATAGACTATCATCAGTACTTCCAGTGGAGCCAAAGTCACGATGGTCAGTGTGGGAGCTCTCTGTTTGGGAAGGTTTCGCTAATTTGCAGCTTCTACATAGCCGACAGGTCTCTTCCACCACCGCCTTCAGCCAGGGATGATAAATTAATCTTAGTATCCATTGAAAAGTCTTCTCCTGACCAAAGTGACAAAGTGAGCTCCTCTCTCTTACGCTTTGGTAGTCACTTTAGACAGCAGTGCCTCAGGGATTAATACCTGCAAGGTGACACTCAGCTCTCGCTGAAGTTGGTTCTTCCGATACAGCAATCCATTTCTTAGTTGAAACTTTTCCCACTGCCGAAGGATCTGCAGAGCCCCCAGAGACAGGGCGTCTCTCTCTCTGACTGGGAAGTTGCTTTAACGTCACCCACTGTCTCATTTGTGCGAGTTCCCAATCTTCTAGCTGTAGCCTGACCCACTCATCAGGTGTGGTATTCGCAGGTACGCAGGATGCAGTGACAAGGGGGAGACGGAGAAAGCTTAAATTCAACTTTTATATAGGGGTTATTTAAGTAACTGACAAGCTGACAATAGTTGTCCTCGCAGGGATTCAACAACAATACACACAGATAACACAATATTAACTACCCGGTCAGGGTCGGTAACTATATGGCCGCGGTATGGTTGACATTGAGTCCAGGAACTACAATTAGCTAACGGCGAAGTGTCACTTATCCTTCCCTTGTGGTAGGGGGCCGGATTGGGGGGTGGACCACTGCTTACCCTGTCCGGATGACACAGACACCAGGCGATGCAAGGAAAAGGCGGAGACAGATTTCAATAGTATCAGTTCTGGATTTTATTCGTCGTCCTCCTGACGACCACAACCACGCACCGCAGCTTCTTTACTGTTCTCTGTCTCCAGGCTGGGTACCTGCACCTTTGCTCCAGTCGAAGTAATGTCCCTCGCGGATCTTTCGCTGGGGCTGTCCTAGGCCAATCTACCGCCAGCGCTTCACCTGCCCGACGTCGTTGTCCGATCGGTACCCCCGGGGCCTTGTCTGTCCTGCTGTCCGTCGGGTCAGGGCCACCCCCCTGACTGTCTCTTTGCTGTCAGTCCCCTGGTCAAGCTCTTCTCTGTTCACCGTCTTCTACCGAGCTCCTCCCGGGACAAGCCTACCTGGAACCTGGAACCCTCTCCTGTTCTATATATCTCCTCTCTCACCGGGAATTCACCTCCTGGGTTCCTATCTCCCCGCCCCCCATGACTAAGCGTTTCTAAAGCCGTAAGCTGATGTTCAGTCCTAAGCTACTCCCCCATGCCATCTTGTGGTCATTTCTAGGTACTGCACTCTCCTATCCACCTTTCCCAGCTGTCACCCTTCTATCCTGTCAATCTCCGTCTCTTGTGCACAAACCGTCCCCTCCTACTACCAGTCACGTCTGTCCGTCAAGTCACCATCCCCACACTCTGACATCCTGCAGAGTGGTTGTCCGGGAGGTGTCCGTTCGGCATCTCAACCGCTGGGCCCAGCCGACGAGGAGTTGACGTAAGCTTCTGGCGTTCCTATGCCCAGGTGGAGTGGGGGCACAACTGGCCCCAGGAGAGTCTCTCAGCGTTGGGCCCCCTGGCGGAGGTGAGGTGGTAGTGGCCGTGGGCCTGAACGTATAGGCTGCAGCCGCGGACCGGAACGGGGCAGTGGACACCGCGGAGCACAGCGTCCGGGCTGCAGCCACAGGCTGGCGTCGGGCAGCGGCGGTCACGGGTGGCAGCGGGAGGCTGCAGCCGCAGGCTGGAGTCGGGCAATGGCGGCCACGGGAGGTGGCGGGTGGGCCGCAGCCGCAGAACGGAGTGAGGCAGTGGTAGCCACGGGTGGCAGCAGGCAGGCCGCAGGCTGGAGTCAGGCAGCGGCGGCCACGGGTGGCAGCGGGCAGGCCGCAGCCGCAGACTGGAGTCAGGCAGCGTTGGCCACGGGTGGCAGCGGGCAGGCCGCAGCCGCGGGCTGGAGTCGGAGCCACGGCGGTCACGGGTCTCGGTGTCTGGAGTGCGAACACGGTTGTCCGGTTGGCATCCCCCAGCTGTGCTGCTCAATGCTGTCCTCTCCCTGATACCGATGAGTCCCCGTCTAATCTCCCTGGTAGATGCTGGCTCCTTCCGGCTCTCTGGCCCCACCTAGGCTTCCTGCTCTCTCTCCCGCTCCGTCGAGTGCCCCCTGCTGGCGGCTGCGTTCCTTTTATAACTGCTCCGCCCCCACTCCTTCTAGAAATGTCTCTCGTCCGTTCTCTAATTATGTCCCGTGGAAACAGTTCTCCTAGGAACCTTGGTTCCGGCCCAGTTACACAGGGGAAGCTCTCCCCCTACACTCCCCCATCCTGTGCGCTCGCTTGGGCTTGGGGGGGGCTTGCATTTGTCTTTTGATATTGAAGCCTTTTCTGCCACACGAACTGATCCTCTTCACAGCGTTTGGGTTTTTTTTCCAGGTGTAGACCGCTTGGAGCATTGCGGTTCGGCTGTGGTGAAATCATCTGGGGTGGTGGAAGGTGGTTGGGTGACCGGGGTCAGCGGGATATTGGTCTTAGAAGTGTCTGCTTGTACTATCGGAAGGTCTTCTTCTTCGTCATCGTTCCATATAATGGGTGGAGTGTTGTGAGTTCATTTTCCCCTTCACCATTGAGGTCTGATGAACTCCCTCTTCTGGTGAAGGAAGGTAGTGAGGCTGATTACCAAGCAGCTGGGCAGGATGATGATGACTGGGTGACGGGAATTACTGACTGGATATAAGGCAGCCGACGCCCTTCTGCCTTGCTGGTGATCTCTCTGAGGGATTCTAGGAGACCAGTCTGATTCCTGCTCCTCAAAAGCTAAGTTTTCTCTTCTACTTTTGCATTTGTGTTTTGGTTTGGTTTTGCATTGTTTTTCCTTGATTTCTGCCATTCCCTGCTGGGGTGAGCTGAATTCCTTTTTGCTCTGTCTTCAGAAAATACCTGAGTACTGATGTGACGAACAGCCCACCGCCGTTCGTCCACTTACGGGCGACACTAACGGGAGTCCCGCTGCCACCAAAACGCGACGGACAGCGGACCCTGTGTCACCACTATGTCACAGTCCCACCACTGACACGGGTGTATCAGCGGACGGAGGGGCGTGACACAATGCCGGCACACGGCTATCACAGGCGCAGTGGGGCTTATCTTAGTTATCCCAACACTGGCACCATGTGACCAAAAATATCCAGCAAGCTAATCTCGCTCTACAATTTGCCGCAGGGGGAGTTTAATTTGGATGCCCCACCACTGCTATCAATCTTCCAAGTACTGCGGGGATTTATGTATATCCCACTTTCTCAGTTCCACTTTGGAACTCGCAGCTCTCCGGCGCCCCCCTTACCCTCAGGTCAGTCAGGGAACTGCACCTAGGATAATTAGTCGCCGGACGGGCTGCCTGTTGTGAACCGGCAATTAGGCTTCTGCAGTAAGGGAATTATCAATGCTGTGGCTGAAGCCCCTTACTCAGCAATATAAGACCCTTCTAGACTGCCAGCAAGCCGTAATAGCCGTACACAACGCGCTGCCACCAGTCACGGTTACTTAATTCACAGTGTTAAATTAAGAGGGTCCGTGGCAAACCCCTTGAATTAGTAGCGATTATCTATCAAAGGCGTATAGTTCGATTCTTAGAGCATGGAGACAGATCTAAATAATTTCATTTATTTTCCGAAAGAGGACAGTGATTACAGATAAAAGTTGCTATAAAATTGAGACATAAAATATGTACAGTACAGGTATAAAATAAAAGTGGAGAAAACAAAGAGATTACACTCACAGTTCCATATTGTTCCGTAGGCAGACCATGCGGCTAAGGTGGGTGGAGGCGGAGCTGCACTTCTCCGCTCATTGGGGTCCTTCTAGCACGACGACTTGAGCTGTTCTGAGCTGGTTTGCCCAGGAAATGCCTTATAGACTTTCCTATGTGACATCACAGAGAGGTGCATTCTGGGTTGATCCCACCTCTCTTATCCAAGTTATGTTTTGGCTACAAAACTTAGATTAGCTATAACTTTATGGGAGAAGCTGGTATGGACTCATCAGTGGTATCATGTTTCCCAGCGTAATGAGCCCATCAAGAAAACATCAAACATCTATGCGATATGACCGTCCATTTGGGCGCAAATCCTATCTCATGTTCTGGACAGGGTAGAACTTCGAAACATACGCGGTCTCGAAGCTGGGACCGCTCAGGTTACAAAAATATGATTTTCATATCTCTAGGGTATTTGGTTCTTATGGTATAGTCTCTCATAGTTTTATTCGTTTCAAACAAAGAAGTTTTTCCCGCTCTGAAGAGGAGAGAAGGCAAATGGTGTGAGGAAGATGGTCTAGCTAATTAACATTCCTGCTCTTCCAGAGGAAGTGGCAGGGTTGATAAAACCTGGGGGGAAGGAATTCCTACTACTGAGAGTTTACAATGTCCTAGGATGGAGGATTTGTTAGCACATTGCAACAGAAAACATATCTTGCAGACATGGTACATCACACCTCCCCCCTTAAGAGGGCGCTAAGGAGGCATTACCTCTCGGTAATCGGCCATGCGCACCTCAGCGGGTTCGCCCCGGCGGGACAACCCATCGGCATTGCCGTTTTCACTGCCCTTCCTGTGTTTTACAGTAAAATCGTACTGTTGAAGGGCAAGGCTCCAGCGGAGCAATCTTCCATTGGTTCCCGACACGGTGTGCAACCAGCTCAGTGGGTTGTGGTCGGTTACCACCGTGAAGGCGCGCCCATACAGGTAGGGCTGCAAACGCTGCAGTGCCCACACCATGGCCAGACACTCCTTCTCGATGGTCGAGTATGCCACTTCCCTCGGCAAAAGTTTCCGGCTCAGGTACAACACGGGGTGCTCTTGGTCCCCCGAGTCGACGTGGCTAAGCACAGCACCGAGGCCAAACTCGCTGGCGTCGGTCTGTACCAGAAACGGGCGACTGCTGTCGACTGCTCTCAACACTGGAGAGTTGCACAGGGCTGCTTTCAAAGCTTGGAAAGCCGCCTCACAGTCATCTGTCCAGTTGACTGTTTGGGGTAGCCTCTGCTTGGTGAGGTCAGTCAAGGGTTTGGCAAGGGCGCTATAGTCCTGTACGAACCGCCTATAGTACCCTGCAGTGCCCAAGAAGGACTTCACCTGTTTCTTGGTCCTGGGGGTGGGCCAGGACACGATTGCGTCCACTTTTTCTGGCTCCGGACTCATGGAACCCCCGCCTACCCGGTGCCCCAGGTAGTGGACCTCGCGCATGCCTATCTGGCACTTCCCCGGCTTGATGGTCAGGCCTGCCTGGTGAAGACGCTTGAGCACCTCCTGGAGGTGCTGAAGGTGTTCCTCCCAGGTGGAACTGAAGACGGCAATATCGTCTAAGTACGCCACTGCGTACTCCTCCAGTCCCCGAAGCAGGTGGTTGACCATCCGCTGGAAAGTGGCAGGGGCATTCTTCATGCCGAAGGGCATGACCGTGGACTCGTACAGTCCAAAGGGGGTGATAAAGGCGGATTTCTCCTGCGCCTCAGGGCTCAGGGGAATCTGCCAGTATCCCCGACTCAAATCCATGATGGATATGTAGTTGGCGTTTGTCAACCGCTCGAGCAGATCCTCGATGCGCGGCATCGGGTGGGCATCAGAGGTTGTGATGGCGTTGAGCCCCCTGTAGTCCACGCAGAACCGGGTGGTTCGATCCTTTTTAGGCACGAGGACTACAGGTGAAGCCCACGCACCTTTTGACCGTCGAATCACTCCCAGCCTTAACATCTCATCGACCTCTTGGCGCATGACTTGTTGCACCGTTTCAGAGATCCGATAAGGTGTTCGCCGTAATGGGGCGTGATTCCCGGTGTCCACCTCATGAACCGCTAACTCCGTCCTCCCAGGACGGTTGGTGAACACGGGCCGGAAGAGTTCCAGGGTGGCCATCAACTGCAACCGCTGGGACACGGTGAGCGAACCACTTATCTCCATGTCCTCAATGGACCCATTGGCCTTGGCCCGGGCCAGCATGTCCAGGAGGGAATCTTCCTCCCCATCCTCTGGCAGATTGCAGACCGGTAGGACGCAAGCTTCACGTTCGTAGTGCGCCTTCAGCATGTTGACGTGAAAGGCCTTGCGCCTACCCCGAGCATGGTCAAGCGTGACCACGTAGGTGACCGGGTTGAGCTGTTGGCGGACGACGTACGGGCCTTCCCAGGCTGCCTGAAGCTTATCCGTTGGTACCGGGACCAACACCCACACCTTTTGACCCACCTGGTAGGTCCGCTCCCGGGCGTTCTGGTCGTACCAGCGCTTCTGGTCAGCCTGAGCCTGCGTCATGTTGTCATGCACCAACTGCGTCAAGGTCTGCATCTTGTCACGGAAGCGCATGACATAATCCACGATGGACACTTCTGTGGGGTTTGGCTCATCTTCCCAGGATTCTCTTATCAACCCAAGGAGTCCCCGGACTCGCCTGCCATACAGGAGCTCGAAGGGGGAGAACCCGGTCGAGGCCTGCGGAACTTCTCTGTAAGCGAACAGCAGGTGTGGGAGGTACCGCTCCCAGTCGCGCCCTTGGGTCTCAACCAGTATGCGGAGCATCTGTTTGAGGGTACCGTTGAAACGTTCACACAAACCGTTAGTCTGTGGGTGATACGGACTCGATACCAGCTGCGTCACCTGCATTTTCTCACAGAGAGCCTCCATTAGGCGAGACATGAATTGGGGCCCTTGATCGGTAAGCATCTCCCTGGGAAATCCTACTCTCGAAAAGATGGTCACCAGTGCGTCAGCCACCTTATCTGCCCTGGTTGAAGACATAGCTACTGCCTCTGGGTACCGGGTAGCGTAGTCTACCACGGTGAGAATGTATCGCTTTCCGGAGCTGCTGGGGACGGACAGCGGTCCTACAATGTCCACCGCGATTCTCTGGAAAGGCTCCTCTATCACCGGCAAAGGAATAAGGGGAGCCTTAAGAGCAGGCCCCGCCTTACCCACTTTTTGACAGGTGGCACAGGAGCGGCAGTAGTGTGTTACATCTGTCCCCATCTTGGGCCAATAGAAGTGTTGAGACAGCCGTGCCTTTGTTTTGCTGATCCCCAAGTGTCCAGCGAGTGGAATCTCATGGGCAATCCGCAACAACTCAGTTCTGAACTGATAGGGGACGACCAGCTGTCTTTCCCTCAACCACTCCTTTTTAGGATCTCCGGGTACTGTCTCCCGGTACAACCTTCCTCGTTCCCAGAACACCCTCTCCTTATCAGACTTGGAGGTGGGCGTCCCGGCGAGACCTCTCAATTTCTCCAGGCTGGCATCTGAGTGCAGAGCAGCCTGGAACTCCATGCTGGAGGCTGCCAGAAGTGACGTCAGGGTCCCCTCTTTACTGGGACCCTCTGGAACCGGCTCTGGGTTCACCTCTGGTTCAGTCTCTCCTGTAGCAGCAGAGGGTCCAGAAGACAGGGCGTTACCTGCGATCTGGGCACTCTGACTGCGTGTGACAGCTGCTATGTATGCTGTCTCCCTGGGGATTTCTGCAGACCCACCAGCTGGTGCTGCCCTGGGCTCTACCTCCCCATCCACCCCCAACACTTCAGGAGCAGTGCTACTTATGGGCCAGTTACCTTCCTCGGTGGCACTGGTCAGCTGCATGGCATTACCTTCCTCATGGTCGACCATGCACCTCCCCATTTCCTTGAGCACCGTTGCTTACTCCTGCCAGGGGTTCCTCAGCCGTCTCACTCCGCAGAGTGACGGGGCTGAGCACTTCGGTACCTGTGGACACATCTACCGCTTCAAAGAAAGGGTTAACGGGTTCAGTCGGCACAGATACATCAACATCATCATCATCCTTCCTAGGAGAAGAATGGTTATCAGTTTGCTTTGGTACATTCACATCAGCATCAGCATCGTACCTGGGGAAAGAATGGTTGTTAGTTGCATCATTACTCATCAAGGCATTAGCAGGTAACACATTCAGTTTCCCATCATCAACATCATCAGGGTTAACGTTACCCTTATTATCAGTTTGGGGAAGGGTGTCAGGGACATAGTATGCAACCATCCTCCCCAAGTCAGTCCCCAATAAAACATCAGTGGGCAAATTTTCAGACACTCCCACCTCCCTCAACCCGCTCCCGGCACCCCAGTCAAGAAAAACTCGTGCCACTGGCAAGGGACAACGGGTGCCTCCAATCCCGGTGACAGTCAGGGTTTTCCCCTCAACAAACTCTTCAGGGGCCGCCAGTCCAGGACGGATGAGGGTTCGTTCAGCCCCGGTGTCCTTGAGGCCTGTAGCAAGACGGGCCCCCACCTGAACAGGTTGAACGTTGTCGTCAGCCCTCCCAACCACACCTCCCACCAAAAGAACAGAGGCATTGGGCCCGGGGGCCTTGGCTGGGGGGTTCTTCGGCCTGTTCGGACAGGTGTAAAAGAAGTGACCAGGCCGCTGGCAGTGGTGACACAGGCGACTGTCAGTAGCCGGCCTGTTGTTGGCAACAGGGACAGGGCCTCCGGAGGGACGGCTAGCTGGGGCATTGGGGTTGGTTGCTGGCTTACCCCCTTTCCAGCTGGTGGCGACTGGCCTCCGCGTCTCTGGCTTCCGGTTGGCCTCGTGGTTGTCGGCGATCTGCGCCGCTTTGTCCGCGTTCGTTGGTTCGCGGTCCAGGATGAACTGTCGGACCTCAGCTGGGCAGAGATGCAGGAACTGGTCTTTGATCATCAGGTCCCGTAGCTGCTCAAAGGTTTCAACGGACAGTCCATGGATCCACTGGTCAAAGTGGGTCCTGAGTCCTTGCACCACATCACTGTAGCTATCGTGTGGGCCACGTTGGAGGTGTCGGAACTTCTTTCGGTATACCTCAGGTGTCAGCCGGTATTTGGCGATCAGCGCCTGCTTTATGGCGTCATAGTCATCATCGGCTTCTGGCGGAAGAGAAGCAAATGCCTCCAGGGCTTTGCCTTTTAGCCCTGGGGTCAAGTACCTTGCCCATTGGTCTCTAGGCAGCTGGTACTGTCTGCAGGCTTTCTCAAAGGCTCGCAGAAATGTGTCCAAGTCCCCGTCCTTTTCCATCACGGGAAAATGCTCTGGCCGGGGTTTAGGAGTCTGGACGCTGCTGGGTTCACGGCTTCGGGCTGTGAGGGCATTCCCACCCCGCTGGAGTACCTCCAGTTCATGGGCCCTCTGCGCCTGGCGCTCGGCTCTCTCAGCCTCAGCTTGGCGCTCAGCTCTCTCCGCCTGGCGCTCAGCTCGCTGCTCTGCTCTCTCTCGAGCTTGCTGGATCAGCCTCACCCGCCCATCACTGTCTTCGGCGGGGAGTTCGTCCAAGGCCATTTGCAGATAGGGGTCCACCCCGTTCTGGTTGAATGTGGGGCCAGCGCTCAGGAGTGGAGCCTCTGCTGCAGCCCCATTGCAACTTGGGCCAACTTCTGCGCTCGCTGGATTCTGGTCGTTGTCCAGCTGCACTAGAGCCGCGATCATTTGAGCTCTGTTTTTGTTCGTGGCGTCAAGGCCTTGGTACGTGCATAACGCAGCAAGAACTTCCTTTGTCTGCCGGGTGTACCAAGGTTCTCCTTTTGCCGCCATGGTTGCCAAATAAAAGATAGAAAAAGAAAAACGAAGAAACGGGAGGGGGATACTTGCAAGTACACACTAATGTCTCAGGACTAGTAACCACTGAGTCTGTTCTCCAAAACCTATGATGCAGGATTCCCGCAGGAACCGTGCAGGTTTTTAGTGAGAGGAATGATTGCTCAAACCAAATCACTAATGCTCTAGGATTATCCCACCGCGCTGCCACCAATATGTGACGAACAGCCCACCGCCGTTCGTCCACTTACGGGCGACACTAACGGGAGTCCCGCTGCCACCAAAACGCGACGGACAGCGGACCCTGTGTCACCACTATGTCACAGTCCCACCACTGACACGGGTGTATCAGCGGACGGAGGGGCGTGACACAATGCCGGCACACGGCTATCACAGGCGCAGTGGGGCTTATCTTAGTTATCCCAACACTGGCACCATGTGACCAAAAATATCCAGCAAGCTAATCTCGCTCTACAATTTGCCGCAGGGGGAGTTTAATTTGGATGCCCCACCACTGCTATCAATCTTCCAAGTACTGCGGGGATTTATGTATATCCCACTTTCTCAGTTCCACTTTGGAACTCGCAGCTCTCCGGCGCCCCCCTTACCCTCAGGTCAGTCAGGGAACTGCACCTAGGATAATTAGTCGCCGGACGGGCTGCCTGTTGTGAACCGGCAATTAGGCTTCTGCAGTAAGGGAATTATCAATGCTGTGGCTGAAGCCCCTTACTCAGCAATATAAGACCCTTCTAGACTGCCAGCAAGCCGTAATAGCCGTACACAACGCGCTGCCACCAGTCACGGTTACTTAATTCACAGTGTTAAATTAAGAGGGTCCGTGGCAAACCCCTTGAATTAGTAGCGATTATCTATCAAAGGCGTATAGTTCGATTCTTAGAGCATGGAGACAGATCTAAATAATTTCATTTATTTTCCGAAAGAGGACAGTGATTACAGATAAAAGTTGCTATAAAATTGAGACATAAAATATGTACAGTACAGGTATAAAATAAAAGTGGAGAAAACAAAGAGATTACACTCACAGTTCCATATTGTTCCGTAGGCAGACCATGCGGCTAAGGTGGGTGGAGGCGGAGCTGCACTTCTCCGCTCATTGGGGTCCTTCTAGCACGACGACTTGAGCTGTTCTGAGCTGGTTTGCCCAGGAAATGCCTTATAGACTTTCCTATGTGACATCACAGAGAGGTGCATTCTGGGTTGATCCCACCTCTCTTATCCAAGTTATGTTTTGGCTACAAAACTTAGATTAGCTATAACTTTATGGGAGAAGCTGGTATGGACTCATCAGTGGTATCATGTTTCCCAGCGTAATGAGCCCATCAAGAAAACATCAAACATCTATGCGATATGACCGTCCATTTGGGCGCAAATCCTATCTCATGTTCTGGACAGGGTAGAACTTCGAAACATACGCGGTCTCGAAGCTGGGACCGCTCAGGTTACAAAAATATGATTTTCATATCTCTAGGGTATTTGGTTCTTATGGTATAGTCTCTCATAGTTTTATTCGTTTCAAACAAAGAAGTTTTTCCCGCTCTGAAGAGGAGAGAAGGCAAATGGTGTGAGGAAGATGGTCTAGCTAATTAACATTCCTGCTCTTCCAGAGGAAGTGGCAGGGTTGATAAAACCTGGGGGGGAAGGAATTCCTACTACTGAGAGTTTACAATGTCCTAGGATGGAGGATTTGTTAGCACATTGCAACAGAAAACATATCTTGCAGACATGGTACATCACAACTGATATAGTCTTTTTGAAGCCTAGCGTCTTCAGGGCTTTTTTCCCTATCAGCTGTTGGCTCTTGTTTTGATAGGGTTTTGGCAGATTACAGACAGCAGCTTTTCTATCCTGTCCTATCTAGTTAGCTTGGGCCCCATCATTTGCTCAGCCTTTCTATCCGTGTGAGTGTTTTTTCATCTTGCTTCACCGTCATTATATGTTGGGGGCTGCCTATTGCCTTGGGGTCTGCTCTGGGGCAGTTTAGATTTCCCTTTCTGTCTTTATGCTATGTAGTTCTCCGGCTGTGATCGAGGGGTCTAGGGCACCGTAGGAACCCCCCACGGCTACTGCTAGTTGTTGTTGATAGGTTCAGGGGTCTGCAGTCCCATAGCTGCCAACTTCTCTGGTTTTCTGGACTTAGCTAGTATTTTTGTTTTTGCCTCCTACGGTAACTCATTCATAACAGTGGAAGCTCTTGGGTCTGAGGAGAGGCCTCGGGCCGCTTGGGGTCTGTGGATGTACATGGTCACAACATATTGAGATCTACTGTTCGGGTGGGGTGATCCCCCTCTCTTTCAGTTTGTATCTCATACACTGGCCCATCTGGACTTATTCGTCGCAGTACTCGGAAGGGATTTTCTTCCTAGCGGTGCCCCAATATGTTCTGGGGGCGCTGGTCTCGTACGAGCACGCGGTCCCCTGTTTGGAATTCGGTGGTTTGGGATGCGGTCTTCCCTTGATGTTCCAGGTCTTGAAATTTTGTTTGGACTATTCGGTGGAGGGTTTGCAGGCAATACTGGTGATTTCGGACTCATGAGGAGACTCCTGCCCATGGTTGCTCCTCCTCTGGGTCGAACTTCACCTCAGTGATTCCCTCGCCTTCTCGGCCAAAGAGTAGCGAATACAGTGTGCAGCTAGTGACTCGGTGTACCCGGTTGTTATATACCCAGACCAGTTGGGGGATGTATTCGGGCCAACGGGTCTTTCGGTCTTCTTCCAGGGTATGTAACATTTGAATTAAGGTCCGGTTAAACCGCTCGCAGGCCCCGTTCCCCTGAGGATGATATGGTGTGGTTCGGGATTTGTCAATGCCATATAAGCGATGTAGTTCCTCCATTACTTTCCCCAGGAAGCAGGCTCCTTGGTCTGAATGAATTCTTTGGGGGCAGCCGTATACTTAGATAAAGTTCTTACATATCGCATAGGGGGCTGATTCTGCTGTTTGATCTCGGGTTGGGGTTACCACGGCAAATTTGGTAAAATGGTCCACCATGACCAGACAATGCTCATAGCCCTGGTGAGCCGGACCGATGGTTAAATAGTCTGTCATCAGTAGTTCGAGGGGTACTATGGTCATTATTGTTTGTATAGGAGCCTGTTGCTTAAGTGGTTTAGTTAGCTCACACAGGCGACATGCACGGCAAAACCCTTCCACTTAGGCTTGTAAACGGGGATGGTAGGCCATCTGTTGTAGCCACTAAAAAGTCCTTTGTACCCCAAAATGAGCCCCTTTTTCGCTTGGTCTCCGGCACCACTACCTGCCATGCTACGGCTGGTTCTGTGCGTAGCACTGTCTTTTGGTACAATAATCCACCTTTAATTATCAGTTTCTCCCACTGGCATAGCATCAGAAAAGTGTCTCTAGACAGCATCTTTCTTTGGGCGTCGTTGGGTAGCTGTCTCGTGGCTACCCATCGATGTAGAGGGCTGATTTCTTCATCTTCTTGCTGCTGTTGGATCCATTCATCCCGGGTCTGTTCTAGGATGCCCCTGGTGGGTCCCACATGGGACTGTTCTCGTGTCACCGCTGTGATTTCGGCGGGGCCTAGGGAAAACAGTGTTTCTTCTCCTTCTAGCTCTTCATACGGGCTCTGCCCAGGGGTCGTGCGTTGAATTCGGGAGAGGGCATTGGCGTGTACATTCTCCGCTCCCCATTTGTAAATGATTTTGTATTTCAACTTGGCCATCCGGGCCACCTACCGTTGCTCCAAGGCCCCCAGTTTGGCATTTTCGAGATGGGCAAGCGGGTTGTTATCAGTTCACACCACTACCTCAGAGCCTGCCAAGTACTCCGCGAACCGCTCTGTCATGGCCCACACTACCGTGAAAAGCTTGAGCTTAAAGGAGCTGTAATTGTCAGGATTGCGTTCGGAGTCGTGAAGTGATCGGCTACCGTAGGCGATCGCCTTCTCCCGGCCGTTCTGCACTTGGGACAACACACCTCCCAGCCCGTGTAGGCTCCCGTCGGTGTGCAGGATCAATGGTTGCGAGAAATCAGCGTAGGCCAACACTGGGGCTTCTGAGAGTGCGGTCTTGAGAACTAGGAAAGCTTCTTCCTGTGGTTCATGCCATTGGACATTCCAGCTATTGGTTCCGGCAGGGGTCCCCTTCAGCACGTCTTGCAGGGCTCAGGACCGGCAGGTGAAGTTTTTTACGAAGCGATGGTAATATCCGGCCAGCCCCAGAAAGGACCGCACATCTTATACCGTCTCAGGAGTAGGCCACCCCTGTATTACAGCGATCTTCTCCATAGATGGTCTCACACCCTCGGCGGAAACTATATGTCCCAGGTATTCGTATTAAAGAGGCCGGATCACGAAAACCATACATGACAGAGAGATGAAAACCACATAATGGTGACGTGCAACGATCAGACTTCACTACGGTGGTTCTTGCTAAGTTCTAGTGCCGACAGAATCCAAAAAATGGATTTCCCCTTAACCGTTTATAATAATTAGTCCGTGTTTGGTCCTGAATTAATGCCAGCGACGAGCTGGAAAAGATGATACTATGTGTGTGTTTATACTAAGGTACCCTCTGCTAATTATGGCTATTGGAAGTTTTCAGAACCAGATTATAACCCCTAGAGCAGGGGGAGGACCATAACCAGATGGCCCCTTTTGTGATGTCACTAGCCCAAAGCTATAAGGCATTGTCCCCTAAACCTTGAGCCATTCAAGCTGGAGATTCGATGCCAAAAGGAACTCAGATGAGTGGAGATGTTTGGCCCCGCCTTCTCCCCACATGGTTAGCCTAAGACCATCTAAGCACATGTGTTAATTTCTGGTTTTAAACCCATTTATTTTATATTTGCATTGTACATATCTAATGTCTCAACTTTGTAAAATCTTTTATCTCTGTAATCACTGCCCGTCTGTTGGGAATAAATTATAACTTTATTAGTCTGTCTCCATGCTCTAAGACGAATTTACGTGCCTTTAAGATAATTACGCTACTGAATTGGGTTGGCTTCGAACCCCTCTATTAAGTTTATAAATTAATAAGAGAAATCTGGAGCTGGTGGCAGCGAAGTGTGGTCTGGGTCCCAGGTACTGCTGACTGTGACGGAAAGGGATTTTATAAGCTAATTGGGTGGCTGCGGCCAGAGCATTTTATAATTCCCTCACTGCAGCATGCCGGGTGGCCGGACCTCATTGAAGCAGCCAGCCGGCGACCAATTATCCCAGGTGAAGTTCCCTGACTGACCTGAGGGTAAGGGGGGTGCCGGAGAGCTGCGAGTTCCAAAGTAGAACTGAAAAGTTTCGTGAAGTATTGTTGGCAGTGGTGGGACACCCAAAATAACCCCCCTGCGATAAATTGTTAGGGCAAGACTAGCTTGCTGTTTTTTATCACATGGTGCCAGCGGTGGGATAACTAAGATAAGCCCCCCTGTGCCTGTGATAGCCGTGTGCCGGCAGTGTGTCGCGTCCCTCTGTCCGTGACATACCAGTGTCAGCGGCGGGATCGTGACAGCGGTCTTAGCATGATCTTCTTCCGACACTGGCACCTGCCAGTATCCGCTGGCCAGGTCCAGGGTAGAAAAGTACGTTGCCTTCCCCAGGGCCAACAGGGACTCCTCTAAATGGGGAAGCGGGTATGAGTCTTTGATGGTACAGGCATTCAGCTTTCAGTAATCCACGCAGAACCGCAGCGTGCAATCTTTTTTCCGCACCAACATGATGGGGGCCGCCCAGGTGCTCTGGCTATCCCGGATGACCCCTTTCTGCAGCATCTGTCCCAGTAATGTTTTTACATCTTGGTATAGTTGCGGGGGAATCTGCCGGCATCGCTCTCTGATGGGGGCCGTTCCTTTGGTGGGAATGCCGTGCGTGATTGCTGTGGTGCACCCGAAGTCGTCTTCATGGCTGGCGAATACCTCTCGGTAATGGCTCAGGAATGCTTCCACTTGGTGTATTTGGGTCTGTGCTAGGCCGGAGAGTTCTGCTCACATTTTCTTCAAGATTGCTTGCCCTTCCTGCTCAGTCAAGGAACCTGCGGTCTGGATGGAACGTACAGTCACAGCCCATGGATCCCCCGCATTCGCCTTTAACTGTAACGCCGGGGTCGGGAGCACTTCCTCCAGGGGTTTCACCCATTCACCATTTCGGCGCGGGGTCTTAGGAAAATGTCTCCATCTTCCAGGTTGACATAGCGTATGAGGGCTGTCCCCTTCCTCACGGTGGCCAGGGCGCGGGACACTAGGATTCCGGTGGGTAGGTGCTCCGAGAAGCACGGCTGCACCTGCACCTCTAGCCCCTCCAGAGGTACATGGCCCAGATGGGCAGGGCAACCATTGTCTGCCCTGACGGCAACACGAGTTGAGGAGCCGCAGACGCGATCACTCTAACCAGCACCTCCTGTTATGAATGGGTCACGGAGGAGGAGAGCAGGCCCAGGCTAAGCCACAGAAAACCAGAGAGGTTGGAAACTAAGCGGATTGCAGACCCCTGATCCTATCTACACAACTAGCAGTAGCCATGGAGCGTACCTACCATGATCCTAGATGCTTCGGCACAGCCGGAGAGCTAACTAAGCCTAAAGCAAGAAAGGGGAACTCTAAATTGCCCCGGAGCAGACGCCAAAGGAATAGATAACCCCCAAACATATACTGTCGGTGAGACAAGATGAAAACACAAACGCAGGCAGAAAAATAGACTGAGCAAATGATGGGGAAAAAGAGGAGAACATAGAATCCAAATCCATTTCAAGCATATACATATTTATTTATCAAAAAGAAGACACGTATCAGAGATACAGGATAGTGAAAAAGCAATAAAATGGGTAATCACATAAATGGCCCGATACTGGAAAGAACAAGTAGACAGCCTGTGATAAGCATGAATGCCCAAACAAATCCTCCAGGGAATTTTGTAGAGAAAATATATATATATACTTAGTAGTAGAGCTTGTACTACACAATACTGTATATTGCACTGAACCTGGGTAGAGACTGTATAACAATGCCAATGAGTAATGGACAATAAACTAGGTAGAAGTAACCAGTGTTGCAATGGATTGTATAAAAACAAGTTCACATACAGCACTGGCTGTGGAGTAGCGTTAGAGTGGACACTACACCATCCACATGGCATGTCATAGACTACGGTGCTCAGAAGTCGCTCCAATGGGCTTCCCCTGAGCAATGTTATGTATTGCCCCAAGTCCGGGTAAAAAGGTGACAATGCCAATTAGTAGTAGGCTGGATGTGAGTCAGTGTGGAGATTGATGGTGTGACCCCCGTGTGTTAGAAAGTAAACTGATAATTGACACAGTTCCAGGTGAGGCCTTGCTATCAGTTCTCACTTTACCTCAGGTCCAGATGACGCTGCACCATCAGCTGTCACTGTCAGGTCCAGGTGAGGCCGCGCCTTAAGCTGTCACTTTACCTCAGGTTCAGGTACGGCCGTAGCATCAGCTGTCACTTTACCTCAGGTTCAGGTACGGCCGTAGCATCAGCTGTCACTTTACATCAGGTTCAGGTACGGCCGTAGCATCAGCTGTCACTTTACATCAGGTTCAGGTACGGCCGTAGCATCAGCTGTCACTTTACCTCAGGTTCAGGTGAGGCCGCGCCTTAAGCTGTCACTTTACCTCAGGTTCAGGTACGGCCGCAGCATCAGCTGTCACTTTACCTCAGGTTCAGGTACGGCCGTAGCATCAGCTGTCACTTTACCTCAGGTTCAGGTACGGCCGTAGCATCAGCTGTCACTTTACCTCAGGTCCAGGTGAGGCCGCGCCTTAAGCTGTCACTTTACCTCAGGTTCAGGTACGGCCGCAGCATCAGCTGTCACTTTACCTCAGGTTCAGGTACGGCCGTAGCATCAGCTGTCACTTTACCTCAGGTTCAGGTACGGCCGTAGCATCAGCTGTCACTTTACCTCAGGTTCAGGTACGGCCGTAGCATCAGCTGTCACTTTACATCAGGTTCAGGTACGGCCGTAGCATCAGCTGTCACTTTACCTCAGGTTCAGGTACGGCCGTAGCATCAGCTGTCACTTTACCTCAGGTTCAGGTACGGCCGCAGCATCAGCTGTCACTTTACCTCAGGTTCAGGTACGGCCGTAGCATCAGCTGTCACTTTACATCAGGTTCAGGTACGGCCGTAGCATCAGCTGTCACTTTACCTCAGGTTCAGGTACGGCCGCGGCATCAGCTGTCACTTTACCTCAGGTTCAGGTACGGCCGCAGCATCAGCTGTCACTTTACCTCAGGTTCAGGTACGGCCGTAGCATCAGCTGTCACTTTACCTCAGGTTCAGGTACGGCCGTAGCATCAGCTGTCACTTTACCTCAGGTTCAGGTACGGCCGCAGCATCAGCTGTCACTTTACCTCAGGTTCAGGTACGGCCGTAGCATCAGCTGTCACTTTACATCAGGTTCAGGTACGGCCGTAGCATCAGCTGTCACTTTACCTCAGGTTCAGGTACGGCCGTAGCATCAGCTGTCACTTTACATCAGGTTCAGGTACGGCCGTAGCATCAGCTGTCACTTTACCTCAGGTTCAGGTACGGCCGTAGCATCAGCTGTCACTTTACATCAGGTTCAGGTACGGCCGCAGCATCAGCTGTCACTTTACATCAGGTTCAGGTACGGCCGTAGCATCAGCTGTCACTTTACCTCAGGTTCAGGTACGGCCGTAGCATCAGCTGTCACTTTACCTCAGGTTCAGGTACGGCCGCAGCATCAGCTGTCACTTTACCTCAGGTTCAGGTACGGCCGTAGCATCAGCTGTCACTTTACCTCAGGTTCAGGTACGGCCGTAGCATCAGCTGTCACTTTACCTCAGGTTCAGGTACGGCCGTAGCATCAGCTGTCACTTTACCTCAGGTTCAGGTACGGCCGCAGCATCAGCTGTCACTTTACCTCAGGTTCAGGTACGGCCGTAGCATCAGCTGTCACTTTACATCAGGTTCAGGTACGGCCGTAGCATCAGCTGTCACTTTACCTCAGGTTCAGGTACGGCCGCGGCATCAGCTGTCACTTTACCTCAGGTTCAGGTACGGCAGCAGCATCAGCTGTCACTTTACCTCAGGTTCAGGTACGGCCGTAGCATCAGCTGTCACTTTACCTCAGGTTCAGGTACGGCCGTAGCATCAGCTGTCACTTTACCTCAGGTTCAGGTACGGCCGCAGCATCAGCTGTCACTTTACCTCAGGTTCAGGTACGGCCGTAGCATCAGCTGTCACTTTACCTCAGGTTCAGGTACGGCCGTAGCATCAGCTGTCACTTTACCTCAGGTTCAGGTACGGCCGTAGCATCAGCTGTCACTTTACCTCAGGTTCAGGTACGGCCGCAGCATCAGCTGTCACTTTACCTCAGGTTCAGGTACGGCCGTAGCATCAGCTGTCACTTTACATCAGGTTCAGGTACGGCCGTAGCATCAGCTGTCACTTTACCTCAGGTTCAGGTACGGCCGCGGCATCAGCTGTCACTTTACCTCAGGTTCAGGTACGGCAGCAGCATCAGCTGTCACTTTACCTCAGGTTCAGGTACGGCCGCGGCATCAGCTGTCACTTTACCTCAGGTTCAGGTACGGCCGTAGCATCAGCTGTCACTTTACCTCAGGTTCAGGTACGGCCGCAGCATCAGCTGTCACTTTACATCAGGTTCAGGTACGGCCGCAGCATCAGCTGTCACTTTACCTTAGGTTCAGGTACGGCCGCGGCATCAGCTGTCACTTTATCTCAGGTTCAGGTACGGCCGTAGCATCAGCTGTCACTTTACCTCAGGTTCAGGTACGGCCGCAGCATCAGCTGTCACTTTACCTCAGGTTCAGGTACGGCCGTAGCATCAGCTGTCACTTTACATCAGGTTCAGGTACGGCCGCGGCATCAGCTGTCACTTTACCTCAGGTTCAGGTACGGCCGTAGCATCAGCTGTCACTTTACCTCAGGTTCAGGTACGGCCGTAGCATCAGCTGTCACTTTACCTCAGGTTCAGGTACGGCCGCAGCATCAGCTATCACTTTACCTCTGGTACAGGTACGGCCGTAGCATCAGCTGTCACTTTACATCAGGTTCAGGTACGGCCGTAGCATCAGCTGTCACTTTACATCAGGTTCAGGTACGGCCGTAGCATCAGCTGTCACTTTACCTCAGGTTCAGGTACGGCCGTAGCATCAGCTGTCACTTTACCTCAGGTTCAGGTACGGCCGCGGCATCAGCTGTCACTTTACATCAGGTTCAGGTACGGCCGCGGCATCAGCTGTCACTTTACCTCAGGTTCAGGTACGGCCGCAGCATCAGCTGTCACTTTACATCAGGTTCAGGTACGGCCGCAGCATCAGCTGTCACTTTACCTCAGGTTCAGGTACGGCCGCGGCATCAGCTGTCACTTTACCTCTGGTACAGGTACGGCCGCGGCATCAGCTGTCACTTTACATCAGGTTCTGGTACGTCCGTAGCATCAGCTGTCACTTTACCTCAGGTTCAGGTACGGCCGTAGCATCAGCTGTCACTTTACCTCAGGTTCAGGTACGGCCGTAGCATCAGCTGTCACTTTACATCAGGTTCAGGTACGGCCGCAGCATCAGCTGTCACTTTACCTCTGTTACAGGTACGGCCGTAGCATCAGCTGTCACTTTACCTCAGGTTCAGGTACGGCCGTAGCATCAGCTGTCACTTTACCTCAGGTTCAGGTACGGCCGTAGCATCAGCTGTCACTTTACATCAGGTTCAGGTACGGCCGTAGCATCAGCTGTCACTTTACCTCTGGTACAGGTACGGCCGCGGCATCAGCTGTCACTTTACATCAGGTTCAGGTACGGCCGTAGCATCAGCTGTCACTTTACCTCAGGTTCAGGTACGGCCGTAGCATCAGCTGTCACTTTACCTCAGGTTCAGGTACGGCCGTAGCATCAGCTGTCACTTTACATCAGGTTCAGGTACGGCCGTAGCATCAGCTGTCACTTTACCTCAGGTTCAGGTACGGCCGTACCATCAGCTGTCACTTTACATCAGGTTCAGGTACGGCCGCAGCATCAGCTGTCACTTTACATCAGGTTCAGGTACGGCCGCAGCATCAGCTGTCACTTTACCTCAGGTTCAGGTACGGCCGTAGCATCAGCTGTCACTTTACCTCAGGTTCAGGTACGGCCGTAGCATCAGCTGTCACTTTACCTCAGGTTCAGGTACGGCCGCAGCATCAGCTGTCACTTTACCTCAGGTTCAGGTACGGCCGTAGCATCAGCTGTCACTTTACCTCTGGTACAGGTACGGCCGTAGCATCAGCTGTCACTTTACCTCAGGTTCAGGTACGGCCGTAGCATCAGCTGTCACTTTACATCAGGTTCAGGTACGGCCGTAGCATCAGCTGTCACTTTACCTCTGGTACAGGTACGGCCGCGGCATCAGCTGTCACTTTACATCAGGTTCAGGTACGGCCGTAGCATCAGCTGTCACTTTACCTCAGGTTCAGGTATGGCCGTAGCATCAGCTGTCACTTTACCTCAGGTTCAGGTACGGCCGTAGCATCAGCTGTCACTTTACATCAGGTTCAGGTACGGCCGTAGCATCAGCTGTCACTTTACCTCAGGTTCAGGTACGGCCGTAACATCAGCTGTCACTTTACATCAGGTTCAGGTACGGCCGCAGCATCAGCTGTCACTTTACCTCAGGTTCAGGTACGGCCGTAGCATCAGCTGTCACTTTACCTCAGGTTCAGGTACGGCCGTAGCATCAGCTGTCACTTTACCTCAGGTTCAGGTACGGCCGTAGCATCAGCTGTCACTTTACCTCAGGTTCAGGTACGGCCGTAGCATCAGCTGTCACTTTACCTCAGGTTCAGGTACGGCCGCAGCATCAGCTGTCACTTTACCTCAGGTTCAGGTACGGCCGTAGCATCAGCTGTCACTTTACCTCAGGTTCAGGTACGGCCGTAGCATCAGCTGTCACTTTACATCAGGTTCAGGTACGGCCGCAGCATCAGCTGTCACTTTACCTCAGGTTCAGGTACGGCCGTAGCATCAGCTGTCACTTTACATCAGGTTCAGGTACGGCCGTAGCATCAGCTGTCACTTTACCTCAGGTTCAGGTACGGCCGCAGCATCAGCTGTCACTTTACCTCAGGTTCAGGTACGGCCGTAGCATCAGCTGTCACTTTACATCAGGTTCAGGTACGGCCGTATCATCAGCTGTCACTTTACATCAGGTTCAGGTACGGCCGTAGCATCAGCTGTCACTTTACATCAGGTTCAGGTACGGCCGCGGCATCAGCTGTCACTTTACCTCAGGTTCAGGTACGGCCGTAGCATCAGCTGTCACTTTACATCAGGTTCAGGTACGGCCGTATCATCAGCTGTCACTTTACATCAGGTTCAGGTACGGCCGTATCATCAGCTGTCACTTTACATCAGGTTCAGGTACGGCCGTAGCATCAGCTGTCACTTTACATCAGGTTCAGGTACGGCCGTATCATCAGCTGTCACTTTACATCAGGTTCAGGTACGGCCGTAGCATCAGCTGTCACTTTACATCAGGTTCAGGTACGGCCGCGGCATCAGCTGTCACTTTACCTCAGGTTCAGGTACGGCCGCAGCATCAGCTGTCACTTTACATCAGGTTCAGGTACGGCCGTAACATCAGCTGTCACTTTACATCAGGTTCAGGTACGGCCGTAGCATCAGCTGTCACTTTACCTCAGGTTCAGGTACGGCCGTAACATCAGCTGTCACTTTACATCAGGTTCAGGTACGGCCGTAGCATCAGCTGTCACTTTACATCAGGTTCAGGTACGGCCGCAGCATCAGCTGTCACTTTACCTCAGGTTCAGGTACGGCCGCAGCATCAGCTGTCACTTTACCTCTGGTACAGGTACGGCCGCGGCATCAGCTGTCACTTTACCTCAGGTTCAGGTACGGCCGTAGCATCAGCTGTCACTTTACCTCAGGTTCAGGTACGGCCGCAGCATCAGCTGTCACTTTACATCAGGTTCAGGTACGGCCGTAGCATCAGCTGTCACTTTGCATCAGGTTCAGGTACGGCCGTAGCATCATCTATCACTTTACATCAGGTTCAGGTACGGCCGTAGCATCAGCTGTCACTTTACATCAGGTTCAGGTACGGCCGTAGCATCAGCTGTCACTTTACATCAGGTTCAGGTACGGCCGTAGCATCAGCTGTCACTTTACATCAGGTTCAGGTACGGCCGTAGCATCAGCTGTCACTTTACATCAGGTCCAGGTGAGGCCGTAGCATCAGCTGTCACTTTACATCAGGTTCAGGTATGGCCGTAGCATCAGCTGTCACTTTACATCAGGTCCAGGTGAGGCCGCAGCATCAGCTGTCACTTTACATCAGGTTCAGGTACGGCCGCGGCATCAGCTGTCACTTTACCTCAGGTTCAGGTACGGCCGTAGCATCAGCTGTCACTTTACCTCAGGTTCAGGTACGGCCGCGGCATCAGCTGTCACTTTACCTCTGGTACAGGTACGGCCGTAGCATCAGCTGTCACTGTCAGGTCCAGGTGAGGCCGCAGCATCAGCTGTCACTTTACCTCAGGTTCAGGTACGGCCGCGACATCTGCTGTCACTTTACCTCTGGTACAGCTACGGCCGCAGGATCAGCTGTCACTTTACCTCAGGTCCAGGTGAGGCCGCGGCATCAGCTGTCACTTTACCTCAGGTTCAGGTACGGCCGCGGCATCAGCTGTCACTTTACCTCAGGTTCAGGTACGGCCGCAGCATCAGCTGTCACTTTACCTCAGGTTCAGGTACGGCCGCGGCATCAGCTGTCACTTTACCTCTGGTACAGGTACGGCCGCAGCATCAGCTGTCACTTTACATCAGGTTCAGGTACGGCCGCGGCATCAGCTGTCACTTTACCTCAGGTTCAGGTACGGCCGTAGCATCAGCTATCACTTTACCTCAGGTTCAGGTACGGCCGTAGCATCAGCTGTCACTTTACCTCAGGTTCAGGTACGGCCGCGGCATAAGCTGTCACTTTACCTCAGGTTCAGGTACGGCCGTAGCATCAGCTGTCACTTTACATCAGGTTCAGGTACGGCCGTAGCATCAGCTGTCACTTTACATCAGGTTCAGGTATGGCCGTAGCATCAGCTGTCACTTTACATCAGGTTCAGGTACGGCCGTAGCATCAGCTGTCACTTTACCTCAGGTTCGGGTACGGCCGTAGCATCAGCTGTCACTTTACCTGAGGTTCAGGTACGGCCGTAGCATCAGCTGTCACTTTACCTCAGGTTCAGGTTCGGCCGTAGCATCAGCTGTCACTTTACATCAGGTTCAGGTACGGCCGCAGCATCAGCTGTCACTTTACCTCAGGTTCAGGTACGGCCGTAGCATCAGCTGTCACTTTACCTCAGGTTCAGGTACGGCCGTAGCATCAGCTGTCACTTTACATCAGGTTCAGGTACGGCCGTAGCATCAGCTGTCACTTTACCTCAGGTTCAGGTACGGCCGCAGCATCAGCTGTCACTTTACCTCTGGTACAGGTACGGCCGCAGCATCAGCTGTCACTTTACCTCAGGTTCAGGTACGGCCGTAGCATCAGCTGTCACTTTACCTCAGGTTCAGGTACGGCCGTAGCATCAGCTGTCACTTTACCTCAGGTTCAGGTACGGCCGTAGCATCAGCTGTCACTTTACATCAGGTTCAGGTACGGCCGTAGCATCAGCTGTCACTTTACATCAGGTTCAGGTACGGCCGTAGCATCAGCTGTCACTTTACCTCAGGTTCAGGTACGGCCGTAGCATCAGCTGTCACTTTACCTCAGGTTCAGGTACGGCCGTAGCATCAGCTGTCACTTTACATCAGGTTCAGGTACGGCCGTAGCATCAGCTGTCACTTTACCTCTGGTACAGGTACGGCCGTAGCATCAGCTGTCACTTTACCTCTGGTACAGGTACGGCCGCAGCATCAGCTGTCACTTTACCTCAGGTTCAGGTACGGCCGTAGCATCAGCTGTCACTTTACCTCAGGTTCAGGTACGGCCGCGGCATAAGCTGTCACTTTACCTCAGGTTCAGGTACGGCCGTAGCATCAGCTGTCACTTTACATCAGGTTCAGGTACGGCCGTAGCATCAGCTGTCACTTTACATCAGGTTCAGGTATGGCCGTAGCATCAGCTGTCACTTTACATCAGGTTCAGGTACGGCCGTAGCATCAGCTGTCACTTTACCTCAGGTTCGGGTACGGCCGTAGCATCAGCTGTCACTTTACCTGAGGTTCAGGTACGGCCGTAGCATCAGCTGTCACTTTACCTCAGGTTCAGGTACGGCCGTAGCATCAGCTGTCACTTTACATCAGGTTCAGGTACGGCCGCAGCATCAGCTGTCACTTTACCTCAGGTTCAGGTACGGCCGCAGCATCAGCTGTCACTTTACCTCAGGTTCAGGTACGGCCGTAGCATCAGCTGTCACTTTACCTCAGGTTCAGGTACGGCCGTAGCATCAGCTGTCACTTTACATCAGGTTCAGGTACGGCCGTAGCATCAGCTGTCACTTTACCTCAGGTTCAGGTACGGCCGCAGCATCAGCTGTCACTTTACCTCTGGTACAGGTACGGCCGCAGCATCAGCTGTCACTTTACCTCAGGTTCAGGTACGGCCGTAGCATCAGCTGTCACTTTACCTCAGGTTTAGGTACGGCCGTAGCATCAGCTGTCACTTTACCTCAGGTTCAGGTACGGCCGTAGCATCAGCTGTCACTTTACATCAGGTTCAGGTACGGCCGTAGCATCAGCTGTCACTTTACCTCAGGTTCAGGTACGGCCGTAGCATCAGCTGTCACTTTACCTCAGGTTCAGGTACGGCCGTAGCATCAGCTGTCACTTTACCTCAGGTTCAGGTACGGCCGTAGCATCAGCTGTCACTTTACCTCAGGTTCAGGTACGGCCGTAGCATCAGCTGTCACTTTACCTCTGGTACAGGTACGGCCGCAGCATCAGCTGTCACTTTACCTCTGGTACAGGTACGGCCGCAGCATCAGCTGTCACTTTACCTCAGGTTCAGGTACGGCCGTAGCATCAGCTGTCACTTTACCTCAGGTTCAGGTACGGCCGTAGCATCAGCTGTCACTTTACCTCAGGTTCAGGTACGGCCGTGGCATCAGCTGTCACTTTACCTCAGGTTCAGGTACGGCCGTAGCATCAGCTGTCACTTTACCTCAGGTTCAGGTACGGCCGTAGCATCAGCTGTCACTTTACATCAGGTTCAGGTACGGCCGTAGCATCAGCTGTCACTTTACCTCAGGTTCAGGTACGGCCGTAGCATCAGCTGTCACTTTACCTCAGGTTCAGGTACGGCCGTAGCATCAGCTGTCACTTTACCTCAGGTTCAGGTACGGCCGTAGCATCAGCTGTCACTTTACATCAGGTTCAGGTACGGCCGTAGCATCAGCTGTCACTTTACCTCTGGTACAGGTACGGCCGCAGCATCAGCTGTCACTTTACCTCTGGTACAGGTACGGCCGCAGCATCAGCTGTCACTTTACCTCTGGTACAGGTACGGCCGTAGCATCAGCTGTCACTTTACCTCAGGTTCAGGTACGGCCGTAGCATCAGCTGTCACTTTACCTGAGGTTCAGGTACGGCCGTAGCATCAGCTGTCACTTTACATCAGGTTCAGGTACGGCCGCAGCATCAGCTGTCACTTTACATCAGGTTCAGGTACGGCCGTAGCATCAGCTGTCACTTTACATCAGGTTCAGGTACGGCCGTAGCATCAGCTGTCACTTTACCTCTGGTTCAGGTACGGCCGTAGCATCAGCTGTCACTTTACCTCAGGTTCAGGTACGGCCGTAGCATCAGCTGTCACTTTACATCAGGTTCAGGTACGGCCGTAGCGTCAGCTGTCACTTTACCTCAGGTTCAGGTACGGCCGTAGCATCAGCTGTCACTTTACATCAGGTTCAGGTACGGCCGTAGCATCAGCTGTCACTTTACCTCAGGTTCAGGTACGGCCGCGGCATCAGCTGTCACTTTACCTCAGGTTCAGGTACGGCCGTAGCATCAGCTGTCACTTTACATCAGGTTCAGGTACGGCCGCGGCATCAGCTGTCACTTTACCTCAGGTTCAGGTACGGCCGTAGCATCAGCTGTCACTTTACCTCAGGTTCAGGTACGGCCGTAGCATCAGCTGTCACTTTACATCAGGTTCAGGTACGGCCGCGGCATCAGCTGTCACTTTACCTCAGGTTCAGGTACGGCCGTAGCATCAGCTGTCACTTTACCTCAGGTTCAGGTACGGCCGTAGCATCAGCTGTCACTTTACCTCAGGTTCAGGTACGGCCGTAGCATCAGCTGTCAATTTACCTCAGGTTCAGGTACGGCCGCGGCATCAGCCGTCACTTTACCTCAGGTTCAGGTACGGCCGTAGCATCAGCTGTCACTTTACCTCAGGTTCAGGTACGGCCGTAGCATCAGCTGTCACTTTACCTCAGGTTCAGGTACGGCCGCGGCATCAGCTGTCACTTTACCTCAGGTTCAGTTACGGCCACAGCATCAGCTGTCACTTTACCTCAGGTTCAGGTACGGCCGTAGCATCAGCTGTCACTTTACCTCAGGTTCAGGTACGGCCGTGGCATCAGCTGTCACTTTACCTCAGGTTCAGGTACGGCCGTAGCATCAGCTGTCACTTTACCTCAGGTTCAGGTACGGCCGTAGCATCAGCTGTCACTTTACCTCTGGTACAGGTACGGCCGCGGCATCAGCTGTCACTTTACCTCAGGTTCAGGTACGGCCGCGGCATCAGCTGTCACTTTACCTCAGGTTCAGGTACGGCCGTAGCATCATCTATCACTTTTACCTCAGGTCCAGGTGAATGGACCTGCCCACATTTCTTGCAGCTTGTTCTTGTGTACTGGTACTAGAACCTTCTGTCCACAGGTACATTCTCGAATTCTGGCAGTACGGTTTTAACACCGTTGTTGCCTTTCCTGGGCTACTTCTAAATTCCCATGGGCTAAGGCCATGTGGTACCTCATCTTCTCCCTAAACTTTTGGAACGAGGATGTGGAAACCACAACAAAAATTGTGACCATAGATCCATATCATAAAAATATAAATCATCTTTATTTAAATAATGGACAAGAAGGGACAAAAATGGGGGATCTGTGCAAATGGCAAACAAAGTGCGATAGTACAAGGACAAAGAACGAGCAAGACCAGCCACGGTCCACCTAGGCAGTAATAAAAAACTATTGTTCAGAGATCAAATCTCTATACATAAAGAGGTATGTGCTGTGCCCAAAATGGGCTCAAAAGGGTTAAACAAAAGAAGCTGAGCTGTCTTGTATTGTTAAAGCAGCTGCACATGTCCACTACTATATCTGGCGCTGTTGCCCCAGAGTATCTCCGACTATACTGACACAGCACATGTAAAATGGAGCGTTTATATACGTTCCCGATGCTGCAGAACACGCACACAGCACACCCCAATGGGGTAAAAACCCAAAATCACATTACCTCACTACAGGCTTCAGGATGACCGGGCGGTCCGCTCATCTCCCCGACGCGCGTTTCGGAGTGCTGGGCTCCTTCCTCAGGGGGCGTGAGTAACCGGCACATAATGCACCTATTTAAATGCGCCTACCGGATGTGCCGCGGACGCGCCACCCGCCCATCCCACTGTAGGCCACGCCTCCCACCAATGACGCAACCGGAAACACGCGGGCCCATGTGATCCGGCACCCGACACTGGCAGGGCACATCACACAGGGGGAACAGCAGGCGCGCATGCGCGGCACAAATGAAAACCTCGATGGCCATATTACAAAAGGGCAAATGGAATGAACATACAACGATAATTACAATTAAAATTACAAAAGACGAGATATTCAAATCACAAAAAAATTCCTTGTGATCTGTCTCCCCCAGTCAATAGCAGCAGTCTGACTAGGTGTACTCGCGGCGGAGGAGGCTTGGAGTGTCGGTTATCCTCAGGATGGGTGGCAGAAGGATCCATGTCAGGGTGTTGCTTTGCTTGGTTGCAGGTGATAACACTGGCAATTTGGCAGGATAGTCCTTGTCCGACGTCATTCCCTAAATAACAGGTGTGAGGAGGCCATCCATGAATCCCACTTCAACCTCGCCCTAGTCATTACCCTAGTCCAGCTGCAGATGGGCTAGAGGGCCGCTGGGATTAGATGCGCAGCCTGCATCACGCCCCCTGGGAATAGATATGCAGCCTGTATTGCACCTATTGGGATTAGACACACGGCCTGTATCATGCCCACTGGGATTAGATATGCAGCCTGTATCACGCCCGCTGGGATTAGATACGCAGCCTGTATTGCACCCACTGGGATTAGATATGCAGCCATATCGCACCTGTTGGGATTAGATACGTAGCCTGTATCGCGGCTGCTGGGATTAGATATGCAGCCTGTTTCTCTCCCGCTAGGATTAGATACGTAGCCTGTATGGTGGCCACTGGGATTAGATACTGTCAGGAACACCGCACTGCACTTGCTCACTGAGCCAGTGCATGTGTCCTGAGTACAAAAACAGTGCTCAAAGATACCTGTGGAGCAGGGCAGCAGCGGTGACGATGCATGCTCCAGGACCTGAAGCACGTGACTGCTGGGGGCGTGGCCTAAGCTCCACAGAGCTAGGAGCTGCAGGGAAACTCCTAGAAAGGTAACTACAGGACAATGTTACCAAGAGGCATAGACAGAGACAGAAACCAGATCAAGCTGGGTCAAAGCACGAGATAGCAGGACAGTAGCAAAGGGTTAGACAGAGCGAATAGTCAGGACATAGCAATAAATCAGAAAACCAGAACGGGCAATAGACTGTACAATAGGGACAAACTGCAACGGAGTAACGATAGCCAAGCCAGGAGGTCTGAACCGGAGAAGACAATAGTACCAAAACGAGCGACGGAGTACAGAGTGAGGGAACAGACCAGGTCATACACGGGAATCAAACAAGCAATGCAGATACAAGCACACCAGGGGGTCAGACACACAGCCAGAACAACAGTATAGCTGACAGAGAATGCTAGTTTGGAGTGAGTATAAATACCCCTCCCAGATCCAAAGAGAGGCCGGCAAAAGTTAACCCTGTGAGAACAGGACATTATCCATGTCCTAACCATGACAGTACCCCCCTCTTAATGGGGGGCCACTGGACCCCCAGGTTTCTCAGGGTATCTGGCATGAAAAGCCCGCACCAGTCGATCAGCATGCACCGAACTGGCCGGAACCCATGACCGATCCTCCATGGAATATCCCTTCCAATGGATAAGGTACTGAAGTCTCCGGCGCACCCACCGCGAAACAACAATGCGCCCTACCTCGTACTCCAGTTGACTCTCTACCAACACTGGTCGAGCCACAGATGAGGGATCTTCTCTAACTGTCCCCACAGGTTTTAATAGGGACCTGTGGAAGACGTTAGATATTTTGAAGGAGGTGAGCGACTGTAATCTGTATGCCACCGGGTTGATCACCTCTACAATCTTAAATGGGCCAATAAATTTTGGGCCCAACTTCGTAGAGGGTATTTTAAGTTTGATGTTACGGGTGGACAACCATTCTTTTTGCCCCACTGTTAATGCAGGACCCAACCTCCTCCTTCTGTCTGCAAAATGTTTATGCTTCTTCTGGGCTTTGGAGATGTTCCCCTGTACCTCCCTCCAGAGGGTTTTTAACTGTTGTACCATCCCCTCGTCACCAGGGCAATCCGAATCCGTACGGGAAAATTCCCCAAACTGCGGAACAAACCCATAATTGACCTAAAAGGGAGACTTTCCGGTAGACTGATTAATACGACAAAAATAAAAAACGAATCTGAACTGAGAAAAGTAAGTTAATGTGTATGCACAATGTAAGTGCATATTAACACATGACCATTAACCAGAGAAAACAAAAAGCAAAAAACACAAATATCCTGAACTAAAAAGTAAAAAATATACTGCAAATAATGCATAACGGTAATAATAATAATAAGGGTATTTAGTAAACATAATTTTGATCAAAATAATGTACAAGCCATCCCGCCACGTCACGGCAACCCTTGTGGGGTTGACCGCCCTCTTTCTGAGCTGGGAAAGCCATCCAGTCTGGCCTAAGCTGTTACAAGTGGTTCAGCCGCTCGACCCTTATTCACATTCATGCCACTTGGCAAGTGAAAAGATTTTAAATACTAGAGTAGGGACTGTCCCACAAGGGTTGCCGTGACGTGGCGGGATGGCTTGTACATTATTTTGATCAAAATTATGTTTACTAAATACCCTTACAATTATTATTACCTTTATGCATTATTTGCAGTATATTTTTTACTTTTTAGTTTAGGATATTTGTGCTTTTTGCTTTTTGATTAATACGACAGTTGAATGCAAATTCTGCCATGGGCAATACCTCACACCAGTCTTCCTGTCTGGAGGAGGCCAGGCATCTCAAAATCTGCTCCAACGACTGGTTGGTGCGTTCAGTCTGTCCGTTGGATTCCGGGTGATAGGCAGAGGAGAATGACAACGTGACCCCCAACTTCATACTAAACGCTCTCCAAAACCTGGCCACAAATTGCACACCCCTGTCCAACACTACGTTCACGGGCACTCCATGCAGTCGAACAATGTGCTGTTTAAACAAGCGGGCCAAGGTTTCAGCAGATGGTAATGCAGGTAATGGCACAAAGTGGGCTTGCTTAGAAAATCTATCAACCACTACCCATACCACTGAGTTGCCCTTGGAAGATGGAAGATTAGTGATAAAGTCCATGGACAGGTGTGTCCATGGTTTATCCAGAATTGGCAAAGGCACCAATTCCCCGGCCGGCCGGACCTGAGAGCTTTTAGAGCGAGCGCACACTGTTATGATTGAGTCACCGTAGGAGGCAAAAACAGAAATGCTAGCTAAGTCCAGAAAAACAGAGAAGTTGGCAACTATCAGATTACAGACCCCTGAACCTATCAACACAACTAGCAGTAGCCGTGGGGGGTTCCTACGATGACCTAGACCCCTCGATCACAGCCGGAGAGATACATAGGCCTAAAGAAGGAAAGGGGAAATCTAACTGCCCCAGAGCAGACCCCAAAGCAATAGGCAGCCCCCCACATATAATGACGGTGAAGCAAGATGAAAACACTTACACAGAACGAAAGACAGGCTGAGCAAAGACGGGGCCCAAAAACTACCTAGATAGGAACGGATAGGAAGGCTGCTGTCTGCAATCTGCCAAAACCCTATCAGAGACAAAAGCCAACAAGCTGATAAAAAAATGGCCCTGAAGCAACTAAGATTCAAAAACTAAATCAGCACTCAGGTACTTTCAGAAGACAGAACTCACGGAAAACTGCACACTCCAGCAGGGAGTGGCAGAATCCAAAAAGCAAGAAAAACAAAAACAAATCTTAGATGCAAAAAAGGCAAAACAGAAAACTTAGCTTTAGGAGAGCAGGAATCAGACTGGTGTCCAAGAGTCCACAGAGAAATCACCCGCAGGGCAGAAAGGGCGTAGGCTGCCTTAAATCCAGTCAGTGACTCCACTCAGCCAATCGTCTTCATTAGTCCCAGGTGCCTGATAATCAGGCTCACTACCTTCCTTCACTAGAATAGGGAGTTCACCAGGCCTCAGTGACGGAGGGGAAAATGAACTCACAACAGCACACCCCACAAGTATTCACAAACCTTTTTATATCAGTACCCATAGAGGGCCACCAAAAACCCCTAGCTACTGCCCCCGGGTAGCTGCAATACCAGGGTGTGCACTTAACACAGAATCATGAAATTCTTGAAGGAGTGTGAGATGGAAATGTTCGGGTACAAACAATTTACCTGGGGGTTTATTTCTGGGAGCTTGTGCTTGTGCTTCCAGAATCTCTCTCTGTAACTCAGATGAGATTTCGGCTACAACCACTCCCGGTTGAAGAATGGAGGAAGGAGGTTCTGGAGGGGACACAGAATCAAAACTTCGGGATAAGGCATCTGCCTTTACATTTTTAGACCCTGGTCGGAACGTGATGGTAAAATAAAATCGAGAAAAAAAGTGCCCACCGAGCCTGTCTGGGGGTCAATCTCTTAGCAGACTCGATATAGGCCAGGTTATTATGATCAGTGATGACCGTAATGGGATGAGCGGCCCCCTCCAAAAATGCCTCCATTCTTCAAAGGCCAATTTAACTGCTAACAGTTCCCTGTTACCGACATCATAGTTTCTCTCGGCCGAAGAGAACTTCTTAGAGAAAAAGGCACAGGGTTTGAGGTTAGTCAGGGTAGAGGGGCCCTGTGATAATACTGCCCCCACCCCCACCTCCGAAGCGTCGACCTCGACGATAAAAGGTCTTGACGAATCGGGTTGTACCAACACAGGGGCTGTGGTAAAACACTTCTTTAGTGTAAGGAAGGAATTTTTTGCGGCCACGGACCAATTTTTTACATCTGCCCCTTTAAGAGTGAGGTCCATCAAGGGTTTCACTAGAGTTGAGCGACTTTTGGTTTTTTAGGGTCACGTTTCGTTTCGTGAAACCTGACTTTTCCAAAAGTCCGGTCGAGCAAGATCGTCCGATTATAGGGAAAAGTCGGGGTCGTCCCGAAACACGAAACCCAATGTAAGTCAATGGGGAATAAAAGTCGGCAGTGAGAGGAGGACAGGAAACACACCAGCAGTGCCCATTTGAATGCCAAAAGCATAAATTCTTCTTACTTAAGCTTGTCAACCTTAATTAACTTCATAAGAAGACAGAGCTCACGGAACACTGCACACTCCAGCAGGGAGTGGCAGAATCCAAAAAGCAAGAAAAACAAAAACAAATCTTAAATGCAAAAAGGCAAAACAGAAAACTTAGCTTTAGGAGAGCAGGAATCAGACTGGTGTCCAAGAGTCCACAGAGAAATCACCCGCAGGGCAGAAAGGGCGTAGGCTGCCTTAAATCCAGTCAGTGACTCCACTCAGCCAATCGTCTTCATTAGTCCCAGGTGTCTGATAATCAGGCTCACTACCTTCCTTCACTAGAATAGGGAGTTCACCAGGCCTCAGTGACGGAGGGGAAAATGAACTCACAACAGTACCCCCCCTTGAGGAGGGGTCACCGAACCCTCAACAACGCTACCAGGGCGATCAGGGTGAGCCCGTTGAAAGGCACGCACCAATCTTTTGGCATGAATATCAGAGGCAGAGACCCAGGAATTATCCTCCTGACCATAACCCTTCCATTTAACCAAATACTGGAGTCTCCGTCTAGCCAGACGGGAATCCAGAATTTTCTCTACCTCATATTCCAAGTTACCTTCAACCAATACAGGGTCCGGAGGTGCCACCTCAGGCACAACTGGCTCAACAAACCTCTTCAACAAGGACTTATGGAACACATTATGGATCTTAAATGTGACAGGAAGAGCCAAACGAAAAGAGACCGGATTAATAATCTCCAAAATCTTGTAAGGTCCAATAAATCTAGGCCTAAACTTAGGAGAAGCCACCTTCATAGCAATATTTTTTGATGATAACCACACCATATCACCAATCTTAAACTGGGGACCAATGGTCCTATGTCGATAGGAAAACCGCTTGGCCTTTTCCTGGGAGAGAGATAACTTATCCACCACTTGGTCCCAGATCTGGTGCATTCTCTCCACCACAGTGTCAACACCTGGGCAGGCAGAAGGCTCCACCTGCCCTGAAGAAAATCGAGGGTGAAAACCAAAGTTACAAAAAAAAGGTGACATCAAAGTGGCAGAACTAGCTCTATTATTCAAAGCAAATTCGGCCAAGGGCAAAAATGAAACCCAATCATCCTGATCAGCCGAAATAAAACATCTCAAATACGACTCCAAGGTCTGATTTGTTCTCTCTGTCTGCCCATTGCTCTGAGGGTGAAAAGCAGAGGAGAAGGACAACTGAATTCCCAACTTGGAACAGAACGTCCTCCAAAATTTAGACACAAATTGAACTCCTCTGTCAGATACAATGTTCTCAGGAATCCCGTGCAAGCGAACCACCTGTTGCAAAAACAGAGGCACCAACTCAGAGGAAGATGGCAATTTAGGGAGTGGTACAAGATGAACCATCTTAGAGAACCTATCACAAATCACCCAAATAACAGTCATTCTTTGAGAGACCGGCATATCAGAGATGAAATCCATTGAAATATGGGTCCATGGCCTCCTGGGGACCGGCAAAGGCATCAACAACCCACTAGAGCGAGAACAAGATTTAGACCGGGAGCTAGTCCCACAGGACTGCACAAAATTCCTGACATCATGAGACTAGGTGGGCCACCAAAAAGAGCGACTCACCAGATCTCTAGTACCAAAAATACCTGGATGACCAGCCAATGCAGAGCAATGAACTTCAGACATCACTCTCTTCTTCCACTGGTCAGGAACATACAACTTTCCACTGGGGCAACGCTCAGGTTTGTCCTCCTGGAACTCTTGCAGAGCAAGTCTCAAATCGGGCGAGATGGCAGAAAGAACTACCCCTTCGCCTAAGATGGTGGCAGGCTTGGTCACCACAGGAGAATCAGCAAAGAAACTCCTAGAGAGGGCGTCTGCCTTGACATTCTTAGTTCCAGGAAGGAAAGAGACCACAAAATCAAAACGTGTAAGAAACAAGGCCCACCTAGCCTGTCTAGGGTTCAAGCGTTTAGCCAACTCTAGGTAAATCAAATTTTTGTGGTCAGTGAGGACCACAACTTGATGTTTGGCTCCCTCCAACCAATGTCTCCACTCCTCAAATGCCCATTTCATGGCCAACAGTTCCCGATTCCCCACATCATAGTTACGTTCAGATGAAGAGAACTTACGGGAAAAGAAAGCACAGGGATTCATTTTAGATGTTACCGGATCCTTTTGGGACAACACCGCTCCTGCACCAATCTCAGAAGCATCCACCTCTACCTGGAACGGGAGTGAGACATCAGGTTGCCGCAGAACCGGGGCGGAGGTAAATCTACGCTTCAGCTCCTGAAAGGAAGCAACCGCCTCCGGAGACCAATTCAACACATCCGCACCCTTCCTGGTCAGGTCAGTCAATGGTTTGGCAATACTAGAAAATTTTGCTATAAATTTCCGATAAAAATTAGCAAAACCCAAAAACTTCTGGAGGGCCTTCAAAGGAGCGGGCTGAACCCAATCATAAATGGCCTGTACCTTGGCCGGGTCCATTTCAATAGTTGACGGGGACAAAATAAATCCCAAAAAAGAAATTCTCTGTACTCCAAAAAGGCATTTTGATCCTTTGACATACAGAGAATTCTCTCTCAAGATCCGGAACACAGTCCGAATATGTTCCACATGAGAATCCCAATCCTTGGAGAAGATCAAAATATCATCCAGATAGATAATCAAAAATTTATCGACAAAGTCTCGGAAAATATCGTTCATGAAGCACTGGAAGACAGAAAGGGCATTAGTGAGCCCAAAAGGCATCACCAGGTACTCAAAATGTCCCTCCGGAGTATTAAACGCCGTCTTCCATTCATTCCCCTGCTTAATGCGGATAAGATTATACGCCCCTCTGAGGTCAAGCTTAGTAAACCAGCAAGCACCTCTGACTCTAGAGAATAGATCCGAAATCAGGGGTAACCGATGTGATGTACCATGTCTGCAAGATATGTTTTCTGTTGCAATGTGCTAACAAATCCTCCATCCTAGGACATTGTAAACTGTCAGTAGTAGGAATTCCTTCCCCCCAGGTTTTATCAACCCTGCCACTTCCTCTGGAAGAGCAGGAATGTTAATTAGCTAGACCATCTTCCTCACACCATTTGGCTTCTCTCAGCTGAAAGAGAAAAAAAGTGCGGGAACTAAACTCTTTGTTTGAAACCAGGAGTTTGAATAAAACAATAAGGGATTGTCCCGCGAAAACCATACCCAGCAGAAATATAAAAAATCATATTTCTGCGATCCGAGCAGACCCAGCTTCGCTGTGGTGCCTGTTGCAAAACTCTCGGATGTCCAGAACCTGAGATATGATTTGCGCCCAAATGGACGGTCATATCGCATAGATGTTTGATGTTTTCTTGATGGGCTCATTACGCTGGGAAACATGATACCACTGATGAGTCCATACCAGCTTCTCCCATAAAGTTATAGCTAATCTAAGTTTTGTAGCCAAAACATAACTTGGATAAGAGAGGTGGGATCAACCCAGAATGCACCTCTCTGTGATGTCACATAGGAAAGTCTATAAGGCATTCCCTGGCAGAACCAGCTCAGAACAGCTCAAGTCGTCGTGCTAGAAAGATCCAGATGAGCGGAGAAGTGCAGCTCCGCCTCCACCCACCTTAGCCGCATGGTCTGCCTAAGGAACAATATGGAACTGTGAGTGTAATCTCTTTGTTTTCTCCACTTTTATTTTATACCTGTACTGTACATATTTTATGTCTCAATTTTATAGCAACTTTTATCTGTAATCACTGTCCTCTTTCGGAAAATAAATGAAATAATTATTTAGATCTGTCTCTATGCTCTAAGACTCGAACTATACGCCTTTGATAGATAATCGCTACTAATTCAAGGGGTTTGCCACGGACCCTCTTAATTTAACACTGTGAATTAAGTAACCGTGACTGGTGGCAGCGCGTTGTGTACGGCTAATACGGCTTGCTGGCAGTACAGAAGGGTCTTATATTGCTGAATAAGGGTCTGCGGCCACAGCATTGATAATTCCCTTACTGCAGAAGCCTAATTGCCGGTTCACAACAGGCAGCCCGTCCGGCGACCAATTATCCTAGGTGCAGTTCCCTGACTGACCTGAGGGTAAGGGGGGCGCTGGAGAGCTGCGAGTTCCAAGGTGGAACTGAGAAAGTGGGATATACATAAATCCCCGCAGTACTTGGAAGATTTATAGCAGTGGTGGGGCATCCAAATTAAACTCCCCCTGCGGCAAATTGTAGAGCGAGATTAGCTTGCTGGATATTTTTGGTCACATGGTGCCAGTGTTGGGATAACTAAGATAAGCCCCACTGCGCCTGTGATAGCCGTGTGCCAGCATTGTGTCACGCCCCTCCGTCCGCTGATACACCCGTGTCAGTGGTGGGACTGTGACATAGTGGTGACACAGGGTCCGCTGTCCGTCGCGTTTTGGTGGCAGCGGGACTCCCGTTAGTGTCGCCCGTAAGTAGACGAACGGCGGTGGGCTGTTCGTCACAACCGATACTGATATTTAATAGTCATTTTATGGAGGGCACGATAATCAATACAAGGCCTTAAAGAACCATCCTTCTTGGCCACAAAAAAAAACCGGCACCAAAGGGTGAAGAGGATGGTCTAATATGACCCTTCTCCAACGCCTCCTTAATATAGGACCGCATAGCCTCGTGCTCGGGTACAGATAAATTGAAGAGCCGACCCTTAGGAAATTTACACCCCGGGTTTAGTTCAATTGCACAGTCATAACTCCTATGAGGAGGCAAGGACGCAGACTCATTCTCACTAAATACATCATAGTAGTCCGCCAAATAGTCAGGAACCTCATGCGACTGAGGAGAGGTGGAAAAAACCGGAGCCTCACTAAAGGTACACCGGCAACCCCAACTCACCACAGACACAGACTTCCAATCCAAAACTGGATTATGAATCTACAACCAGGGAAACCCCAGAACAACGGCATCATGCAGACCATGCAACACCAAAAATCTGCAATTTTCTTAGTGGTCTGGGGCGACCCGCATGACCAACTGGGTCCAAAACTGAGGTTTATTTTTAGCCAGAGGGGTAGCATCAATCCCCCTCAAAGGGATAGGCGTCTGCAGAGGTGTCATCGGAAATCCACAACGTTTAGCAAAATCCAAGTCCATTAGGTTTACGCTGCTCCCGAATCCACAAAAGCCTTGGCGGAAAATGTGGACAGGGAGCAGATCAGAGTAATTGTCAGAAGAAACTTAGGTTGAACACCACCAACAGAAAACGTGTGTGCAAAGCGTTTCTCTCGTTTAGGACAAACAGAAATAACATGTGAGGCATCTCCACAGAAAAAACACAGCTTATTATGCCTTCTGAATTCCTGACGTTGCGCCTTAGACAAAACTCTATCACATTGCATAGGTTCAGACGTCTGTTCAACCGGTGGCAACACCTCTCGTGTAATCCTGCGTTCACGTAAACGCCGATCAACCTGAATGGCTAAAGACATAGAATCGTCCAGACCAGAGGGAACAGGAAATCCCACCATAGTATCTTTTACGGCTTCTGACAAACCCTTCCGAAAGAGAGCAGCCAAGGCATTATCATTCTAGGTAGTAAGGACCGCCCACTTTCGGAACTTTTGACAGTACAACTCTGCAGATTCTCGACCCTGGTTCAATGCTAACAGGGTCTTTTCAGCCTGATCAATAGCATTAGGTTCGTCGTACAGCAACCCCAAGGCTTGAAAAAATGCGTTCACATTAGTCAGAATAGGGTCATCTGGTTTCAAAGAAAAAGCCCAATCCTGGGGATCGCCGCACAGCAAAGAGATGACAATTTTAACCGGCTGCGCGGGGTTCCCTGACGAGTTAGGCTTCAAAGCAAAAAATAATTTACAATTATTTTTGAAACTCAAAAATTTAGATCGATCCCCAAAAAATACATCAGGTGTAGGGATCTTTGGTTCAACAGCATGTGAACGAGCAAGATAGGCGGAAATTCCTCGCACTTCAGCAGCGAGCTGCTCCACACGATCAGACACTTGCTTTATCTCCATTGAGAGAAAAAAAAAATTCCCCCTACGGCCTCAGAGCTATAGAGGAAAGAATATACACACACCTTTTTTTTTTTTTTTTTAAACACAATTCTTTCCTGCTATTGAGTACCCCAGGATCTGCGGTTGGGCGGGTGATTCTGTTATGATTGAGTCACCGTAGGAGGCAAAAACAGAAATGCTAGCTAAGTCCAGAAAAACAGAGAAGTTGGCAACTATCAGATTGCAGACCCCTGAACCTATCAACACAACTAGCAGTAGCCGTGGGGGGTTCCTACGATGACCTAGACCCCTCGATCACAGCCGGAGAGATACATAGGCCTAAAGAAGGAAAGGGGAAATCTAACTGCCCCAGAGCAGACCCCAAAGCAATAGGCAGCCCCCCACATATAATGACAGTGAAGCAAGATGAAAACACTTACACAGACAGAAAGACAGGCTGAGCAAATGATGGGCCCAAGCTAACTACCTAGATAGGAAGGGATAGGAAGGCTGCTGTCTGCAATCTGCCAAAACCCTATCAGAGACAAAAGCCAACAAGCTGATATAAAAATGGCCCTGAAGCAACTAAGCTTCAAAACTAAATCAGCACTCAGGTACTTTCAGAAGACAGAGCTCACGGAACACTGCACACTCCAGCAGGGAGTGGCAGAATCCAAAAAGCAAGAAAAACAAAAACAAATCTTAGATGCAAAAAGGCAAAACAGAAAACTTAGCTTTAGGAGAGCAGGAATCAGACTGGTGTCCAAGAGTCCACAGAGAAATCACCCGCAGGGCAGAAAGGGCGTAGGCTGCCTTAAATCCAGTCAGTGACTCCACTCAGCCAATCGTCTTCATTAGTCCCAGGTGCCTGATAATCAGGCTCACTACCTTCCTTCACTAGAATAGGGAGTTCACCAGGCCTCAGTGACGGAGGGGAAAATGAACTCACAACAGCACACCCCACAAGTATTCACAAACCTTTTTATATCAGTACCCATAGAGGGCCACCAAAAACCCCTAGCTACTGCCCCCGGGTAGCTGCAATACCAGGGTGTGCACTTAACACAGAATCATGAAATTCTTGAAGGAGTGTGAGATGGAAATGTTCGGGTACAAACAATTTACCTGGGGGTTTATTTCTGGGAGCTTGTGCTTGTGCTTCCAGAATCTCTCTCTGTAACTCAGAGGAGATTTCGGCTACAACCACTCCCGGTTGAAGAATGGAGGAAGGAGGTTCTGGAGGGGACACAGAATCAAAACTTCGGGATAAGGCATCTGCCTTTACATTTTTAGACCCTGGTCGGAACGTGATGGTAAAATAAAATCGAGAAAAAAAGTGCCCACCGAGCCTGTCTGGGGGTCAATCTCTTAGCAGACTCGATATAGGCCAGGTTATTATGATCAGTGATGACCGTAATGGGATGAGCGGCCCCCTCCAAAAAATGCCTCCATTCTTCAAAGGCCAATTTAACTGCTAACAGTTCCCTGTTACCGACATCATAGTTTCTCTCGGCCGAAGAGAACTTCTTAGAGAAAAAGGCACAGGGTTTGAGGTTAGTCAGGGTAGAGGGGCCCTGTGATAATACTGCCCCCACCCCCACCTCCGAAGCGTCGACCTCGACGATAAAAGGTCTTGACGAATCGGGTTGTACCAACACAGGGGCTGTGGTAAAACACTTCTTTAGTGTAAGGAAGGAATTTTTTGCGGCCACGGACCAATTTGTTACATCTGCCCCTTTAAGAGTGAGGTCCATCAAGGGTTTCACTAGAGTTGAGCGACTTTTGGTTTTTTAGGGTCACGTTTCGTTTCGTGAAACCTGACTTTTCCAAAAGTCCGGTCGAGCAAGATCGTCCGATTATAGGGAAAAGTCGGGGTCGTCCCGAAACACGAAACCCAATGTAAGTCAATGGGGAATAAAAGTCGGCAGTGAGAGGAGGACAGGAAACACACCAGCAGTGCCCATTTGAATGCCAAAAGCATAAATTCTTCTTACTTAAGCTTGTCAACCTTAATTAACTTCATAAGAAGACAGAGCTCACGGAACACTGCACACTCCAGCAGGGAGTGGCAGAATCCAAAAAGCAAGAAAAACAAAAACAAATCTTAAATGCAAAAAGGCAAAACAGAAAACTTAGCTTTAGGAGAGCAGGAATCAGACTGGTGTCCAAGAGTCCACAGAGAAATCACCCGCAGGGCAGAAAGGGCGTAGGCTGCCTTAAATCCAGTCAGTGACTCCACTCAGCCAATCGTCTTCATTAGTCCCAGGTGTCTGATAATCAGGCTCACTACCTTCCTTCACTAGAATAGGGAGTTCACCAGGCCTCAGTGACGGAGGGGAAAATGAACTCACAACAGTACCCCCCCTTGAGGAGGGGTCACCGAACCCTTAACAACGCTACCAGGGTGATCAGGGTGAGCCCGTTGAAAGGCACGCACCAATCTTTTGGCATGAATATCAGAGGCAGAGACCCAGGAATTATCCTCCTGACCATAACCCTTCCACTTAACCAAATACTGGAGTCTCCGTCTAGCCAGACGGGAATCCAGAATTTTCTCTACCTCATATTCCAAGTTACCTTCAACCAATACAGGGTCCGGAGGTGCCACCTCAGGCACAACTGGCTCAACAAACCTCTTCAACAAGGACTTATGGAACACATTATGGATCTTAAATGTGACAGGAAGAGCCAAACGAAAAGAGACCGGATTAATAATCTCCAAAATCTTGTAAGGTCCAATAAATCTAGGCTTAAACTTAGGAGAAGCCACCTTCATAGCAATATTTTTTGATGATAACCACACCATATCACCAATCTTAAACTGGGGACCAATGGTCCTATGTCGATAGGAAAACCGCTTGGCCTTTTCCTGGGAGAGAGATAACTTATCCACCACTTGGTCCCAGATCTGGTGCATTCTCTCCACCACAGTGTCAACACCTGGGCAGGCAGAAGGCTCCACCTGCCCTGAAGAAAATCGAGGGTGAAAACCAAAGTTACAAAAAAAAGGTGACATCAAAGTGGCAGAACTAGCTCTATTATTCAAAGCAAATTCGGCCAAGGGCAAAAATGAAACCCAATCATCCTGATCAGCTTAAAACATCTCAAATACGACTCCAAGGTCTGGTTTGTTCTCTCTGTCTGCCCATTGCTCTGAGGGTATAAAGCAGAGGAGAAGGACAACTGAATTCCCAACTTGGAACATAACGTCCTCCAAAATTTAGACACAAATTGAACTCCTCTGTCAGATACAATGTTCTCAGGAATCCCGTGCAAGCAAACCACCTGTTGCAAAAACAGAGGCACCAACTCAGAGGAAGATGGCAATTTAGGGAGTGGTACAAGATGAACCATCTTAGAGAACCTATCACAAATCACCCAAATAACAGTCATTCTTTGAGAGACCGGCATATCAGAGATGAAATCCATTGAAATATGGGTCCATGGCCTCCTGGGGACCGGCAAAGGCATCAACAACCCACTAGAGCGAGAACAAGATTTAGACCGGGAGCTAGTCCCACAGGACTGCACAAAATTCCTGACATCATGAGACTAGGTGGGCCACCAAAAAGAGCGACTCACCAGATCTCTAGTACCAAAAATACCTGGATGACCAGCCAATGCAGAGCAATGAACTTCAGACATCACTCTCTTCTTCCACTGGTCAGAAACATACAACTTTTCCACTGGGGCAACGCTCAGGTTTGTCCTCCTGGAACTCTTGCAGAGCAAGTCTCAAATCGGGCGAGATGGCAGAAAGAACTACCCCTTCGCCTAAGATGGTGGCAGGCTTGGTCACCACAGGAGAATCAGCAAAGAAACTCCTAGAGAGGGCGTCTGCCTTGACATTCTTAGTTCCAGGAAGGAAAGAGACCACAAAATCAAAACGTGTAAGAAACAAGGCCCACCTAGCCTGTCTAGGGTTCAAGCGTTTAGCCAACTCTAGGTAAATCAAATTTTTGTGGTCAGTGAGGACCACAACTTGATGTTTGGCTCCCTCCAACCAATGTCTCCACTCCTCAAATGCCCATTTCATGGCCAACAGTTCCCGATTCCCCACATCATAGTTACGTTCAGATGAAGAGAACTTACGGGAAAAGAAAGCACAGGGATTCATTTTAGATGTTACCGGATCCTTTTGGGACAACACCGCTCCTGCACCAATCTCAGAAGCATCCACCTCTACCTGGAACGGGAGTGAGACATCAGGTTGCCGCAGAACCGGGGCGGAGGTAAATCTACGCTTCAGCTCCTGAAAGGAAGCAACCGCCTCCGGAGACCAATTCAACACATCCGCACCCTTCCTGGTCAGGTCAGTCAATGGTTTGGCAATACTAGAAAATTTTGCTATAAATTTCCGATAAAAATTAGCAAAACCCAAAAACTTCTGGAGGGCCTTCAAAGGAGCGGGCTGAACCCAATCATAAATGGCCTGTACCTTGGCCTGGTCCATTTCAATAGTTGACGGAGACAAAATAAATCCCAAAAAAGAAATTCTCTGTACTCCAAAAAGGCATTTTGATCCTTTGACATACAGAGAATTCTCTCTCAAGATCCGGAACACAGTCCGAATATGTTCCACATGAGAATCCCAATCCTTGGAGAAGATCAAAATATCATCCAGATAGATAATCAAAAATTTATCGACAAAGTCTCGGAAAATATCGTTCATGAAGCACTGGAAGACAGAAAGGGCATTAGTGAGCCCAAAAGGCATCACCAGGTACTCAAAATGTCCCTCCGGAGTATTAAATGCCGTCTTCCATTCATCCCCCTGCTTAATGCGGATAAGATTATACGCCCCTCTGAGGTCAAGCTTAGTAAACCAGCAAGCACCTCTGACTCTAGAGAATAGATCAGAAATCAGAGGTAACGGATACTGATATTTAAAAGTAATTTTATGGAGGGCACGATAATCAATACAAAGCCTTAAAGAACCATCCTTCTTGGCCACAAAAAAAAACCGGCACCAAAGGGTGAAGAGGATGGTCTAATATGACCCTTCTCCAACGCCTCCTTAATATAGGACCGCATAGCCTCGTGCTCGGGTACAGATAAATTGAAGAGCCGACCCTTAGGAAATTTACACCCCGGGTTTAGTTCAATTGCACAGTCATAACTCCTATGAGGAGGCAGAGACGCAGACTCATTGTCACTAAATACATCATAGTAGTCCGCCAAATAGTCAGGAACCTCATGCGACTGAGGAGAGGTGGAAAAAACCGGAGCCTCACTAAAGGTACACCGGCAACCCCAACTCACCACAGACACAGACTTCCAATCCAAAACTGGATTATGAATCTGCAACCAGGGAAACCCCAGAACAACGGCATCATGCAGACCATGCAACACCAAAAATCTGCAATTTTCTTAGTGGTCTGGGGCGACCCGCATGACCAACTGGGTCCAAAACTGAGGTTTATTTTTAGCCAGAGGGGTAGCATCAATCCCCCTCAAAGGGATAGGCGTCTGCAGAGGTGTCATCGGAAATCCACAACGCTTAGCAAAATCCAAGTCCATTAGGTTTACGCTGCTCCCGAATCCACAAAAGCCTTGGCGGAAAATGTGGACAGGGAACAGATCAGAGTAATCGCCAAAAGAAACTTAGGCTGAACCCCACCAACAGAAAACGTGTGTGCAAAGCGTTTCTCACGTTTAGGACAAACAGAAATAACATGTGAGGCATCTCCACAGAAAAAACACAGCTTATTATGCCTTCTGAATTCCTGACGTTGCGCCTTAGACAAAACTCTATCACATTGCATAGGTTCAGACGTCTGTTCAACCGGTGGCAACACCTCTCGTGTAATCCTGCGTTCACGTAAACGCCGATCAACCTGAATGGCTAAAGACATAGAATCGTCCAGACCAGAGGGAACAGGAAATCCCACCATAGTATCTTTTACGGCTTCTGACAAACCCTTCCGAAAGAGAGCAGCCAAGGCACTATCATTCCAGGTAGTAAGGACCGCCCACTTTCGGAACTTTTGACAGTACAACTCTGCAGATTCTCGACCCTGGTTCAATGCTAACAGGGTCTTTTCAGCCTGATCAATAGCATTAGGTTCGTCGTACAGCAACCCCAAGGCTTGAAAAAATGCTTTCACATTAGTCAGAATAGGATCATCTGGTTTCAAAGAAAATGCCCAATCCTGGGGATCGCCGCGCAGCAAAGAGATGACAATTTTAACCTGCTGCGCGGGGTTCCCTGACGAGTTAGGCTTCAAAGCAAAAAATAATTTACAATTATTTTTGAAACTCAAAAATTTAGATCGATCCCCAAAAAATACATCAGGTGTGGGGATCTTTGGTTCAACAGCATGTGAACGAGCAAGGTAGGCGGAAATTCCTCGCGCTTCAGCAGCGAGCTGCTCCACACGATCAGACACTTGCTTTATCTCCATTGAGAGAAAAAAAAAATTCCCCCTACGGCCTCAGAGCTATAGAGGAAAGAATATACACACACCTTTTTTTTTTAAACACAATTCTTTCCTGCTATTGAGTACCCCAGGATCTGCGGTATGGCGGGTGATTCTGTTATGATTGAGTCACCATAGGAGGCAAAAACAGAAATGCTAGCTAAGTCCAGAAAAACAGAGAAGTTGGCAACTATCAGATTGCAGACCCCTGAACCTATCAACACAACTAGCAGTAGCCGTGGGGGGTTCCTACGATGATCTAGACCCCTCGATCACAGCCGGAGAGATACATAGGCCTAAAGAAGGAAAGGGGAAATCTAACTGCCCCAGAGCAGACCCCAAAGCAATAGGCAGCCCCCCACATATAATGACAGTGAAGCAAGATGAAAACACTTACACAGACAGAAAGACAGGCTGAGCAAATGATGGGGCCCAAGCTAACTACCTAGATAGGAAGGGATAGGAAGGCTGCTGTCTGCAATCTGCCAAAACCCTATCAGAGACAAAAGCCAACAAGCTGATAAAAAAATGGCCCTGAAGCAACTAAGCTTCAAAAACTAAATCAGCACTCAGGTACTTTCAGAAGACAGAACTCACGGAAAACTGCACACTCCAGCAGGGAGTGGCAGAATCCAAAAAGCAAGAAAAACAAAAACAAATCTTAGATGCAAAAAAGGCAAAACAGAAAGCTTTAGGAGAGCAGGAATCAGACTGGTGTCCAAGAGTCCACAGAGAAATCACCCGCAGGGCAGAAAGGGCGTAGGCTGCCTTAAATCCAGTCAGTGACTCCACTCAGCCAATCGTCTTCATTAGTCCCAGGTGCCTGATAATCAGGCTCACTACCTTCCTTCACTAGAATAGGGAGTTCACCAGGCCTCAGTGACGGAGGGGAAAATGAACTCACAACAGCACACCCCACAAGTATTCACAAACCTTTTTATATCAGTACCCATAGAGGGCCACCAAAAACCCCTAGCTACTGCCCCCGGGTAGCTGCAATACCAGGGTGTGCACTTAACACAGAATCATGAAATTCTTGAAGGAGTGTGAGATGGAAATGTTCGGGTACAAACAATTTACCTGGGGGTTTATTTCTGGGAGCTTGTGCTTGTGCTTCCAGAATCTCTCTCTGTAACTCAGAGGAGATTTCGGCTACAACCACTCCCGGTTGAAGAATGGAGGAAGGAGGTTCTGGAGGGGACACAGAATCAAAACTTCGGGATAAGGCCTCTTTCACACATCAGGTTTTCGCCGTCAGGCGCGATCCAGCGCTTTTGACAGAAACCGGATCCGGCGAAATGCAATGCCGGATCCGGTTTCCCCCCCATTGACTTGCATTTGCGCCGGATCGCGCCGGATGGCCATGCGTTTCATCCGGTTTTCGCCGGATCCGGCAATGTGTCGCAATGTGTCGCGATCCGGCGTCTGGAAAAAACGTCTACTGTAACGTTTTTTGTCTCCGGCGAAAAAGCCGGACACGCCGGATCCGGCGCGTCCGGCTTTTTCACACAATGAAAGCCTATGAGCGCCGCAATGCGCCGGATCCGGCGAAAGCCGGATCCGGTTGCCGGATCCGGTTTTTTTGGTCTGAGCATGCTCAGTAGCTCTGCCCACAGGAGATATATAAAAGCAAGACAATGGGACCCTCAGCCACACCCAACATGCCACCCAAGACAGCAACCAGGCGCAGGAGAAGGCAGCAGACATCTGCAGCAGCAGCACCATCAGCAACACCCCAAATGGAGCAGCATGCTGAACGGGAGGGGAGTCCAGAAGCAGATGAGAGACGGTAATTATCAAATCCCCCATTCCTCCAAACTAGGGCCATGGAATATCAAGATATTCATTGGCCCTTTGTTTCTCTTTATTCAACAGCCGCCAAAGAGATGCAGCAGCAGCAGCAGCAGAAATGGCATCACTGGCAGCAGCAATACCCACAGCCATGGAGTCTGGCCATCAACAGGACAGCACATCTTCTTCTGGGAGCCCTCCCTCGCATCGTCAGCGTTTGACGGTAAGTTTTTATTTCCAAAATCCATCTTCTCTGTAATATATGTCTATTCATTGCCTTTTATTTCAAAACAGGAATCACAAGATGAAGAGGAGCTCCCAGAAGAAGAAGGAAGGGGTGGACAGACGCTTGGAGTGGGCTCACAATTGGTAAGTTTTTTGCATTAAACGCAGAAACACAACATCACACTACACACAACACATAGAAAACAATGTTCTGCAGACCACACACAGCAAACAAATGCCTACATCCAAAGACATAACATTTTTTGTTTTCTTCTCTAGTCTTCCCAATCTGGTGCTCGGCCAAGAGGTCCTCGCAGTGCCTCCCAGGGTCGTCGGCGACAGCAACGCGGCGGTCACCAGCGTGTAAGTATAAATATTTTTGCTTTGTTTTTTTGCACTTTTTATTTCATTTCTTTTGTGGAGGCTAATTATGTTATTTTTGTCTTTTTCTTTAACAGCCTTCACAGCGTGCTCCCGACTCTGACGGTGAGGATGGTGGGATTGATGTGGACCACCTCATCGATCTCGTCAGAGAAAGGGAGCCGCTCTGGAATATGGCTGACCGCCGCCACGCTGACCTGATCGTTACCCGACGACTCTGGGAGGAAATCTGTTCGCTCCTTGTGGGCCGCTGGGAGGACCTCGATGTTCGGGCCCAGATTACAGAGCGTAAGTATATACAGTACCGGTTGCTTGATGTAAACCAGTGTTTCCCGAACTCCAGTCCTCGTGGTCCCCACGGATCATGTGTTCAGGATTTCTATTTACTATGGAAATCCTGAAAACATGACCCCTGGGGACCATGAGGACTGGAGTTTGGGAAACACTGATGTTGTATACTAACCACTCCTTTCTCGTTTCAGGGAACAGAATTGTGAATCGGTGGCGGTCTGTGAGAGATCGTTTCAAGAAGGAGTTCAATAAAGAGATGCGGGCCCCGAGTGGATCTGGAGGACGCAGGAGCAAGTACAAGTACGCAGAAGCCCTGTCGTTCCTCCGGGAAACAATGGTCACTAGAAGGTAAATATTACACACCACATGTGAAAAAGATGTAACTTTTTTTTTTCAGCCAGGGCCATACCATGTCAGTATTTTAATTGTTTTTTTTTCTCTTTATTCCACAGCACGGTGAGCAGCACTCGGGAGCCTGCACGATTGGACCCTTCTGAGGCGATCCCTGAGGAGACCGGCACCGAGGGACACTTCGACCGCCCCGGTACATCTGCACCTTCCCTGCCTTCCCACACATTCGACCCATCTGTCCCATCCACCAGCACAGGAGCATCGTGGCCGCCTACATTACATGAAGCTGCTGGTGAGGAGATCGCTTTCCCTTTACCCCACCCTTCTGCCCCTGCCACCTCTAGTACACCTGCGGGTACTGGGCGGCAGCGGCAGAGGGGTCAGGAAAAGACTTATGCGCCAGAGTTATTGCATCTGAATGCATCTTTCCAGAACTGTCTAAAAGTCTTGTCAGAGCAAATCTCCGCAGGCTTTCAGCAGATCAACTCCAGCATTCTGGAGGTGAAGACACTTCTGCAAACCATGCATTCAGAAGCAAGATCTTCGCCAAACCACACCTTTTTCAGGTCTGTTGTGGAGCGCATGGAAACGCTCTCTCCTGCCCAGCAGATGCATGTAATGCATTCGTGCCACGGTGCTCTACAGCAGGTTACCTCCCAACCTCCACCTCCCACCACTGTAGTTCCTCCACCTGCACCCCCTCCTGCCACTTTCCATACTCCCCCTCCTATTACATCTGCACCCCCTCCAGCCACTTTTCATCCTCCCCCTCCTACTACATACCAGCAACCTGCCCAGTACCAGCAACCTCCCCAGTACCAGCAACCTCCCCAGTACCAGTCATCTCCCCACTTCCAGCAACCTGCCCCGTACCAAACTCCTTCCCCATACAACTTTCCATCAACATCATCTGCTCCTACAGTCTCTGCCCAACCCTCCACTCCACCGCCCACCACCTCTTCTGCCTCCCACATGTCCACCCATTCTGTAGCTTTTTCCACACCTTCACCTCTAACTGTTCCTTCCCCACCACGATCCCAGTCCTCTCTCCACACTCCCAGTGTCGAAGTGTCCCGCAGCCCCTCCAGCAGTATTTCCACCCCACAATACACAGATTTGTAATGTGTGTTTTTTAATAAAAATGCCCATTGGGTTTAAAACCTTTATTTAAAAAGTTTTTTGCACTTTAAAAACATTTTACAAAAAAAAAAAAAATTTTAAATAAAAGTTAAATTATCGTTTCACAATGGTTGTCTGTCTTTTCTTTCTGCGGCGAACTATGTTTAAAAAAAAGGTTAAATACAGGGTATTTCAAAGGTAAAAAGGTATTCAAAACCAGGTATATAACTGTGGGTAAATTTTAGCTTTTTGCCACAGTTGTGTTCCTGGTTGTGTTTGAAGCAAAGTATTTCACCTAAAAAGTTGTGTTTATTGTTGGTGATTTCCTAACAATGTACACAACTTTTGTTAAAAGGTGAAATACTTTGCATAAAACACAACCAGGTACACACCTGTGGCCTAAAGCTAAAAATAGTAGACCATGACAAGATAGCCAACTTTGGTTGGCAAAGGTATATACTGTTGGTCCAGAAGGTACACAAGTTTGGTTAGGGCACAAATCTTTCACACTCTGTCATCCTGCCAGTGTACTCTGCCTTGAGGGGCCACAAGGGTCAATTTTAAAAACCGGATCCGGCGTAATCCGTCGAAAAAACGGATAGAAAAACAGATGAACCGGATGAGACGGATCCGGTTTTGTCTGTCAAGAACAAGACAGTTCCGGCAGAAAACCGGATCCGGCACATCAGGTTTTACAAAACATTTGCCGGATCCGGCATTCCGGCACGACGCCGGATCGCGCCTGACGCCGAAAACCTGATGTGTGAAAGTAGCCTAAGGCATCTGCCTTTACATTTTTAGACCCTGGTCGGAACGTGATGGTAAAATGAAATCGAGAAAAAAAGTGCCCACCGAGCCTGTCTGGGGGTCAATCTCTTAGCAGACTCGATATAGGCCAGGTTATTATGATCAGTGATGACCGTAATGGGATGAGCGGCCCCCTCCAAAAATGCCTCCATTCTTCAAAGGCCAATTTAACTGCTAACAGTTCCCTGTTACCGACATCATAGTTTCTCTCGGCCGAAGAGAACTTCTTAGAGAAAAAGGCACAGGGTTTGAGGTTAGTCAGGGTAGAGGGGCCCTGTGATAATACTGCCCCCACCCCCACCTCCGAAGCGTCGACCTCGACGATAAAAGGTCTTGACGAATCGGGTTGTACAAACACAGGGGCTGTGGTAAAACACTTCTTTAGTGTAAGGAAGGAATTTTTTGCAGCCACGGACCAATTTTTTACATCTGCCCCTTTAAGAGTGAGGTCCATCAAGGGTTTCACTAGAGTTGAGCGACTTTTGTTTTTTTAGGGTCACGTTTCGTTTCGTGAAACCTGACTTTTCCAAAAGTCCGGTCGAGCAAGATCGTCCGATTATAGGGAAAAGTCGGGGTCGTCCCGAAACACGAAACCCAATGTAAGTCAATGGGGAATAAAAGTCGGCAGTGAGAGGAGGACAGGAAACACACCAGCAGTGCCCATTTGAATGCCAAAAGCATAAATTCTTCTTACTTAAGCTTGTCAACCTTAATTAACTTCATAAGAAGACAGAGCTCACGGAACACTGCACACTCCAGCAGGGAGTGGCAGAATCCAAAAAGCAAGAAAAACAAAAACAAATCTTAAATGCAAAAAGGCAAAACAGAAAACTTAGCTTTAGGAGAGCAGGAATCAGACTGGTGTCCAAGAGTCCACAGAGAAATCACCCGCAGGGCAGAAAGGGCGTAGGCTGCCTTAAATCCAGTCAGTGACTCCACTCAGCCAATCGTCTTCATTAGTCCCAGGTGTCTGATAATCAGGCTCACTACCTTCCTTCACTAGAATAGGGAGTTCACCAGGCCTCAGTGACGGAGGGGAAAATGAACTCACAACAGTACCCCCCCTTGAGGAGGGGTCACCGAACCCTCAACAACGCTACCAGGGCGATCAGGGTGAGCCCGTTGAAAGGCACGCACCAATCTTTTGGCATGAATATCAGAGGCAGAGACCCAGGAATTATCCTCCTGACCATAACCCTTCCACTTAACCAAATACTGGAGTCTCCGTCTAGCCAGACGGGAATCCAGAATTTTCTCTACCTCATATTCCAAGTTACCTTCAACCAATACAGGGTCCGGAGGTGCCACCTCAGGCACAACTGGCTCAACAAACCTCTTCAACAAGGACTTATGGAACACATTATGGATCTTAAATGTGACAGGAAGAGCCAAACGAAAAGAGACCGGATTAATAATCTCCAAAATCTTGTAAGGTCCAATAAATCTAGGCCTAAACTTAGGAGAAGCCACCTTCATAGCAATATTTTTTGATGATAACCACACCATATCACCAATCTTAAACTGGGGACCAATGGTCCTATGTCGATAGGAAAACCGCTTGGCCTTTTCCTGGGAGAGAGATAACTTATCCACCACTTGGTCCCAGATCTGGTGCATTCTCTCCACCACAGTGTCAACACCTGGGCAGGCAGAAGGCTCCACCTGCCCTGAAGAAAATCGAGGGTGAAAACCAAAGTTACAAAAAAAAGGTGACATCAAAGTGGCAGAACTAGCTCTATTATTCAAATCAAATTCGGCCAAGGGCAAAAATGAAACCCAATCATCCTGATCAGCCGAAATAAAACATCTCAAATACGACTCCAAGGTCTGATTTGTTCTCTCTGTCTGCCCATTGCTCTGAGGGTGAAAAGCAGAGGAGAAGGACAACTGAATTCCCAACTTGGAACAGAACGTCCTCCAAAATTTAGACACAAATTGAACTCCTCTGTCAGATACAATGTTCTCAGGAATCCCTGCAAGCGAACCACCTGTTGCAAAAACAGAGGCACCAACTCAGAGGAAGATGGCAATTTAGGGAGTGGTACAAGATGAACCATCTTAGAGAACCTATCACAAATCACCCAAATAACAGTCATTCTTTGAGAGACCGGCATATCAGAGATGAAATCCATTGAAATATGGGTCCATGGCCTCCTGGGGACCGGCAAAGGCATCAACAACCCACTAGAGCGAGAACAAGATTTAGACCGGGAGCTAGTCCCACAGGACTGCACAAAATTCCTGACATCATGAGACTAGGTGGGCCACCAAAAAGAGCGACTCACCAGATCTCTAGTACCAAAAATACCTGGATGACCAGCCAATGCAGAGCAATGAACTTCAGACATCACTCTCTTCTTCCACTGGTCAGGAACATACAACTTTCCACTGGGGCAACGCTCAGGTTTGTCCTCCTGGAACTCTTGCAGAGCAAGTCTCAAATCGGGCGAGATGGCAGAAAGAACTACCCCTTCGCCTAAGATGGTGGCAGGCTTGGTCACCACAGGAGAATCAGCAAAGAAACTCCTAGAGAGGGCGTCTGCCTTGACATTCTTAGTTCCAGGAAGGAAAGAGACCACAAAATCAAAACGTGTAAGAAACAAGGCCCACCTAGCCTGTCTAGGGTTCAAGCGTTTAGCCAACTCTAGGTAAATCAAATTTTTGTGGTCAGTGAGGACCACAACTTGATGTTTGGCTCCCTCCAACCAATGTCTCCACTCCTCAAATGCCCATTTCATGGCCAACAGTTCCCGATTCCCCACATCATAGTTACGTTCAGATGAAGAGAACTTACGGGAAAAGAAAGCACAGGGATTCATTTTAGATGTTACCGGATCCTTTTGGGACAACACCGCTCCTGCACCAATCTCAGAAGCATCCACCTCTACCTGGAACGGGAGTGAGACATCAGGTTGCCGCAGAACCGGGGCGGAGGTAAATCTACGCTTCAGCTCCTGAAAGGAAGCAACCGCCTCCGGAGACCAATTCAACACATCCGCACCCTTCCTGGTCAGGTCAGTCAATGGTTTGGCAATACTAGAAAATTTTGCTATAAATTTCCGATAAAAATTAGCAAAACCCAAAAACTTCTGGAGGGCCTTCAAAGGAGCGGGCTGAACCCAATCATAAATGGCCTGTACCTTGGCCGGGTCCATTTCAATAGTTGAAGGAGACAAAATAAATCCCAAAAAAGAAATTCTCTGTACTCCAAAAAGGCATTTTGATCCTTTGACATACAGAGAATTCTCTCTCAAGATCCGGAACACAGTCCGAATATGTTCCACATGAGAATCCCAATCCTTGGAGAAGATCAAAATATCATCCAGATAGATAATCAAAAATTTATCGACAAAGTCTCGGAAAATATCGTTCATGAAGCACTGGAAGACAGAAAGGGCATTAGTGAGCCCAAAAGGCATCACCAGGTACTCAAAATGTCCCTCCGGAGTATTAAACGCCGTCTTCCATTCATTCCCCTGCTTAATGCGGATAAGATTATACGCCCCTCTGAGGTCAAGCTTAGTAAACCAGCAAGCACCTCTGACTCTAGAGAATAGATCCGAAATCAGGGGTAACGGATACTGATATTTAATAGTAATTTTATGGAGGGCACGAAAATCAATACAAGGCCTTAAAGAACCATCCTTCTTGGCCACAAAAAAAAAACCGGCACCAAAGGGTGAAGAGGATGGTCTAATATGTCCCTTCTCCAACGCCTCCTTAATATAGGACCGCATAGCCTCGTGCTCGGGTACAGATAAATTGAAGAGCCGACCCTTAGGAAATTTACACCCCGGGTTTAGTTCAATTGCACAGTCATAACTCCTATGAGGAGGCAAGGACGCAGACTCATTCTCACTAAATACATCATAGTAGTCCGCCAAATAGTCAGGAACCTCATGCGACTGAGGAGAGGTGGAAAAAACCGGAGCCTCACTAAAGGTACACCGGCAACCCCAACTCACCACAGACACAGACTTCCAATCCAAAACTGGATTATGAATCTGCAACCAGGGAAACCCCAGAACAACGGCATCATGCAGACCATGCAACACCAAAAATCTGCAATTTTCTTAGTGGTCTGGGGCGACCCGCATGACCAACTGGGTCCAAAACTGAGGTTTATTTTTAGCCAGAGGGGTAGCATCAATCCCCCTCAAAGGGATAGGCGTCTGCAGAGGTGTCATCGGAAATCCACAACGTTTAGCAAAATCCAAGTCCATTAGGTTTACGCTGCTCCCGAATCCACAAAAGCCTTGGCGGAAAATGTGGACAGGGAGCAGATCAGAGTAATTGTCAGAAGAAACTTAGGTTGAACACCACCAACAGAAAACATGTGTGCAAAGCGTTTCTCTCGTTTAGGACAAACAGAAATAACATGTGAGGCATCTCCACAGAAAAAACACAGCTTATTATGCCTTCTGAATTCCTGACGTTGCGCCTTAGACAAAACTCTATCACATTGCATAGGTTCAGACGTCTGTTCAACCGGTGGCAACACCTCTCGTGTAATCCTGCGTTCACGTAAACGCCGATCAACCTGAATGGCTAAAGACATAGAATCGTCCAGACCAGAGGGAACAGGAAATCCCACCATAGTATCTTTTACGGCTTCTGACAAACCCTTCCGAAAGAGAGCAGCCAAGGCATTATCATTCCAGGTAGTAAGGACCGCCCACTTTCGGAACTTTTGACAGTACAACTCTGCAGATTCTCGACCCTGGTTCAATGCTAACAGGGTCTTTTCAGCCTGATCAATAGCATTAGGTTCGTCGTACAGCAACCCCAAGGCTTGAAAAAATGCGTTCACATTAGTCAGAATAGGGTCATCTGGTTTCAAAGAAAAAGCCCAATCCTGGGGATCGCCGCGCAGCAAAGAGATGACAATTTTAACCTGCTGCGCGGGGTTCCCTGACGAGTTAGGCTTCAAAGCAAAAAATAATTTACAATTATTTTTGAAACTCAAAAATTTAGATCGATCCCCAAAAAATACATCAGGTGTGGGGATCTTTGGTTCAACAGCATGTGAACGAGCAAGATAGGCGGAAATTCCTCGCACTTCAGCAGCGAGCTGCTCCACACGATCAGACACTTGCTTTATCTCCATTGAGAGAAAAAAAAAATTCCCCCTACGGCCTCAGAGCTATAGAGGAAAGAATATACACACACCTTTTTTTTTTTTTTTTTTAAGCACAATTCTTTCCTGCTATTGAGTACCCCAGGATCTGCGGTTGGGCGGGTGATTCTGTTATGATTGAGTCACCGTAGGAGGCAAAAACAGAAATGCTAGCTAAGTCCAGAAAAACAGAGAAGTTGGCAACTATCAGATTGCAGACCCCTGAACCTATCAACACAACTAGCAGTAGCCGTGGGGGGTTCCTACGATGACCTAGACCCCTCGATCACAGCCGGAGAGATACATAGGCCTAAAGAAGGAAAGGGGAAATCTAACTGCCCCAGAGCAGACCCCAAAGCAATAGGCAGCCCCCCACATATAATGACAGTGAAGCAAGATGAAAACACTTACACAGACAGAAAGACAGGCTGAGCAAATGATGGGCCCAAGCTAACTACCTAGATAGGAAGGGATAGGAAGGCTGCTGTCTGCAATCTGCCAAAACCCTATCAGAGACAAAAGCCAACAAGCTGATAAAAAAAATGGCCCTGAAGCAACTAAGCTTCAAAAACTAAATCAGCACTCAGGTACTTTCAGAAGACAGAACTCACGGAAAACTGCACACTCCAGCAGGGAGTGGCAGAATCCAAAATGCAAGAAAAACAAAAACAAATCTTAGATGCAAAAAGGCAAAACAGAAAATTTAGCTTTAGGAGAGCAGGAATCAGACTGGTGTCCAAGAGTCCACAGAGAAATCACCCGCAGGGCAGAAAGGGCGTAGGCTGCCTTAAATCCAGTCAGTGACTCCACTCAGCCAATCGTCTTCATTAGTCCCAGGTGCCTGATAATCAGGCTCACTACCTTCCTTCACTAGAATAGGGAGTTCACCAGGCCTCAGTGACGGAGGGGAAAATGAACTCACAACAGCACACCCCACAAGTATTCACAAACCTTTTTATATCAGTACCCATAGAGGGCCACCAAAAACCCCTAGCTACTGCCCCCGGGTAGCTGCAATACCAGGGTGTGCACTTAACACAGAATCATGAAATTCTTGAAGGAGTGTGAGATGGAAATGTTCGGGTACAAACAATTTACCTGGGGGTTTATTTCTGGGAGCTTGTGCTTGTGCTTCCAGAATCTCTCTCTGTAACTCAGAGGAGATTTCGGCTACAACCACTCCCGGTTGAAGAATGGAGGAAGGAGGTTCTGGAGGGGACACAGAATCAAAACTTCGGGATAAGGCATCTGCCTTTACATTTTTAGACCCTGGTCGGAACGTGATGGTAAATTGAAATCGAGAAAAAAAGTGCCCACCGAGCCTGTCTGGGGGTCAATCTCTTAGCAGACTCGATATAGGCCAGGTTATTATGATCAGTGATGACCGTAATGGGATGAGCGGCCCCCTCCAAAAAATGCCTCCATTCTTCAAAGGCCAATTTAACTGCTAACAGTTCCCTGTTACCGACATCATAGTTTCTCTCGGCCGAAGAGAACTTCTTAGAGAAAAAGGCACAGGGTTTGAGGTTAGTCAGGGTAGAGGGGCCCTGTGATAATACTGCCCCCACCCCCACCTCCGAAGCGTCGACCTCGACGATAAAAGGTCTTGACGAATCGGGTTGTACCAACACAGGGGCTGTGGTAAAACACTTCTTTAGTGTAAGGAAGGAATTTTTTGCGGCCACGGACCAATTTTTTACATCTGCCCCTTTTAGAGTGAGGTCCGTCAAGGGTTTCACTAGAGTTGAGCGACTTTTGGTTTTTTAGGGTCACGTTTCGTTTCGTGAAACCTGACTTTTCCAAAAGTCCGGTCGAGCAAGATCGTCCGATTATAGGGAAAAGTCGGGGTCATCCCGAAACACGAAACCCAATGTAAGTCAATGGGGAATAAAAGTCGGCAGTGAGAGGAGGACAGGAAACACACCAGCAGTGCCCATTTGAATGCCAAAAGCATCAATTCTTCTTACTTAAGCTTGTCAACCTTAATTAACTTCATAATACAAGTTACGCACTGAAAAATGGGGGTTATTTGGCTAAAGTTGTGGGGGGGTAGGGCTGGCTCCAGGTTTTCATGTGCCCTGGGCGAAAGAGCGCCCCTTTAACACATACCACAACTCATCATGCTCCGATACGGCAGAGAAATAGCGGTGTAGTACAATGAAAAATACCTCACTTTTTACATCTCATGACGAGGCCCATCTATTTCTCCATACAGAATCATTGGTCCCATATAATGTTTGAAGCCGTATATGATGAGCTCCACATAATGCTACAGTATATGTTGGTCCCCATGGATGAAGCTCCACTGTCTTATGGGCCCAAATAATGCTCCAAACATAATGGGCCCCATTTCTAATGCTCTAGTGTATAATGGGCCCTGTAAATGCTGCTCCAGTGTCTGATGTCCACCTTTGGAATGTTCCAGTGTATGGTGGGCCCCATCTATCATTCTCCAGAGTATAGTGCTCCCCAAAAATTGCTGTCCCAACATTGAAAACAATCAAATAAGTCTCCTCGCTAGGGAATCCCTGTACTTGTCTGGACAGGTGCTGTAGCTTGCTTAACAGCTCGCCAGCCGTTCTCACGCCCAGTATGGATTACACGTGATTGCACAAAGGTGAGAAAGGGTACCGTATCCCCAGATAACATGTATGGATAGCGTACACATTCAAAATATATGTCTCAGGAGGTAGGCTCAGACGGTGTTAGGCCCAGTATGGATTGCACGTGATTGCACAAAGGTTAGAAAGGGTACCGTATCCCTGGATAACATGTATGGATAGCGTACACATTCAAAATATATGTCTATACAGCATGAGGCAGGCTCAGACGGTGTTAGGCCCAGTATGGATTGCACGTGATTGCACAAAGGTTAGAAAGGGTACCGTATCCCCGGATAACATGTATGGATAGCGTACACATTCAAAATATATGTCTATACAGCATGAGGCAGGCTCAGACGGTGTTAGGCCCAGTATGGATTGCACGTGATTGCACAAAGGTGAGAAAGGGTACCGTATCCCCAGATAACATGTATGGATAGCGTACACATTCAAAATATATGTCTATACAGCATGAGGCAGGCTCAGACGGTGTTAGGCCCAGTATGGATTGCACGTGATTGCACAAAGGTGAGAAAGGGTACCGTATCCCCGGATAACATGTATGGATAGCGTACACATTCAAAATATATGTCTATACATCAGGAGGCAGGCTCAGATGGTGTCAGGCACAGTATGGATTTGACGGCCCAGATTACACAGCGGAGGAGCAGGGAGAGGTAAAGATTGCAAATGCTGGGGCCCTGCCCAAGCAAGGGGGGCTCACTCGTGGGCGTCGGTACTGGCACTGGGCCCCTCATAGTACAGCGGTGTGTCTGACGGCGGGTGTGCACCACCACCATCAGAGACACTTGATTGCACTATGAGGGACCCTGTGCCAGTGCCCGCGCCCAAGAGTCGGCCTACCCACCTGTCCAGGGCAACGGCACTCGCACGGTGTCGTGCGGTAGGTGGTGACCCCGGCCATGGGGGGGGAGGCAGCACAGTTAGGGAGTTTTAGAAAGTGGCATATGTTAATGTTGGACATTCAGCTGATGCAAAAGGCGAAATAGGTGAAGTACCAGGAAGAGGTGGACCAAAGCAAGCCATTTTTCTGTCACCCTATGTGTCATCAGGGGAAGGTGGGACAAAATCCTTGGAAACCCATGCGTGGTTCATTTTAATGAAGGTTAGATCATCCACATTTTGGGTTGACAGACGGGTCCTTTTTTCTGTCAGGATTGATCCAGCTGCACTGAAGACTCTTTCCGATAGCACACTTGCAGCTGGGCAAGCGAGCTCCTGTAAGGCATATTGGGCCAATTCAGGCCAGGTGTCCAGTTTAGCGGCCCAATAGTCAAAGGGGAATGACCTGTGTGGGAGAACATCGATATGGGAGGAAAAGTAGTTTGTAACCATAGTTGACAACTGCTGTCTCCTGTCACTTTCCATCGATGCAGTATTACCAGTTGTGTGAGCGGTATTTGAAAAATCAGTCCACAACATTGTCATGAAACCCCTGTCTCCAACGCCACTTCTGCTGTGTGCACCATGAACACCTCTGCCAAGCTGCCCCCGGCCCGTACGGCTCGTGTGAGAACCATCACCGCTGCTGTGTGCTGGGAATGCCTCAAGCAACCGATTTACCAGAGTTGCTTGTTTATTAGCCAATATTAGGTCAAGGTTCTCCTGTGGCATGATGTTTTGTAATTTGCCTTTATAGCGTGGATCCAGGATGCTGGCCAACCATTAGTCATCATCGTTCATCATTTTGGCAATGCGGGGGTCCCTTTTTAGGATCCGCAAGGCATAATCTGACATGTGGGCCAATGTTCCCAGTGTCAATGATGCGCTGTGAGTGCTGGGTGGAGGAGCACTTTCTGGCAAATCCACATCCCTCCAGTCACGCACAAACCCTGTACCAGACCTTGCCACGCCAACATTTTCACTTGCCCTACGAGATGCATCCTCCTCCCCTAAGTAATCATCCCCATCATCCTCCTCCTCCTCCTCTTCTTCCTCCACCTCGTCCAGGAGAGGTCCCTGAGCAGACAATGGCTGAATGTCATCAAGGATTCCCTCCTCCTCTTCCTCCTCATCAACATTGGCTGCAGACGCCTGCTCCTTAAGGTGCGTCAAAGTTTGCATGAGCAGACGCATAAGTGGGATGCTCATGCTTAGGATGGCGTCGTCTGCGCTTACCAGCCGTGTGCATTCCTCAAAACACTGAAGGACTTTACAAAGGTCTTTCAGCTTCGACCACTGCACGCCTGTCAACTCCATGTCTGCTCTCAAAGTGCCTGGCCGTGTATCCTCACACAAATGCATTATGGCCTGCCTCTGCTCGCACAGCCGCTCCACCATGTGCAGGGTGGAGTTCCACCTTGTTGCAATGTCGATAATGAGGCGGTGGTTGGGAAGGTGGAGCAATCGCTGCAGCTTCTGCATACGAACGGAGTGTACAGGCGACCGGCGGATGTGCGAGCACAGTCTTCGCACCTTCTGGAGCAGGGCTGTTAACTCCGGATAATTTTTGAGGAAGCACTGCACCACCAGGTTCAAGGTGTGAGCCAAGCAAGGTATGTGGCTGAGTTTTGAAAGGGCTATGGCTGCCACAAAATTACGGCCGTTATCACTAACTACCTTGCCTGCCTCAAGATGTACACTGCCCAGCCATGACTCAGTTTGTCGCTTCAAGTACTCGGCCAGCACCTCGGCAGTGTGTCTGTCGCCCAAACACATCATCTGCAACACAGCCTGCTGACGCTTTCCACTAGCTGCTCGATAGGGGGACACATCGTGTGCAACAGTGGCAGCTGCAGATGGAGTGCTCGTACGACTGCGCTCTGTAAACGAGCTTTCGCTTCTGGAGGAGGAGGAGGAGGGTCGAACGCCTACAGCCAACTGTTTCCTATACCGTGGGCTAGGCAGCACTGTCCCACCACCGCTGTCCCCTGTGGACCCTGCATCCACCACATTAACCCAGTGCGCAGTGATGGACACGTAACGGCCCTGGCCATGCCGACTGGACCATGCATCAGTTGTGAGGTGCACCTTTCCGCTCACTGACTGCTTGAGTGCATGGACAATGCGGTCTTTTACATGATGGTGGAGGGCTGGGATGGCTTTGCGAGAGAAGAAGTGGCGACTGGGTAGGTCATAGCGTGGTACTGCATAGGCCATGAGTTCGCGGAAAGCTGTGCTTTCCACCAACCGAAAGGGCATCATCTCAAACGAGATTAGTTTGGCAATGTGGGCGTTCAAACCCAGTGTACGCGGATGAGAGACTGAGTACTTTCTTGACCTACTCATAGTGTCTGGGAGGGTGAGCTGGACTTGAGAGCTGCATATGGTGGAACTAGTGGTGGACAGGGCGGACTGAGAGAGGGTTGATGATGGTGATGGAGTTGGTGTTCTTTCTGATGGCCTAGAATCAGTCTTTCCTTGATATAACAGTGGGATTCCCTGACTGCTGTGGTCTTGCAACGACACCTCAACATTTGCTGCTGTGCTAACCGGTGGGCTTACAGTGGGGGAAACAATGTAGCGTTGCTGACTACCTTCGTTGTGATCAGTTGCACATGTGGCACTTGAGGTTTGGTGTTGTGTCCACGCTTGCAAGTGCATGCTGGTTAAATGTCTAAGCATGCAACTGGTATTCAAATTTTTCAGATTTTTCCCTCGGCTAAAGGTCTTTGCGCACTTCTTACAGATAACCTTGGCCTGATCATGAGGATTTTGTTCAAAAAAGTGCCACACTGCACTCTTCCTACTTTGGCAGACATTTTGCGGCCTAGCATGCTGTGATCTTTTGACCCTCTGGACAAGCTGTCCAGCAACTCTTTTGATGTTTGGAACCTGTCTTTGGAGTGCTCCGGGCCTGCCAGATAACAGCTGTTGCGATGTCGATGTCTGCTGTGGATGCTCCTCTTCTGACCTATTGGAAGCAGCACCCTCTTCCCCCAATGGATGCCAATCTGGGTCAACAACTGGGTCATCCATCACCTCCTCTTCTATGTCATGTGCACCTTCCTCTGTGTCACCGTGTATGGTGGTATAGTATGCGGGAAGGGGCACCTGAGTCTCATCAGGGTCAGAATCTGGCTCTGTACACTGCGAGGACAATGTAGTGCTCTGAGTGAATGTACCAGCAGAATCATCCATCAGCGGCTGTGCATCAGTGCACTCCATGTCAGATTCATCTTGGCCTGGGTAATTCACCATTTCACTTGATAATCCAGGCATGGTATGTGAAAACAGCTCCATGGAGTAATCAGTAGTATGGCCTGCGTCATCCTTCAATCTTGGTTGGGGTGAAGGACACAAGGAAAGGTGTGGTTCATGAACATGAGCCTCCAATGACGACTCAGTGCTTTTACTTTTTACAACTTCAGAAGAGGAGGCGATAGAGCTGGAGGCTGAGTCAGCAATGTAAGACAAAACTTTTTCCTGATGCTCTGGCTTTAAAAGCGGTTTGCCAACTCCTAGAAAACTAAGCGTTCGAGGCCTTATGTAGCCAGACGATGACGCAGGGTCAGCACCTCCTGCATTCGGTCCTATTTTGCTCTTGCCACTACCATCAGATCCACCACCAACACCATCATTACCTGCTGCCAACCCCCACCCAATTCCACGGCCTCTTCCACCAGCCTTCCTCATTTTTGGTAGAAATGTAGACAAAATCCAACAAACTATATAGTAATGTAAAACAAGGTACAAGGTGTCTATAGGACAGGGGAGATTTTGAATTTCTGCACACACTTTTGGACACTGGACACTTTTGGATTGTGTGAGGCCCACTGATATCTGAGCGCTATGTGACAGGCTCGATGGCACAGCTGTGACAAAAGTGACTAGAGGATAAGGGAGATTTTGAATCTCTGCACACACTTTTGGACACTGGACACTTTTGGATTGTGTGAGGCCCAATGAATATCTGAGCGCTATGTGACAGGCTCGATGGCACAGCTGTGACAAAAGTGACTAGAGGATAAGGGAGATTTTGAATCTCTGCACACACTTTTGGACACTGGACACTTTTGGATTGTGTGAGGCCCACTGATATCTGAGCGCTATGTGACAGGCTCGATGGCACAGCTGTGACAAAAGTGACTAGAGGATAAGTGAGATATTGAATCTCTGCACACACTTTTGGACACTGGACACTTTTGGATTGTGTGAGGCCCACTGATATCTGAGCGCTATGTGACAGGCTCGATGGCACAGCTGTGACAAAAGTGACTAGAGGATAAGGGAGATTTTGAATCTGCACACACTTTTGGACACTGGACACTTTTGGATTGTGTGAGGCCCACTGATATCTGAGCGCTATGTGACAGGCTCGATGGCACATCTGTGACAAAAGTGACTAGAGGATAAGGGAGATTTTGAATTTCTGCACACACTTGTGGACAGTGGACACTTTTGGATTGTGTGAGGCCCACTGATATCTGAGCGCTATGTGACAGGCTCGATGGCACAGCTGTGACAAAAGTGACTAGAGGATAAGGGAGATTTTGAATCTCTGCACACACTTTTGGACACTGGACACTTTTGGATTGTGTGAGGCCCAATGAATATCTGAGCGCTATATGACAGGCTCGATGGCACAGCTGTGACCAAAGTGACTAGAGGATAAGGGAGATTTTGAATTTCTGCACAAACTTGTGGACAGTCGACACTTTTGGATTGTGTGAGGCCCACTGATATCTGAGCGCTATGTGACAGGCTCGATGGCACAGCTGTGACCAAAGTGACTAGAGGATAAGGGAGATTTTGAATTTCTGCACACACTTGTGGACAGTGGACACTTTTGGATTGTGTGAGGCCCACTGATATCTGAGCGCTATGTGACAGGCTCGATGGCACAGCTGTGACAAAAGTGACTAGAGGATAAGGGAGATTTTGAATCTCTGCGCACACTTTTGGACACTGGACACTTTTGGATTGTGTGAGGCCCACTGATATCTGAGCGCTATGTGACAGGCTCGATGGCACAGCTGTGACAAAATTGACTAGAGGATAAGGGAGATTTTGAATCTCTGCACACACTTTTGGACACTGGACACTTTTGGATTGTGTGAGGCCCACTGATATCTGAGCGCTATGTGACAGGCTCGATGGCACAGCTGTGACAAAAGTGACTAGAGGATAAGGGAGATTTTGAATCTCTGCACACACTTTTGGACACTGGACACTTTTGGATTGTGTGAGGCCCACTGATATCTGAGCGCTATGTGACAGGCTCGATGGCACAGCTGTGACAAAAGTGACTAGAGGATAAGGGAGATTTTGAATCTTTGCACACACTTGTGGACACTGGACACTTTTGGATTGTGTGAGGCCCACTGATATCTGAGCGCTATGTGACAGGCTCGATGGCACAGCTGTGACAAAAGTGACTAGAGGATAAGGGAGATTTTGAATTTCTGCACACACTTGTGGACAGTGGACACTTTTGGATTGTGTGAGGCCCACTGATATCTGAGCGCTATGTGACAGGCTCGATGGCACAGCTGTGACAAAAGTGACTAGAGGATAAGGGAGATTTTGAATCTCTGCACACACTTTTGGACACTGGACACTTTTGGATTGTGTGAGGCCCACTGATATCTGAGCGCTATGTGACAGGCTCGATGGCACAGCTGTGACAAAAGTGACTAGAGGATAAGGGAGATTTTGAATCTCTGCACACACTTTTGGACACTGGACACTTTTGGATTGTGTGAGGCCCACTGATATCTGAGCGCTATGTGACAGGCTCGATGGCACAGCTGTGACAAAAGTGACTAGAGGATAAGGGAGATTTTGAATCTCTGCACACACTTTTGGACACTGGACACTTTTGGATTGTGTGAGGCCCACTGATATCTGAGCGCTATGTGACAGGCTCGATGGCACAGCTGTGACAAAAGTGACTAGACTCTGCACACACTTTTGGACACTGGACACTTTTGGATTGTGTGAGGCCCACTGATATCTGAGCGCTATGTGACAGGCTCGATGGCACAGCTGTGACAAAAGTGACTAGAGGATAAGGGAGATTTTGAATCTCTGCACACACTTTTGGACACTGGACACTTTTGGATTGTGTGAGGCCCACTGATATCTGAGCGCTATGTGACAGGCTCGATGGCACAGCTGTGACAAAATTGACTAGAGGATAAGGGAGATTTTGAATCTCTGCACACACTTTTGGACACTGGACACTTTTGGATTGTGTGAGGCCCACTGATATCTGAGCGCTATGTGACAGGCTCGATGGCACAGCTGTGACAAAAGTGACTAGAGGATAAGGGAGATTTTGAATCTCTGCACACACTTTTGGACACTGGACACTTTTGGATTGTGTGAGGCCCACTGATATCTGAGCGCTATGTGACAGGCTCGATGGCACAGCTGTGACAAAAGTGACTAGAGGATAAGGGAGATTTTGAATCTCTGCACACACTTGTGGACACTGGACACTTTTGGATTGTGTGAGGCCCACTGATATCTGAGCGCTATGTGACAGGCTCGATGGCACAGCTGTGACAAAAGTGACTAGAGGATAAGGGAGATTTTGATTTCTGCACACACTTGTGGACAGTGGACACTTTTGGATTGTGTGAGGCCCACTGATATCTGAGCGCTATGTGACAGGCTCGATGGCACAGCTGTGACAAAAGTGACTAGAGGATAAGGGAGATTTTGAATCTCTGCACACACTTTTGGACACTGGACACTTTTGGATTGTGTGAGGCCCACTGATATCTGAGCGCTATGTGACAGGCTCGATGGCACAGCTGTGACAAAAGTGACTAGAGGATAAGGGAGATTTTGAATCTCTGCACACACTTTTGGACACTGGACACTTTTGGATTGTGTGAGGCCCACTGATATCTGAGCGCTATGTGACAGGCTCGATGGCACAGCTGTGACAAAAGTGACTAGAGGATAAGGGAGATTTTGAATCTCTGCACACACTTTTGGACACTGGACACTTTTGGATTGTGTGAGGCCCACTGATATCTGAGCGCTATGTGACAGGCTCGATGGCACAGCTGTGACAAAAGTGACTAGACTCTGCACACACTTTTGGACACTGGACACTTTTGGATTGTGTGAGGCCCACTGATATCTGAGCGCTATGTGACAGGCTCGATGGCACAGCTGTGACAAAAGTGACTAGAGGATAAGGGAGATTTTGAATCTCTGCACACACTTTTGGACACTGGACACTTTTGGATTGTGTGAGGCCCACTGATATCTGAGCGCTATGTGACAGGCTCGATGGCACAGCTGTGACAAAAGTGACTAGAGGATAAGGGAGATTTTGAATCTCTGCACACACTTTTGGACACTGGACACTTTTGGATTGTGTGAGACCCACTGATATCTGAGCGCTATGTGACAGGCTCGATGGCACAGCTGTGACAAAAGTGACTAGAGGATAAGGGAGATTTTGAATCTCTGCACACACTTTTGGACACTGGACACTTTTGGATTGTGTGAGGCCCACTGATATCTGAGCGCTATGTGACAGGCTCGATGGCACAGCTGTGACAAAAGTGACTAGAGGATAAGGGAGATTTTGAATTTCTGCACACACTTGTGGACAGTGGACACTTTTGGATTGTGTGAGGCCCACTGATATCTGAGCGCTATGTGACAGGCTCGATGGCACAGCTGTGACAAAAGTGACTAGAGGATAAGGGAGATTTTGAATCTCTGCACACACTTTTGGACACTGGACACTTTTGGATTGTGTGAGGCCCAATGAATATCTGAGCGCTATGTGACAGGCTCGATGGCACAGCTGTGACAAAAGTGACTAGAGGATAAGGGAGATTGGATTGCTTTTAAAAAAGCAGTTTGCGGAGCAGTGGGTAAACAGCAATGCCAGCCTGTCAGGAAGCCTTAAAAGGCAGCCCAACAACCAACACCACTGATACACCACTATATAGCCTCCCCTTGCACTGCACACACAGTGACTGGTGTGTTGTGCAGGCCAAATTGCTAGCAGCAGAAGCAGTTTTTTTTTCTTCTCAGCAGGACAAAAAAAAAAAATTGGGATTGCTTTTAAAAAAGCAGTTTGCGGAGCAGTGGGTAAACAGCAATGCCAGCCTGTCAGGAAGCCTTAAAAGGCAGCCCAACAACCAACACCACTGATACACCACTATATAGCCTCCCCTTGCACTGCACACACAGTGACTGGTGTGTTGTGCAGGCCAAATCGCTAGCAGCAGAAGCAGTTTTTTTGTCTTCTTCCCTGCCTAACGCTCTCCCTACAGAATCAGCAGCAACCTCTCCCTATACTAAGATCGGCAGAAGTAAGATGGCGGTCGGCGTGCACGCCCTTTTATACCCCCTGTGACGCCCACCAAAGCAAGCCAATCACTTGCATGCCCTTCTGAAAGATGGTGGTGACCCGTGCCTATGTCATCACGTTGCCCTCAGTGTCCGTGGATCCTGATTGGCTGAAAAAGAGCGCAAAACAAACTTTTGAAACGCGACTTTGGCGCGTAAGTCGCCGACCTCGTGGCCGACCTCATCCTAGGGTCGGGTTTCGTTTCATGAAACCCGACTTTGCCAAAAGTCGGCGACTTTTGAATTTTTTCGACCCGTTTCGCTCAACTCTAGGTTTCACCACATGCGAGAACCCCTTAATGAACTTCCTATAATTATTAGCGAAGCCCAGAAATCGCTGCAACCCCTTCAGGTCATGAGGCTGCACCCAATCGGTAATGGCCTGAACCTTCCCTGGATCCACACGGAATCCCTCCCCGGATACAATTACACCCAGAAAAGACAGTTCTTGCATGAAAAATGAGCACTTCTCCAGCTTAGCATACAAATGGTTCTCCCGGAGTCTCATAAGCACCGTACGCAGATGATGCAAGTGTGACTGACTGTCCTCAGAGTAAATCAAGATGTCATCCAGGTAAATGACTACGTAATGTCCAATCAAGCCAGAAAAAACAACATTAATAAAATTCTGAAAAACCGCAGGAGCGTTAGTGAGGCCAAAGGGCATAACCAGGTTTTCAAACACCCCCTCAGTTGTCAGGAACGCTGTTTTCCATTCGTCCCCCTCCCGGATCCTTATAAGGTTATAAGCCCCTCGTATATCGAGCTTAGAAGACCATTTGGCCCCGTGAGTTGATTGCATAGATCAGGAATCAACGGGAGACGGTACGTGTTCTTAACAGTAATTTTGTTCAGTTCCCGAAAGTCGAGGCACGGTCGCAACCCACCATCTTTTTTCTTTACAAAGAAAAACCCCGCTGCCACGGGTGAGACCGAGGGCCGAATATGCCCCTTGCGAAGGCTCTCTTTGATGTACTCTTTCATAGCTTGGCGCTCAGGCCCGGACAAATTAAACAAACGAGCCTTGGGTAATTTGGCTCCAGGTACTAAATCGATAGCACAATCAAATGGTCTATGTGGTGAGAGCGCCTCAGCCTCGCTTTCGGAAAATATGTCTTCAAAGTCTCTCAGGTTCTCCAGAATACCCTCCAGACCGACAGACAACACAGATACAGATCTATCGGATTGACAAAAGGAACCGGGTTACAACACAGACCAATATCATTACAGTACATCCCCATCAGATGATCCCTCCCTTCACCCAATCAATGAGAGGATTGTGGTGTTGCAACCTGGGCATCCCCAATACCAGTCCTGCAGGCAGATTATTCATAATAAAACAACTTAACTTCTCCACATGAGTGGAACCCATTTTCATAGAAAAAACTTGAGACATAAAGCAAATTCCATCCCGGGTAAGAGGGGATGAATCAACAGCCACAATTTTAACAGGGTCTTTTAACCTGACTGTCCCTATCTTATTAAGAGTCACAACTTGGGCATCAATCAGATTAATGGAGGAACCACAGTCAACAAAGGCGGTGGTCATAACAGGACCGCTAACAAGTTCCAATTCAACCTGGAGCACCATCTTTGTACATGAGAAAAAATGTACCTGGGAGTCTGGACAACCTCCTCGATTGTTGCCCAAACTCAGTCGTTTCTCTGGTGGTTTCTCTGAAGAAGGGCAGGAGGGGCAATTCCTTTTCCAATGTCCAGAGGCTCCACAGTAAAAGCATAGTAGGTTGTCTCTACGGTGCCTTCTCTCTTTCTCCTTAACCGAGACTGACCCAACCTCCATGGGCTCAGATACAGGTGCAGTGTCGCACAATTTGGGGTACAAGGGAGACTCTTGTTGCATCATTCCTCTAGCACGGAGTCTCCGGTCCATACGGACCGCCTGCATCATGGCATCCTCCAGGGTATCAGGGGGAGGATGTAATGCCAGAGCGTCCTGAAGACGGTCAGACAGGCCCCTGCGGAACAACCCCCTCAGGGCGTCGTCGTTCCAGGATACTTCGGACGTCCAACGTCTGAACTCAGAGCAGAACCATTCAGCAGAGTGCCTCGCCTGTGTCACACTCATCACCATATCCTCTGCCAGATGCACTCTATCAGGCTCATCATAAATGTGCCCCAGAGCCTCAAAGAACAAATTCACAGACATACGTTCAGGAGCAGAGGAAGAGACAGAGAGAAAGCCCATGCCTGTGGAGCCCCCCGAAGTAGGGAAATGACGACCCCCACCCTCTGGAACTCATCCCCAGAGAAGCGGGGCCTCAGAGAATAGAAAAGCTTGCATCCTTCTCTGAACGACCTGAACTCCCTTTTTACCCTTGAGAAAGGATCTTGCAATTTGACCGGAGATTCGGGGGATGCCAATGAGACATCTCTACCCCCAGCACTAGGAGCCCCTGCAGCGACAGCCCCCTGCACAGTATCCACCAACTGTTGCTGGGTCTGGGCCATCGTGCGCTGTTCCACATTAAGTTTGTGGAACATTTGGGTCAGGTGCTTGACCTGATCAGCCAAAGCTTGTATGGGATCCATGAGGATAACACACTTATTTTTTTTTTTCCTTCAGAGAAAAAAAACTGAAATGAGTCAGCTATAATGTCTGGAACCCCGCACTGCACTTGCTCAATGAGCCAGTGCGCGTGTCCTGAGTACAAAAACAGTGCTCAAAGATACCTGTGGAGCGGGCAACAGTGGTGACAATGCATGCTCCAGGACCTGAAGCACGTGACTGCTGGGGGCGTGACCTAAGCTCCACAGAGCTAGGAGCTGCAGGGAAACTCCTAGAAAGGTAACTACGGGACAATGTTACCAAGGGGCATAGACAGAGACAGAAACCAGATCAAGCAAGGTCAAAGCACGAGATAGCAGAACAGTACCAAAGGGTTAGACAGAGCGAATAGTCAGGACATAGCAATAGGTCAGAAAACCAGAACGGGCAATAGACTGTACAATAGGGACAAACTGTAACGGAGTAACAATAGCCAAGCCAGGAGGTCAGAACCAGAGAAGACAATAGTACCAAAACGAGCGACGGAGTACAGAGTGCGGGAACAGACCGGGTCATACACAGGAATCAAACAAGCAATGCAGAATACACGCATACCAGGGGGATCGGACAGACCCACAGCAAGAATAACAGTATGGCTGACAGGGAATCCTAGTCTGGAGAGAGTATAAATACCCCTCCCAGATCCAAAGAGAGGTCGGCAAAAATTAACCCTGTGAGAACAGGACATTAACCATGATCTAACCATGACAGATACGCAGCCTGTATTACGCCTGCTGGGATTAGATACGCAGCCGGTAACGCACCCATTGGCACCTCTCTCCCCAACGGTCCCACTGAAGACAACAAGAACCAACGAACACAGCCTGTCGCAGTGCTGGTGCTCAGGGGATGAAGCACACTGCTCACCCTGCTGCAGGTTCGCGCCAAGAACCCCGTGCGCGCTTTTCTTTTTAGATTGCTCCTCCTACCCGGGTCATGAGGTTGGTCAGGTCCCTCATTGCTTCCCCCAGGTAACATGGGAGGCATCCTCAACAGTTCCGGACTTGGCTCGGTACAGGTACCCACAGCCTGGTCTTCCTCCTTAGGCTGTGTTCACACGTTCAGGATTTTTTGCATTTTTTTGCTTTTTTTACCGTTTTTCTCCTGCAAAAACACTTAAAAACACATACATTAAGCATCCTATCATTAGAATGAAATCCACAATTTTTGTGCACATGATGCATTTTTTTCCGCAAAAAAAATTGCAGAAAAAAACGCAGCACGTTCATTAATTTTGCAGAAAATCTGCGGATTTCATTGTATTCGGATGCTCCGGAAAAAAAACACGAAAAATCCGCAAAAAAAGTGCAAAAAACGTGAAAAAAATTTGTGGATTTCCTGGGAAGGAGTCCAGTTTTTCTCAGGAAATTTCTGCATACGTGGGCACATAGCCTTACACTCCTTCTCTGCTATAGTTTGCCATTCCACGGGCGAAAGTTCTTGCAGTAGATGTTCACACTCCTCCATCTCTTGAATGATCTGCTGCCAAATAAAATGATCCTGTTCATAACTATTGGGAGATATTGCAGCTGTCGTTTGTTCTGTACGGCGCAAGCCAGGTTGAGTGGTCGAGTCAGGTTGGGCAGTCAAGGGCGATGACGCGTCCGGGTTCGATGGAGCTGCCATCTCGGGAGTTTCAAGTTCTCGCACTTCCCCTGGACCGGTGGGTAGCGGACCGTCCCGATCAGAGGTTGAGGCAGATAGTTCTTCATCATCACAAATCAAAGATCGCAGGTGTGGACTTTTCGGGGACACTTGGCGCTCTCTCTTCTTTTTCGAGATCTCATGATAGGCAAAAGACATAGCATGCTTCAGTTGACTACTCGGATAGGGGCCCCTTCTTCCCCTTCAGGCTGAACATCATAGACGGGACCATTAGATCCAATTCGGCGATTCACCCGATACAGAGTTTTTACCCATCGATGCTCTAACTTGCCTCGAGGTCGTCTCGGACAAAGACTCGGTCTCCAGGCCAACGGACTTTCCGGTCTTCTTCCAACGTTCTCAACATCTGAATCAACGTCCGGTTGAAACGCTCGCAGGCTCCATTCCCCTGCGGATTGTAGGGCATCGTTATGGACTCGACAACACTCGACCTTGAAAGCAATTGTCTTGATCGAAATGGATCCTCTTTGGACAACCGCACACCTGGATGAAGTCCCGAAAGATAACCTGCGCAACTGACTTGACAGTCTGTACTGGGTCGCAGTCACCACAGCGAAATTGGTAAAGTGGTCGGTCATCACAAGACAATGTTCATATCCGAGATGAGCTAGGCCAACGGTCAAGTAGTCAATCATCACCAATTCTAAAGGAGCAGAAGTCACGATGGTCTGTGTAGGGGCTCTCTGTTCCTGGGGTTTAGCTAATTCAGAACTTCGGCATTGTAGACAGGCTTCCTCCACTGAAGTCTTCAAACGGGGATGATAGACCAACTTCTGTAGCCACTGGAACATCTTCTCCAGGCCAAAGTGAGCCCCTCTCTCATGAGCTTCCATGGCCACCTTGCTGATCAACTTTTCTGGGAGTACCACTTGCCAGGTAACTCCTAACTCTCAGGCCAACTGCACTTTCCAATACAGCAAGCCATCTTCCAATTGGAGACTCTCCCAATGCTGGAGGATCTGCAGTGTTCCCAGCTGGGGATTTGCTTCAAAGCCACGCACTGTCTCAACTGAACAAGTTCCCTATCTTCCTGCTTGAGCTGCACCCAGTCATCACAAAGTCATCCCAGCATGTGTTCCCCTGACGCCTCTGTCCCTGCATCGCTGCCAGCATCCTGGTGAGGTTCCGAAACCCAGGCATCTCTTCTGCCTCCAGCTCTTTGTCTTGGTTACATCCAAGTCGTTCGTGAGTCACTCTGGATAGAGCATCGGCATGTGTATTCTCAGCTCCTCTTCGATATGCGATCTTGTATCGGTATTTCGCCATACGGGCCACCCATCTTTGCTCCAGGGCCCTCAGTTTTGCATTTTCTAAGTAGGCTAGAGGATTGTTATCGGTGCATACCAAAACTTCGGACCCTGACAGGTACGCAGCAAATTTAACCCGCTCAGACCAGTCCCACAGCAATAAATTGCTCCCTGTAAACTTCGGGAGATTGCTGAGCATGGCCCCCAGAGGTAAACTGGCCCTTGGGGCACCCACGGCCACTTGATCTGTCGCCTCTGCGCCTGTGGACTGCACCCTGCTGACTACGCCAAGTGTAAGCAGGTTGCGGGATACAGTAACGGACAGGAGACAGAGCAAGGGTTAACAAATTTAACAATTTAATTTAACAGAGTATAAGCTCCTCACAGGGAGATAAATGGTTAGAGTTAATACAAGAAACAGAAACAAGGGCATAAAATGCAGAATAGCTGCAGTCCAATTGCCAAACTTATCGTGTCCTTTAGATTCCTCCTCCGCAGATGATGCTGCAGGGGTTGCAGTGCCCGCAACGACCGGGATGAGGTCCACAGATGAGGTCCTTTAAACGATGGTCCGTCTTCTGGCAGCAGCGGTCGGTCACCGGTACCTTCCGCTGAACCCCTAGTGCAATATCCTGTGTGGCTGAAGCAAACAGGTCCGCAGCGCTCCCATTGTCAATCGTGGGCTGGCGTACAGCAACTGGCAGAGAAGGCTGCAAGCGTATGTAGGCGTCCGGCTTTCTCCCTTCCTTCCAAACGCAGTACTCACGGTCACTGTTCACACAGCACCTCTCTCTCTTACAGTCACTGGGCACACGACACCTCCCTCTCCAACGGTCCCACTGAAGATGGCGGGAGCCGACGAACACAGCCTGTCGCAGCGCCAGTGCTCAGAGGACGGAGAACACTACTCACCCTGCTGCACGCTGCAGGTTTGCGTCAAAAACCCTGCCACCATGCGCACTTTTCTTTTTATTTTGCTCCTCCTACCCAGGTCATGTGGTTGGTCCGGTCCCTCATTGCTTCACCCAGGCAACATGGGAGGCAGCCTCAACAGTTCTGGACCCGGCTCGGTACAGGTACCCGCAGCCCAGTCTTCCTCCTTTCAGGTCCATAATACAGGACTCTAAATTCACAGAGAACAACCTCTCTGCTAAATGAATTTCCTGGGAAAATCTGTGCACTGAGCCTTCTGTCTTCTCAGGAGAAAGCAAATTGAGGCAGTGTGGACCCTCCGACCTGAAGTGATCAGGGATAAGCAAGATGTGGAGAGGAGGGAAATACAGGGATCAGGGATGGGTAGGATGTTGGGTGGAGGGGACGGAGGGATCAGGGATGGGTAGGATGTTGGGTGGAGGGGACGGAGGGATCAGGGATGGGTAGGATGTTGGGTGGAGGGGACGGAGGGATCAGGGATGGGTAGGATGTTGGGTGGAGGGGACGGAGGGATCAGGGATGGGTAGGATGTTGGGTGGAGGGGACGGAGGGATCAGGGATGGGTAGGATGTTGGGTGGAGGGAACGGAGGGATCAGGGATGGGTAGGATGTTGGGTGGAGGGGACAGAGGGATCAGGGATGGGTAGGATGTTGGGTGGAGGGGACGGAGTGTAAAATAATGCATATCCTGTAAAATACTCAGGACTAGTTACCAGATAAAAATATAGTGGTTTATTTGATTTCTTCCATCAAAGAAAGGTTATTACAAAATAATTCAGGTGAATAAAAAGAGGTGAGATATTGTCCATTGTTCATAGCAAAAGCTTTCCATCTTCATTCTCTGAGATCCCACATGGCAAAAGCAACATGTATTCTTCTTCTCTCCGAGATCCTGAATAGCAAATGGCTGCTGTGTCTCAGTTCGGCTTCTCACATCGCCGTCAAGTAATATACCAGCTGTTATGTCATGTCATGGCCCAACACAGGCGACATCTTCGTGTCTGTCTCTCATGATGGTGAGGGAAGAAGAGCGACCTCTACAGTTAGCCATGAATTATATACGTCTCCTAAAGCACGTGGTCTCTACATATATGGAGCTGTCTTTCTACCATGAGCCAAGCTTAAAAATAGCCTATGTCATGTAAGCTAAAGCATTCTACAGAACTGGGTGTAATAAGAAATTAACGGATTATTAATATTTAACAATTCCCCCTTTTGAGGGAGACAGACATTAATTGGAACCCTCAAATATAACAAGATCTTCTTTCTTCTTTTCTTCTTCTTTGACAAAATAATTTAATATCAATAATAATAATAATAATAATAATATCAGATTACCGTTATAAGTACTCAATGACATAATTGATGTGAATTCATGTTATGGTAAGTCGTGAACAATATTCATATAAAATATGTATAATTATACTTCCCTAAGTCTAAATTGAAGCATCTCAGGTCCAGTCATCATCATCTGATGTCATCTGGTCTTCATTTTGATGTCTTCTGTCTTCTTCTTGGTTCTTTTAAAAATACAGTTTTCTTATAGCATATAGATGTTGTAGGAATTGTGTGGTGTATCAAATCAAAGTCCATAAATTCAAATGTTGATAAGAAACAAAGTCTATAGATGAAATGCAGCTTTAATATCTGTGCAGTGTCATCTTTAAAAACCTGGGCTTACATTGGCTCGCCTTGGATATTCTGGAATCCTCCATCGGTACTGGTCTTTGAACAGGTGTGACGTCTTTGGTCAGCAAAGCAAGGGTTAAAATGACTCTTCCTTGCTAAACATAGCACCATAACCAGTCCTAGTCCTAATGCACAGGACATATGTCAGGGTTGTAGCTTCCTGATAATTACCTTCATTGTTCACCAGCTTTCATCAAAGCTTTTCAGGTGATTGAAAACCTCTGGAACTTGATAAGAACGTGATAACACCGTTCATCTCAGCATCATAGGATCATCGTCCTCTGGTTGTCAGGTTAGACACTTTAATTGTGACTGTCGGTGGTGGATACTGCACTTGTGACTGTCAGTGGTGGATACTGCACTTGTGACTGTCAGTGGTGGATACTGCACTTGTGACTGTCAGTGGTGGATACTGCATTTGTAATTAACACAGTCTATTACTCAGTAATCATAGCTTTGTTACCTTCTGGGACTTCTGGATCGCGGCATTCTTCTTCTTGCAACTGATAAAAATCAATGAAGTTTAGAAATGTGAAAAGTCTTTATTAACATAATTTCAGTATCTTGCTTGAAGTCTTCATTCCCTATTCTATACCAAATCCGGTAATTTTCCTATCCCATAATATCACAGCGTACCATAGCAATCAGTAATATCCATATAATTATTATCAGAATTTGTACTGTATATGGATTTCAATATTTGAAATAATAAACCAATAATAAATGATAATACATTATTATCCATTTTTTCATGTGATAGAACATTTTTTTATGTCATAGGTGTAATTACCTTTTTCAACCCATAGGTGTCACTGTGTTTTATGTAACCAGTGTTATCATCTTTATTAATAAGGAATATATTCATTATACTAATAATATGTAGGAATGTATAGCCATGAACCAAAATAAGAATATATGAGTGAGCGAATGAATGAATAAAAGAATTGTTGCATATAACTCAGAAGTGAAACATTTTCTTAGTAATAGAACCATATAATTGCTATATTTAATGAAGCAATATTCTCAGCAGATATTACTTTACTAAATATTGGTGAAAGAATTAAAAATAATGAAAAATAAGAATGAAAAATAAGAATAAGAATAAGGCCTTTATGTTGATGCAGTGTAGTTATGTCTTCAGTAACATATACCCTTAATATTTCCATGATCTGGATTATTTCATAATTGTCATAAACTTGTGTTACCAAAATATTCAAATCATGCAACTTTGCATGTAATTCCTCTTAGTGTAAAGAAATGACTCTTTATAATACTTGTTATTATACCCAATACTTATACCATTGTACCTTATTAATATTTTTTTTTCCTATTAAAATGTGTGAAGAAGAAGTATTAATCAAATGTGATGATGTAGTCAGGATAAAAAACATATTTACCCCTTAATACCAAAAAATATTGTTTCATGAAATAATTCATTTATCAAAACCAAAATTAAAAATAATTAATGTATAAATTATGTGAATTTATACTTGCTTATACCATTATTTGTCTGAAGATGTGTAACCATCAAAATTAATTTGAATATCATAAAATTATCCTTTGGAAAAATTAATTTAAATGTAGTTTAAGATTAACACACTTGGACAGAGAAGGAAGGTCCACTATTCCCAGATGCAGCTGGTGAATACCAGGCTCTGTGCTGGTGCCTGTTTAAAAGAGCTAAAGCTGATAAGGAAAGAATAGATTTTCTTCCTAAACTATTTTCTATTTTGTTGTGCGATTGCACTTATCCACAATTAACTAAATCAAGAAATAATAATTACTATAGAAATATAGAAATATATGTTTGTATAGATAATATTTCATTATGTATCCTAATAATTTAACTGATCTGCATATTTCCTCCTAAAGATAAAAGCTTTTGGGGTTTTTTTTGTTTTTTTTTCTCTTATAGAATCCTGAGGTCTCACAAACATATCACATTACTCGCTCAGCAGCTGCTCATACACTCAGTCACTGTCACTCAGACTGTCACATATTAAGTTTAAACCAAATACCTCACATATGAAAGTGTGATGAATACACGTATTTTAACCCAAATTATCCTAATTATCAATGCATTGTAAACTATTTCAATTTAGTCTCTTAATATTTCTTTGAATATTCCCCAAATACACATGACATAAATATATGTATATGTATAGCTATACTTGACATTTAGGCCTGGAAAAAAAATTCCATTGCTTTGCAAAAGTTGAGACCCCCTTTAAAATTCTTTTCCTAAGGAACAGGGACATAGTATACTGGTATACTTGTATTATTAGAACAAGGTTCAAATTCCCCTGCTGTGGTTGTCATTCAAACCATGCAGTAAAAAAGCACACACCCAGAACATTTTAAAAAGCAATTGGTTATTTCCTTTTAAGGGTTAGATATATAAAATCATGCAATTATTGCAACATCCTGTGTAAATAAAGGCATAAATCCTTGGAAGAGAATTTTTCTCGATTAAGTCCTGCTTTGAAATGAAAATTCTAAGGAAACATAAAAAATAAGGTTAATATCATATTCATATTCTAAATATTATTACTGATGTAGATTTTAATTTTCATTAAAAAATACAGTTCTACTATTTCTACTTCTACAAACACTCTATATATATACTGTATGACTATGTATATATCCACAAACCATAAAACTACAGGATTATACTCTATAACTCACTAATTGTATAACACTGTTACACAATATATATTACTTTTTTCCTAGCCAATTCCTACACCCATACTTATTTCTCTGCAAAAAATATCCTGAAAGGTTCTTGCCATTTTAAAGCTGATAGATTCTTGGAGCAGAGTATTCAGTTTACAGGCCATGATGTCACTCACCACCTGTTTCTGTCTGTTAAATTCGGCCATCTTTGTTACAGAAAGAAAATCAGAACTCATCATTTTTCTTAATTCCATTTGTGTCTTTTCGGTGTTCTTTTGCATCATTCCATATGGCTTATAACAAACATGTGATCTCCTTTGTACTTCATATATTTGGGGAAAACTCATTTTAGAAGGTTTTGCTAATACAGGCTTCTGATAAGATTTTACTCTGCCTGTCTTTCCAAAATTAGCACAATTTACTTTCCTCTCACGATTCTCGTGTTTTCTGGCAAAATCAAGAAATTGCGCACATTCAAACAAAGAATCTTTTTGTGACGCAATAACACGAGATGCAGGATTTAGAAACCAAAATTTGCTTACAAAACTCCTTATGAGGGACGGTGTTTTGACATTCTCACTCAGCATTTTGTACAAACGTTCATATATGGACATGAACGTAAAAATACATTCCTTCCGACCAATCCTTAATTTTTGAAGAATATCAATATCTGGATGATTTTCATTTGATGAACAAAAAATGAGAATTTTTAATCTGTCTTTATCAGTTAAATTCTCATGTGTTTCACCAGATAACTTTAAAGACAATTTCCTAGCAAAATTTACAGGGATCCACATTTTGAACAACTGATTCTTCTCCTTGTTAGATAAATCAAATTTATCAGAACAACTTTCAAAGATCTCAGAGTTTCTACAAACATCTATTTTGTTGTCATAAGCAGGAATTATTTGGCATATTTTTATCAAATTCTTCCTCACGCTACTTCGGATTTGGGCCTGTGAGTCTTCTATTTTTAGTGGTACGTCTTTCCCTTGTACGTCCTCTACGTCAGTTCTGAAGTCTCCTCCTACTTCTCCATCTTGTTCCACGTCTGCAAGGTCACCTTCAATAGCTGCTACTACTTGTAACTGTTTCTCCACATTACAGTGAATCTCGGGAATATCACTATCCTCTACACAATCATTTTTAGATTTCTCTGACACAGATCTATGAAATATATCTACCATCTGTAGAATATTTTTTAATCTCTCTCTTTCTCTATTGAAAAACTTAGAATCTAACCTCTGATTCTCGAGTTCACACTCGGCATATAAACTTAACCATAAAACTTCTGAATTAGAATTGTCTACAGACTTAAATTTCAATTTACTCTGCTTAGCAAGACAATTAATGACATCCATTTCTCTTACCTTGAAATGTCTCAGCTCCTTTGATGGACAACGCTGGGTTCCTGTCTTCACACGTCTGGCTCTTTGGCACTTGTAGTACTTCTCAATCTATCTGGCAATTCTTACTTCTAGGTTCTATGTGATTCTTGTAAGTAGTGGAATTCCCGATAACTTGCACATATGATTTGACGTTAGCAAAGTCCAATCCCCCGTGTGTGCAAGTTGAGGGAAATCCGCAAAAAAGTACAAAAATTCAGATCTGGCTGGCTCTCCAATGTAAAATAATGCATATCCTGTAAAATACTCAGGACTAGTTACCAGATAAAAATATAGTGGTTTATTTGATTTCTTCCATCAAAGAAAGGTTATTACAAAATAATTCAGGTGAATAAAAAGAGGTGAGATATTGTCCATTGTTCATAGCAAAAGCTTTCCATCTTCATTCTCTGAGATCCCACATGGCAAAAGCAACATGTATTCTTCTTCTCTCCGAGATCCTGAATAGCAAATGGCTGCTGTGTCTCAGTTCGGCTTCTCACATCGCCGTCAAGTAATATACCAGCTGTTATGTCATGTCATGGCCCAACACAGGCGACATCTTCGTGTCTGTCTCTCATGATGGTGAGGGAAGAAGAGCGACCTCTACAGTTAGCCATGAATTATATACGTCTCCTAAAGCACGTGGTCTCTACATATATGGAGCTGTCTTTCTACCATGAGCCAAGCTTAAAAATAGCCTATGTCATATAAGCTAAAGCATTCTACAGAACTGGGTGTAATAAGAAATTAACGGATTATTAATATTTAACACGGAGGGATCAGGGATGGGTAGGATGTTGGGTGGAGGGGGGATCAGGGATGGGTAGGATGTTGGGTGGAGGGGACGGAGGGATCAGGGATGGGTAGGATGTTGGGTGGAGGGGACGGAGGGATCAGGGATGGGTAGGATGTTGGGTGGAGGGGACAGAGGGATCAGGGATGGGTAGGATGTTGGGGGGAGGGGGGATCAGGAATGGGTAAGATGTCAGGGGTAGGAGATGGAGGGATCTGAGAAGGGTAGGATGTTGGGGGAGGGGAGATCAGGAATGGTTAGGATGTCGGGGGAGGGGAGTGGAGGGATCAGGGATGGGTAGGATGTTGAGGGGATGACGGGATCAGAGATGGGTAGGATGTCAAGGTGGGAGGGAATGAAGGGATCAGGGATGGGTAGGATGTTGGGGGAGGGGAGATCAGGAATGGGTAGGATGTCGGGGGGAGGGGAGTGGAAGGATCAGTGATGGGTAGGATGTTGAGGGGATGATGGGATGGAGGGAGGGGGATCAGGAATGGGTAGGATGTCAGGGTGGGAGGGGATGGAGGGATCAGGAATGGGTAGGATGTCGGAGGATAGGGGATGGAGGGATCAGGGATAGGTAGGATGTTGGGGAGGGGAAATCAAGAATGGGTAGGATGTCGGGGGGAGGGGAATGGAGGGATCAGGGATGGGTAGGATACCGCGGGGAGGGGATGGAGGGATCAGGGATGGATAGGATGTTGGGGGAGGGGGGGATCAGGAATGGGTAGGATGTCGGAGGGAGGGGAGTGGAGGGATCGGGAATGGGTAGGATGTTGGGGGTAATTATGGGATCAGAGGTAGGATGTCAGGGTGGGAGGGGATGGATTGATCAGGGATGGGTAGGATGTCGGAGGAGAGGGGATGGAGGGATCAGGGATGGGTAGGCTGTCAGGGTGGGAGGGGATGGATTGATCAGGGATGGGTAGGATGTCGGAGGAGAGGGAATGGAGGGATTAGGGATGGGTAGGATGTCAGGGGAGGGGGTGGACTGATCAGGGATGGGTAGGATGTCTGGGGGAGGGGACGGAGGGATCAGGGATGGGTAGGATGTTGGGGGGAGGGGGGATCAGGAATGGGTAAGATGTCAGGGGTAGGAGATGGAGGGATCTGAGAAGGGTAGGATGTTGGGGGAGGGGAGATCAGGAATGGGTAGGATGTCGGGGGAGGGGAGTGGAGGGATCAGGGATGGGTAGGATGTTGAGGGGATGACGGGATCAGAGATGGGTAGGATGTCAGGGGAGGGGGTGGACTGATCAGGGATGGGTAGGATGTCTGGGGGAGGGGACGGAGGGATCAGGGATGGGTAGGATGTCGGGTGGAGGGATCAGGGATAGGTAGGATGCCAGGAGGAGGGGACAGAGGGATCAGGGATGGGTAGGATGTTGGGGGAGGAGAAATCAGGAATGGGTAGGATGTCTGGGGGGAGGGGATGGAAGGATCAGGGATGGGTAGGATGTCGGGGGGAGGGGAATGGAGGGATCAGGGATGAGTAGGATGTTGGGGGGAGGGGATAGAGGGATTAGGGATGGGTAGGATGTTGGGGGAGGGGGGATCAGGAATGGGTAAGATGTCAGGGGTAGGGGATGGAAGGAAAAGGGCTGGGTAGAATGTCGGAGGGAAGCGAGTGGAGGGATCAGGGATGGATAGGATGTTGAGGGGATGACTGGATCAAAGATGGATAGTATGTCAAGGTGGGAGGGGATGAAGGGATCAGGGATGGGTAGGATGTTGGAGGGAGAGGATGAAGGGATTAGGGATGGGTAGGATGTCACAGGGGATGGAGAGATCAGGGATGGGTACGATGTTGGAGGTAATTATGGGATCAGAGATGGATAGGATGTCAGGGTGGGAGGGGAATGGAGGGATCAGGGATGGGTAGGATGTTGGGGGAGGGGGGGATCAGGAATGGGTAGGATGTCGGAGGGAGGGGAGTGGAGGGATCAGGGATGGGTAGGATGTTGGGGGAGGGAGAGATCAAGAATGGGTAGGATGTCGGAGGGAAGGGAGTGAAGGGATCAGGGATGGCTAGGATGTTGGAGGGAGGGTATGAAGGGATTAGGGATGGGTAGGATGTCACAGGGGATGGAGGGATCCGGGATGGGTAGGATGTTGGAGGTAATTATGGGATCAGAGATGGATAGGATGTCAGGGTGGGAGGGGCTGGATTGATCAGGGATGGGTAGGATGTCAGAGGAGAGCAGATGGAGGGATCAGGGATGGTAGGATGTCGGGGCAGGGGATGGATCAGTGATGGGTAGGATGTCGGGGGGAGGGGATGGAGGGATCAGGGATGGGTAGGATGTTGGGGGGAGGGGATAGAGGGATTAGAGATGGGTAGGATGTTGGGGGAGGGGGATCAGGAATGGGTAGGATGTCAGGGTGGGAGGGGATGGAGGAATCAGAGATGGGTAGGATGTCGGGGGCAGGGGATGGAGGGAATAGGAATGGGTAGGTTGTCACAGGGAATGGAGGGATCAAGGATGGGTAGGATGTCGGGGGGAATGATGGGATGAGAGATGGCTAGGATGTCGGTGGGAGAGGATTTAGGGATCAGAGATGGATAGGATGTCGAGGTGTCGAGGGGTGGCAAGATCAGTGATCAGGATTGAAGATCAAGCCAGGATGGTGTGTCAGGTCACAGATGTAAGATTTGTTACTCGCCATCGACCTGGTATATCTTGGAGTACAGCATTTCGGCTCTAAGATGTATGTTGATGTCCTGAATTTGCACTCAACACCCTTGTGCTACAGAGAACTTGCTGGAGATAGTTACTACCCGCTACTTGTAGATCGGGTGGTCTTTCTCCAGTCCCAGAGCCTTGGTCTTTATCACACAGAGGTGTCCCCAAGCACTAGGTTTAGAGGGTACCCCCATGATGACGTAGGTAGCAGAATATTTGCTATTGCAGGCGATTTGGAGGAAACGAGAAGACATTCTCTTCTTACCATGTCTGTAACAATACCGCCATAAGACTGAGGCTCTACCTATAGACTGCTGAAGTCACACCCATATACATCACATGACCAAATATTGTTCTGTTTGTATTTACACTATTCATTTATTATACACAAGAAATATCTTTTATATACAGATCCCTCCTCACCACCACCCACAAAGGGAAATAGACAGTGGTAGTGGTCATCCTCTACCAGGCATCTGTAGCATTGTCTGGAAGACGTCACATCACAGCCGAGCTGGGTCATATGGTGGAACGTGACTAGTTAGCCACATCTTTTTTGGTTCAGTACAATTTTTGGATGGTCTTAATTTAGGATGGATAAATTGGAGCATCTCTAGCCACATGTATGTGCCCCCAGTAATAATACTGGTGTAGGACGCTGTGCAGCCTGTGGACAAAAAGCATGACATCCTCTAAGTATGTCCAGCATTAACGCTATGGATACCAGTGGTGGGTCATTGGATCCAACATGAACCAGGGAAGGTGCCACCTGCTCCATTTGTCAGGTTGTTCACCCAACCATGAAGCTACACCATCTTTGTCTTTATTGGTGGCATCATGACGCATCTCAGCCGCATCTCCCCATCAACATGACGGACACAGATTCTCTGCCTGAACAAACAAGGAGTCCACTGGCCATCTTCATTCATGTGACCCTGAAGGCCCTTCTCTGGACAAATCATCTTCATCATCCGATACATCGAAGACCCCCACCAGGTGATGGTTCACTTCCAAAGCCAAAGGAGACTCTGAGGGAACAAGACAAACAACATACCGTACATTACCACAATATGAAATAAATGATCAAACCATTTATTAATGAATGCTTCTAAGAACGTCCGTATACTGTGCACAAGGACAATCATACTGCACATCATACACATAATAATCTACCTTAAACTACATTTTGGACGTGATAGCCCAGTGTAGACCCCGTGCTACGTTGTAGTCGGGAAAACCGAGTGTAGACCCTGTGCTATGGTGTGGACGTGGTAACCGAGTGTAGATGTCATGCTATGTTGTCCAGGTGGTAACCAATTGAAGATCTTGTGCTACATTGTGGACGTTGTTACCGAGTGTAGACCCCATGATATGTTGTGGACGTGGCAACTGAGTGTAGACCCCTTGCTATGTTGTGGACGTGGTAACTGTGTGTAGACCCCATGCTAGATTGTGGATGTGGTAGACAAGTGTAGACCCAGTGCTACATTGTGGACATCGTAACAGTGTGTAGACCCCATGCTACCTTGTGGATGTAGTAACTGTGTGTAGACCCAGTGCTACATTGTGGACGTGGTAACCGAATGTAGACCCCATGCTAGGTTGTGGACGTGGTAACTGTGTGTAGACCCCTTGCTATGTTGTGGACGTGGTAACTGTGTGTAGACCCCATGCTAGATTGTGGATGTGGTAGACAAGTGTAGACCCAGTGCTACTTTGTGGACATGGTAACTGTGTGTAGACCCCATGCTACTTTGTGGACATGGTAACTGTGTGTAAACCCAGTGCTACATTGTGGACATGGTAACCGAATGTAGACCCCATGCTAGGTTGTGGACGTGGTAACTGTGTGTAGACCCCTTGCTATGTTGTGGACGTGGTCACTGTGTGTAGACCCCATGCTAGATTGAGGACGTGGTAACTTAACTGTGTGTAGACCCCATGCTAGATTGTGGATGTGGTAGACAAGTGTAGACCCCATGATACCTTGTGGATGTGGTAACTGTGTGTAGACTCAGTGCTACATTATGGACGTGGTAACCGAATGTAGACCCCATGCTAGGTTGTGGACGTGGTAACTGTGTGTAGACCCCTTGCTATGTTGTGGACGTGGTAACTGTGTGTAGACCCCATGCTAGATTGTGGATGTGGTAGACAAGTGTAGACCCCATGATACCTTGTGGATGTGGTAACTGTGTGTAGACTCAGTGCTACATTATGGACGTGGTAACCGAATGTAGACCCCATGCTAGGTTGTGGACGTGGCAACTGTGTGTAGACCCCTTGCTGTGTTGTGGATGTGGTCACTGTGTGTAGACCCCATGCTAGGTTGTGGACGTGGTAACTGTGTGTAGACCCAGTGCTACATTATGGACGTGGTAACCGAATGTAGACCCCATGCTAGGTTGTGGACGTGGTAACTGTGTGTAGACCCCTTGCTGTGTTGTAGATGTGGTCACTGTGTGTAGACCCCATGCTAGGTTGTGGACGTGGTAACTGTGTGTAGACCCAGTGCTACATTATGGACGTGGTAACCGAATGTAGACCCCATGCTATGTTGTGGACGTGGTAACTGTGTGTAGACCCCATGCTACATTGTGGACGCGGTAACTGAGTGTAAACACTGTCAGAGAGATCAGGAAGATATCCAAACACTGCTACCAATTTGTCAGGACAATCACACAATTAACTGATGACTGATGGACAAGTCACCAACTACTAGCTATATACACATCCGGTTCCACTTTTAACCAGCAACCATCCTAGGAGAACCTAACATGTGGGTATGTGTGTCTGTATGCATGTGTATATACAGTATATATGGGGGATACTCAAAAAAGAGGATTACTTATTTTTATTAATTCAAGATAACATCTTGAGAACATGAATCCCCGTCACAATCCTCCACATTAGTGACCTGCACTTGTACCAAGGGTTTTTCCATTGTTGGAAACTTTTTTGTATTCTTCTGAACCAATGCTGTTAAATGCCTACAGCTATTTGGTCTTAACCTCTTCTACATCCTGAAACGTTTTCTCTTTAGCTTTCTTCTTAGGTTTTTCTTCATTCATTGGAAAAGTAGAAGTCGCAGGGGGAGAAGTTGTGAGGGTAAGGGGAATGGGAAACTGTTGTCATGCCGTTCTTCACCACAATCCGGTAGATTTTCAATACTGTGCAGGCAGGCATGTTGTCATGACGGAGCAGCCGGTCCCCGATATCCACAATTCAGGTGGTTGTCTCCACAAAAGCCCAAGAAAGCTAGCTGCCACCAACCCCCGTTATTGGTAACATTCGGCCTCAGAAGGCTTCAGGGTGCCACTTATAGAGCAAGAGGAACAAAGCGATTACATTTATATGTTTAATCAAACAATTAGTAAGCGCTTATAAAAATATACAAGAGACGTTACATGGGGGACGACACAATACAGTACATACAATCACCACATCAAATAAAAAGGAGAAACAAAAGAAGTTACTAGACCTGATGTCACAAGAATGGCGCACACTTTGTGATGGGGGAAGCTCCAATTAGAAAATGATGCAGTCCTTACAGCATGTTGTATCTCCCAGCACTGAACATGGGGTTTGGGTCAGAACCTGCTTTTAACAGGCACCTGCCTCTCCCACCAATCTCCCCCTGTGATCTCAGATGGAGGCCGACAAGTGAGATGTGACTCAGGTACCAAAAATTAAGAGATCCTCCATCTTAAGAATATCAGCCCGCTGGAGGTCCTAGGCGGGAGATATTAAAGCCATATTTCCCATCACAATTTTTGCTTTCTATAGATATGAGACATGGCATATACAACTTTATTCACCTAGCCGATATCAATTCTGAAAAAATAACAATATGCATATTAGGTATGTTGCCCGTGAAGACTTTGACATTGCCCATATTGCTGTGAAGTCAGGAAGCGCCTAATTACAATGGGACAGAAAAGTGTCACAACACAAATTTATGGTTTCCTATTCATTGTTATGCTGCACTCACCTGGGGGCAGGACCCCACACCTCCCGCACTTAGTTCCATGGATGCACAACATTGCTAGGGCGCATGTGTGCTCTTCTCAGCTCTAGCTGCAGCCTTGTCCTCTCTATGGTCATGGAGGACCTGAGTCAGAAGTCCCAGCGCTCTTGCCCTATATCAGGCTACCTCTTCCTATGGGAGGGGCCTGATTATTGTTGTGCTTCCTTGCTTGGTCTGCTTTGTCCTTGCCTAGCTGTGCGCTGTATTCGGGTCCTCTGCCTTGTGCTCCGTTCCTGTACTCTGCCCTGCCATGCTTTCTAGCACATGCTCCGTTCATGCACTCTGCTCTGTGTTCTATCATGCTTCATTGCACACGTTCTGCCTCTGCTCTGTCTTACTCCTTTGCACACGGTCAGCTCCTGCCTTGTTCCTGTCATGCTTCTTAGCACATCTTCTGCCTAACCTTGCACTCAAGCATGCTCTGTCTAACTCTGTACAACTCTGTACTCTGACGTGCTCCTTTGCACACTCCCTGCTTTGCTCGCGCCCGGGCGTGCTTGTCCGTGCACGCCATACGTGCTCTCGTGTACTCGCTTCGCACTATTCAGTATCTAGTGCACTCCCGTGTACATGCCTTGTTTTGTCCTGAAGCCTTCGTGCTTCCGTACACTCGCCCTGTACTGTCCGGTACCCTGCGTGTCCCTTTGTCTACGTTTTGCACGTTCCTGTTTTCTGCACACTCCTAGTAGCATCCTGAAGACACGCTCACTCGTGTCTCCTGTGAGCTGACCACCTGGTGCCAGCAGTCATGGTACCTTACGCCTTGGGCTTGCCCCTGACACTCCCTGTATAGGGGGTGGTCCTCACTAGGTCAGCTCGCCCAGGGAGGGTTGGTGCCACGACCCAGAGGGTCCACTCCAGGAGTCGTCACATTCATATTGACCACATCACAGGTGGTGGCCACATCACAGGCCCTTTGCTCAGCTTTGGATGGTTGTGCAATGGGAGAAAGAGAGTTTCAGCTATTCTTTCCATGGTCTTGACATAGAAGAAAAATTATAAAATCCAAACAGAAATCTCCAGAGAGGGGACATATCACCCTCACATTGAACATATGGGATTCATTATTACTGAGGAAGTGAGAAGAGGATGACTTTTTAATCTCCATTAAAGTAGGGTCCTCCTGCTTTTTACCAGGTAATTATGACATGAGACGTGCTCTGAGAGCAAAACACAAAGCTTGGGATTTGTTTATTCAGAGGTGGAGAAGTACACTTCTAAGGCAAGAGCTTTATTCAAACCATGGGTCACAGACTTTTTGTAGCCAGTGGATAGTGATGAAAATTGGGGTTTGCATCTATATCATATCTATCGGAGTTATATTTTTGGAGAGAAATTGTCGGAAATGTTGTTAGGACTCAGTGTCCCTCAAGGATATGTCCCATGGGATAAATGATGCTGTAACCAACAATGGAAGCACAATATCCACCATAGGTTCCCGCTTATGCCCATATGTAGAGGGGGTGCAGAGCCGGATCTCAATTCGGTATCCACCGCTGGTCATCAGGTGACCTGACAAGCAGTCGGTACACCAAGGAAGGTCCTAAGGATCGAAACATCTTGTCATGATTCTTCTGCTCTGAGTGTCAGGGACTATGTGATGGACAGCTCTAGCATCCTATCCTGTGCTGGGGCGTGCTGAGCAGTTGGTGCTTTGATTGACAGCTAGGTTGACCTATCTGGCTGGAAGATGCAGAGACTTCCACAGGTGCTCCATATTCTTGGTAATTGCCCTGTTATTTAGGTGAGCTGTCTGGCTCAGATTATTGCCAGTCAAAAGCTTGTCCTAAGCTGGTGCTCTCTGGTGTGTTCACCTGCCCCTTGTGCTGTAAGTTCTGATCTTCTTCTCCTGCTGACCTTTGGACCGTGTTCCGACTACCCGTTTGTCATTGCCCCTTTGCATCTGATACTCTGCTGCTGACCTTTGGACATTGTTCAGACTACCCGTTTGTTACTGCCCCTTTGCTTATATGTTGTTTCTCTGGCATTGTGACCCTGGCATGTGACCTGACTTGCGACTTTGTATTTTCCCTTGGTTTACTACATTATCTTTTGGTATTGACCCCGGAATGTCTGACTGCGCTTATGCACGGTCTAGCCGTGGGTTGTAACAAGCGTCACGCATCTGTATTTTGTACTACTATGTATGAACTGCATTAAATTCTCTTCTCATCATCCGTTGAGTGCCAAGTTCATTTTACTTATGTACTATGGTTTGGGACCCTACTTGAGCACCAGAATACCATGCCACGGTTTACTATAATACATTTTTGGTGTCGTAATGAAGAGACAAACAGAATGCATTCACTCACATCACCATAAGGCCAGCCGAACACATCCAACTTAATATTGGTCTGATGGATGATTCTATTGATGACATGTTTCATCTTTATAGACAAGTAAAATCGCAATAGGAAATATGACAACAATGTCTACCACTTGGGAACCCCAGGGACAAAGATATATTGAAAGTTGTGGATCTCACAATATGCTAAAAGATCTAGCACATCCCACACGTGAGCTCAGCAAGGGGAGGTATGTGGGTGTAACCTTGAGCAGAGGGCACCCCAGTCAGGGGGATACAAGCTGACAAGGAATGCCGGGCAGTGTGGACGGGTCCTGGCGTTGAGAGATCATCCCTAGAAGGACTTTTGTGGCTTCCAAAACCGGATGGGAGCTAGTGATGCTGGACAGGCTCAAGAAGTTGAAGGAACATATCAAGAAGCATTCTTCCATGTACATTAAAGTTCTCCCGTTGGATCAGAACTGCGCCTGTGGTGTTTTCCTGAATCCTTATCCCCAGTGGCTGTAGTGAGCTTGTGGAGAAGATGACTGTGCTATAGGACTGGGACTGCAGCTGTCTTTCCATGTGCAAGGGGCCGGGGTACTCACTGACTGTGTCTTAGTAAACTCGGCCATGACTACCACTCCGTGCCACCTTGTTACACCTATTCCAGCAGATGAAATGGCTCCTCAAACCATCATTGATTGTGGAAACTTCACACTAAACCCTGGAAATCAAGGTCCCAGAGTCTGGAGGAAAAGTGGAGAGGCCACAATCCAAGCTGCTGGAGGTCTAGTGTGAAGTCTCCACCATCAGTGATGGTTTCTGGTGCCATGTCATCTGCTGGTGTAGCTCCACTGTGTTTTATCAAGTCCAAAGTCAGCGCAGCCGTCTACTAGAAAATTTTAGAACACTTCATGATTCCATCTGTCAACAACCTTTTTGGAGGTGGAAATGTCATTCTCCAGCAGGACTTGGCCTCTGTCCACACTGCCAAAAGTACCAATACCCGGTGTACAAACAACAGTATCACTGGGCTTGATTGGTAGCAAACTCGCCTGATCTTAACCCCATAGAGAATCTATGGAGTATTGTCAGGAGGAAGATGAGAGACACCAGACCCCACAATGCAGATGAGCTGAAGGCTGCTGTCAAAGCAACCTGGGCTTCCATAACCCCTCAGCAGTGCCACAGGCTGATCGCCTCCATGCCACGCCGCATTGATGCAGTGATTGACGCAGAAGGAGCCCGACCAAGTACTGAGGGCATTTACTGATCATACATTTCAGGAGGACGACATTTCAGATTTTACAATCATTTTTCAGGCTGGTGTTATAAAGTATTCTAATTTCCTGAGATAATGACTTTTGGGTTTTCATTGGCTGTAAGCCATAATCATCGACATTACCAGAAATAAACCCGTGAGATAGATCACTCTGGGTGTAATGACTCTATAGAGTATAGGAGATTCACTTTTTGTATTGAAGAACCGAAATAAATTCACTTATTAGTGATATTCTCATTTTGTGAGATGCACCTGTACATTATTGTTTTGTCCATTTTGTAACGTGTAACCTATAACGTGTCCAATCGGCCTATATAAGCGATTGGTGGTGGCATCTAATAGTTCTTTTTGTTATTGCGGAGTTTGCCAGTGACCGTACCATGGTATGTATATATTCCATGTGTTGGAATCAGAGGTATATAAACCATACACTCACTGAGAGTTCCCCAATATCCGGCCTAATAGTGGAAGCAGTCACGGCCTCGTCCACCACTCTGTCAATTGTTTAATTGCCCTGACATTTGGAGGCAGCGGAGTTGCCAAACTGGTAGCAGGGGTGGGATCTGCGTTATCTCCCCGGTGTCATCCATGACAGCCCTGATCCCCAATTCATAGTGAAGCCATGCTCCTATGATTGATGAGGGTCAGAGACTCCATGCCACATTGTGGATGTGGTATACAAGCATGGGCGAGAGTGCTGCATTGTAGATGTGGTAATTCAGCGTGAGCAGTTGTAATCCTCCACTGTGCGTGTGCATTATACTGTATAGAGGACCATGGGAAGTGCATTATACTATATGGAGGACTGTAGGGTGTGCATTATACTATATGGATGACTATGGGGTATGCTCACTGTAATCATGGAGGATTGTACTACATGGTGGAGGTGTATAAATGTCTCACCTTGTGAAATGACAGTCAGTCTCGCTGAGCTGGACACTTCTCCATACACGTTCCATGCCCGGCAGGTGTATACACCAGCGTCCCTTTGCTTGATCTGATGAATTTGCAGCCAGCCAGTTACCTGATGGCGCAGAGGCCCTCCACGAGACTGTGCTCAAAAAGAAACATGGCGCATGAGGGGTGAGGTCTTATGGAACCGTACGTGACAGGGTTGATATAGCAGTAGACATTATCTAAACTGAGGTATACACGTTATATACGATGGTTAGGAATGGTTCACATACTTTATATACTGTATACACCCCTCAGTATACTCATATATAAGGGTGAAGTGGTCAAAGATGATGTTGAGAAGACCGAACTTTTATATTCCCATTTTACATCTCTGTTCTCTTAGAAAACAAATGTAACATCAACTGATCCTCACAGGGCCATCGAAGGAATAAAAGAATCCACACTATCCATAAACAGAGAGATGGTGAGGGATCACTTAGCTAATTTACATGAATTTACCTCTTCTGGTCCAGATGAATGACATCCTAGGGTACTGAAAGGGTTAGCAGAAAAAAATGCAGAACCACTAGTCAGAATCTTTTAAAAATCCTAGAGAACAAGAGAAATCCCAAAAAATTAGAGATGGTCACATGTTTTCCCTATCTTCAAAAAAGGAAAGAAGATGGAGCAAGGAAATTACAGGCCAGTGAGCCTTACTTCTATACCAGGAAAGATCTGGGAACAAATTATTAAACCACATACTGTATTGGATAAGAATACAATAATTAACCAGACCATCATGGGTTTGTCAGAAACAAGTCATGCCAGACTAATCTAATTTCCTTCTATGATGGTATCACTGACTGGGTGGATCAGGGAAATGCGGTAGATATAGTATATCTCGACTTCAGCAAAGCATTTGATAAAGCATCTTATACCATTCTTATTGAAAAAATTACCAAGAATGGGTTTGACAAGGCTACGGTTTTATGGATTCATAACTGGCTCAGTGATTGTACTCAAAGAGTCGTAATAAATGGTTGCACATCAAATTGGCAGTGTCTTAAGTGGGGAACACAAGGCTCTGTCCTGGCCCCAGTGTTGTTCAACATTTTTATAAATGATCTAGATAAGGGAACTGAAGGTAAAATAATCAAATTAACAGAAGATGCAAAGCTAGGCATAGCTAACACTAGAGAAGACAGAAAGGACTCAGAAGGATCTAGATAAGCTTGAAAATGGGCAGCGAATAATAGAATGGTATTTAACAGGGAGAAATGTAAGATTCTACATCTGGGCAAGAAAAACAAAAATTACATCTACAGAATGGGAGGAATAGAAATAAGCAACAGCAAGTGTGAAAAAGACTTGGGTATACTAATAGATCACAGACTGCACATGAGTCAACAGTGTGATGCAGCAGCAAGAAAGACAGACAGACACAGTTCTAGGATGTATTACGAGACGCATAGAATCTAGATCACGTGAAGTCATTATTTCCCTCTACTCCTCCTTGGTCAGACCTCAACGGGAATAGTGTCCAGTTTTGGGCGCCACATTATAAAAAAGACATTGAAAAACTGGAGCAAGTTCGGAGAAGAGCGATCAGTATGGGGAGCGGACTGCAAAGTATGTCCTACGAGGAATGGTTAAAGGATCTGGGAATGTTTAGCTGCAAAAAAGAAGACTGAGAGGAGACTTAATAGCTGTCTACAAATATCTAAAGGGCTGTCACATTGTAGAAGGATCAACTTTATTCTCATTTGTACAAGTAAAGACTAGAAGCAATGGGATGAAACTGAATGGGAGGAGACACAGATTAGATATTAGAAAAAACTGACAGGGTGATCAATGAGTGGAACAGGCTGCCACGAGAAGTGGTGAGTTCTCCTTCAAAGGAAGTTTTCACACAGAGGCTGGACAGACATTTGTCTGGGATGATTTAGTGACTCCTGCATTGAGCAGAGGGTTGGACCAGATGGCCCAGGAGGTCCCTTCCAACTCTACGATTCTATGATTCTATAATATAGTGAGGTATATGCCTTTTATATATGATGGTTAGGACAGGTGCACATACTTTATATACTGATGGGTGTATACAGAATATACAGTGAGGTGTATATACCTTATGGTGGTTAGGAAGGGCTCATATATAGTTTCTGTAAGTAGGGGTGTATACAGTGAGTTATATACCTTACTTATGGGGGTTAGGATGGGTGCACATACTTTCTATACTGAGGTGTGTATGGGGCGGGGGTGTATGCACTATATACAGTGAGGTATATACCTTACTTATGGGGGTTAGGATGGGAACACATACTTTACATGGCGAGAGGGTCTACATACAGCTGAGATACAGCAGACGTCAGGCCTATGGGCGACATGCCGTACCTGTATGATGATGTGGCCGTGCTCTCCCGGCAGTGCTCTTTCCACCCCTTCTTTTCTCCATTCCATCTCGGCTATCGGTTGCGCAGAAACTTCACAGCCCAAAATGAGGCTCTGACCAATCACAGCCACTGTATCCTGATGAGATGTGAGGAGAACCGGAGCTGTGGAGACAAGGTCCATTAGAAAGGTCTCCTCTCTACTGTACAGACAGGCCACCTACACAGCCCACAAGCCACAGAGTTACACTGGTGTAATCCAGGCTCAGTGGCGAGGTGCAGCACAGGAGAAGATGTGGAGGGAGGATTGACGACTTGGGATAAGCTGTCGATCTATGTTGAAGAGGAGATCAGGAAAGTATAAAGGAGGGAACAGAAAGGTGGATCATTGGGTAGTCTTCTCCTCTCCACCATGCTGCAGATCCTTTCATCTTTTCAATATGGCATGTTAGTCATCTGGACATTCATGTTCCTCTCCCTTACAATCCAATTACCATGCCTGATAATATCAGTGACATTCCCAAACCTACTGTCCCCGGATCTCTGCCATTTGGGAAGACTTGGGGCAACACATTTAATGAATCGTTAATCCTGGTGAAACAGAGAAGTTTAGTTAAGAGAAGAGCATCCTGGAGAGGACCGAAGAGTCTGGAAGAGCAAGATGGCTTTGATGGGGACATAGATGTCTGGATAAAGACAGCCAGGATGGGGATGGAGGGGGACGGATGGGTCTGGAGGAGGACAGAGGAGTCTGGAGGGAGACAGAGGAGGATTGAAGAGGCAAAATTGGCTTTGGATGGGGACATAAATGTCTGGATAAGGACAGGGCAGATGGGGACGCAGGAGGCAAGATGGCTTTGGAATGAAGCAGAGGTCTGGATAAAGAAAGGGTGGATGAGGATGGAGGGGGACAAATGGGTCTTGAAGGAGACAGTGGAGTATTGAAGAGGCAAGATGGCTTTGGGATGAGACAGATGTCTGGATAAGGAAAGGGGGGATGGGGACGGAGGGGGACAGATGGATCTGGAGGGGGACAGGAGTGTTGAAGGCAAGATGGCTTTGGATGGGGCCAGAGATGTCTGGACAAGAACAGGGTGGATGGGGACAAAAGAGGCAAAATGGCTTTGGATGGAGACAGATGTCTGGATAAGGACAGGAGGATGTGGACGGAAGGGGACAGATGGATCTGGAGGAAAACAGGAGTGTTGAAGGCAAGATGGCTTTGGATGGGGACAGAGATGTCTGGATAAGGACAAGGCAGATGAGGATGCAGGAGGCAAGATGGTTTTGGAATGAGACAGAGATCTGATTAAAGAAAGGGCAGATGGGGATCCGTCCTTTCCTCAAACCTCAATCTACTAAAATGCTTGTGCATGCCCTCATCATCTCCCGCCTCAACTACTGCAACATCCTTTTCTGTGGCCTCCCTGCTAACACTCTCGCACCTCTCCAGTCCATCCTTAACTCTGCCGCCCGACTAATTCATCTCTCTCCTCGCTACTCCCCTGTCTCCCCCCTGCAAATCTCTTCACTGGCTCCCATTCTCTCAGTGTATCCAGTTCAAATTACTAATACTGACCTACAAGGCCATCTACAACCTGTCTCCCCCATATGTCTCTGAACAAATCTCCCGATACCTTTCCTCACGTAATCTCCGGTCCTCCCAAGACCTCCTCTCCTCCACACTTACTCGCTCCTCACCCAACCGCCTCCAAGACTTCCCCTGAATTGCCCCCATCCTCTGGAATTCTTTGCCCCAACACGTCCGGCTATCAGCCACACTCAGATCCTTCTGACGGAACCTGAAAACCCACCTCTTCAGGAAAGCCTACAGCCTGCAATGACTCCGCTGCCCCTCACCACTACTGGAGATACCGCCTCAACCAACACCGGAACTGCTGCAACCCCCGACCTACTGTCTCCTTCCCCACCATCCTGTAGAATGTAAGCCCATAAGGGCAGGGTCCTCTCTCCTCTGTATCAGTCTGTGATTGTTAGGTTACTGTAAGTGATGTCTGTAATCTGTATGTGACCCCTTCTCATCTACAGCACCATGGAACCAATGGCGCTATATAAATAATAATGGGCATGGAGGGGGACAAATGGGTCTTGAAGGACACAGAGGAGTATTTGAAGAGGCAAGCTGGCTTTTGATGGGGACAGAGAAGTCTGGACAAGAACAGGGTGGATGGGGACACAGGAGACAACATGGCTTTGGATGGAGACAGATGTCTGGATAAGGACAGGGAGGATGGGGACGGAAGGCGACAGATGGATCTGGAGGAGGACAGAGGAGTCTGGAGGGAGACAGATGAGTCTGGAAGAAGCAAGATGGCTTTGGATTGGGACAAGGATGTCTGGATAAGGACGTAGTAGGCAAGATGGCTTTGGATGGAGACAGTTTTCTGTATAAGGATAGGGCGTATGGGGACGGAAGGGGTCAGATGGGTTTGTAGGAGGACAGAGGAATCTGGAGGGAGACTGCGGAGTCTGGAAGAGGTAAGATGACTTTGGATTCGAGCAGAGATGTCTGGATAAGGACAGGGCAGATGGGGACGCAGGAGACAAGATGGCTTTGGATGGAAACAGATGTCTGGATAAGGACAGAGAGGATGGGGACGGAGGGTGTCAGATGGGTCTGGAGGAGGACAGAGTTGTCTGTACTGAGACAGAGAAGTCTGGAAGAAGCAAATTGGATAGGGACAGAAGAGTCTAGACTGGAAGACCGAGTATCCTGGAGATGGATAAAGGAGTCTGAAAGAGGCAAGATGGCTTTAGATAAGAACAAAGAGGTCTGGAGGAGGACACAGGGGTCTGGAAGAGGTGAGATGGCTTTGGATAGAAACAGAGAGGTCTGGACAAAGAGGAATCTGGAAGAGGCGGGATGGACGCTGACCTCTCCTCCTAATACACAGACATCAGGACGCTGACCTCTCCTCCTAATACACAGACATCAGGACGCTGCCCTCTCCTCCTAATACACAGACATCAGGACGCTGACCTCTCCTCCTAATACACAGACATCAGGACGCTGACCTCTCCTCCTAATACACAGACATCAGGACGCTGCCCTCTCCTCCTCCTAATACACAGACATCAGGACGCTGACCTCTCCTCCTCCTAATACACAGACATCAGGACGCTGACCTCTCCTCCTCCTAATACACAGACATCAGGACGCTGACCTCTCCTCCTCCTAATACACAGACATCAGGACGCTGCCCTCTCCTCCTCCTAATACACAGACATCAGGACGCTGACCTCTCCTCCTCCTAATACACAGACATCAGGACGCTGACCTCTCCTCCTCCTAATACACAGACATCAGGACGCTGACCTCTCCTCCTCCTAATACACAGACATCAGGACGCTGACCTCTCCTCCTCCTAATACACAGACATCAGGACGCTGACCTCTCCTCCTCCTAATACACAGACATCAGGACGCTGACCTCTCCTCCTCCTAATACACAGACATCAGGACGCTGACCTCTCCTCCTCCTAATACACAGACATCAGGACGCTGACCTCTCCTCCTCCTAATACACAGACATCAGGACGCTGACCTCTCCTCCTCCTAATACACAGACATCAGGACGCTGACCTCTCCTCCTCCTAATACACAGACATCAGGACGCTGACCTCTCCTCCTCCTAATACACAGACATCAGGACGCTGACCTCTCCTCCTCCTAATACACAGACATCAGGACGCTGCCCTCTCCTCCACCTAATACACAGACATCAGGACGCTGACCTCTCCTCCTCCTAATACACAGACATCAGGACGCTGACCTCTCCTCCTCCTAATACACAGACATCAGGACGCTGACCTCTCCTCCTCCTAATACACAGACATCAGGACGCTGACCTCTCCTCCTCCTAATACACAGACATCAGGACGCTGACCTCTCCTCCTCCTAATACACAGACATCAGGACGCTGACCTCTCCTCCTCCTAATACACAGACATCAGGACGCTGACCTCTCCTCCTCCTAATACACAGACATCAGGACGCTGACCTCTCCTCCTCCTAATACACAGACATCAGGACGCTGACCTCTCCTCCTCCTAATACACAGACATCAGGACGCTGACCTCTCCTCCTCCTAATACACAGACATCAGGACGCAGACCTCTCCTCCTCCTAATACACAGACATCAGGACGCTGCCCTCTCCTCCTCCTAATACACAGACATCAGGACGCTGCCCTCTCCTCCTCCTAATACACAGACATCAGGACGCTGCCCTCTCCTCCTCCTAATACACAGACATCAGGACGCTGACCTCTCCTCCTCCTAATACACAGACATCAGGACGCTGACCTCTCCTCCTCCTAATACACAGACATCAGGACGCTGCCCTCTCCTCCTCCTAATACACAGACATCAGGACGCTGCCCTCTCCTCCTCCTAATACACAGACATCAGGACGCTGCCCTCTCCTCCTCCTAATACACAGACATCAGGACGCTGCCCTCTCCTCCTCCTAATACACAGACATCAGGACGCTGACCTCTCCTCCTCCTAATACACAGACATCAGGACGCTGACCTCTCCTCCTCCTAATACACAGACATCAGGACGCTGCCCTCTCCTCCTCCTAATACACAGACATCAGGACGCTGACCTCTCCTCCTCCTAATACACAGACATCAGGACGCTGACCTCTCCTCCTCCTAATACACAGACATCAGGACGCTGACCTCTCCTCCTCCTAATACACAGACATCAGGACGCTGACCTCTCCTCCTCCTAATACACAGACATCAGGACGCTGACCTCTCCTCCTCCTAATACACAGACATCAGGACGCTGACCTCTCCTCCTCCTAATACACAGACATCAGGACGCTGACCTCTCCTCCTCCTAATACACAGACATCAGGACGCTGACCTCTCCTCCTCCTAATACACAGACATCAGGACGCTGCCCTCTCCTCCTCCTAATACACAGACATCAGGACGCTGACCTCTCCTCCTCCTAATACACAGACATCAGGACGCTGACCTCTCCTCCTCCTAATACACAGACATCAGGACGCTGCCCTCTCCTCCTCCTAATACACAGACATCAGGACGCTGACCTCTCCTCCTCCTAATACACAGACATCAGGACGCTGACCTCTCCTCCTCCTAATACACAGACATCAGGACGCTGACCTCTCCTCCACCTAATACACAGACATCAGGACGCTGACCTCTCCTCCTCCTAATACACAGACATCAGGACGCTGACCTCTCCTCCTCCTAATACACAGACATCAGGACGCTGACCTCTCCTCCTCCTAATACACAGACATCAGGACGCTGCCCTCTCCTCCTCCTAATACACAGACATCAGGACGCTGACCTCTCCTCCTCCTAATACACAGACATCAGGACGCTGACCTCTCCTCCTCCTAATACACAGACATCAGGACGCTGACCTCTCCTCCTCCTAATACACAGACATCAGGACGCTGACCTCTCCTCCACCTAATACACAGACATCAGGACGCTGACCTCTCCTCCTCCTAATACACAGACATCAGGACGCTGACCTCTCCTCCTCCTAATACACAGACATCAGGACGCTGACCTCTCCTCCTCCTAATACACAGACATCAGGACGCTGACCTCTCCTCCTCCTAATACACAGACATCAGGACGCTGACCTCTCCTCCTCCTAATACACAGACATCAGGACGCTGACCTCTCCTCCTCCTAATACACAGACATCAGGACGCTGACCTCTCCTCCTCCTAATACACAGACATCAGGACGCTGACCTCTCCTCCTCCTAATACACAGACATCAGGACGCTGCCCTCTCCTCCTCCTAATACACAGACATCAGGACGCTGACCTCTCCTCCTCCTAATACACAGACATCAGGACGCTGACCTCTCCTCCTCCTAATACACAGACATCAGGACGCTGCCCTCTCCTCCTCCTAATACACAGACATCAGGACGCTGCCCTCTCCTCCTCCTAATACACAGACATCAGGACGCTGCCCTCTCCTCCTCCTAATACACAGACATCAGGACGCTGACCTCTCCTCCTCCTAATACACAGACATCAGGACGCTGCCCTCTCCTCCTCCTAATACACAGACATCAGGACGCTGACCTCTCCTCCACCTAATACACAGACATCAGGTAGCTGACCTCTCCTCCTCCTAATACACAGACATCAGGACGCTGACCTCTCCTCCTCCTAATACACAGACATCAGGACGCTGACCTCTCCTCCTCCTAATACACAGACATCAGGACGCTGACCTCTCCTCCTCCTAATACACAGACATCAGGACGCTGACCTCTCCTCCTCCTAATACACAGGCATCAGGACGCTGACCTCTCCTCCTCCTAATACACAGGCATCAGGACGCTGACCTCTCCTCCTCCTAATACACAGACATCAGGCCGCTGACCTCTCCTCCTCCTAATACACAGACATCAGGACGCTGACCTCTCCTCCTCCTAATACACAGACATCAGGACGCTGACCTCTCCTCCACCTAATACACAGACATCAGGACGCTGCCCTCTCCTCCTCCTAATACACAGACATCAGGACGCTGACCTCTCCTCCTCCTAATACACAGACATCAGGACGCTGACCTCTCCTCCACCTAATACACAGACATCAGGACGCTGACCTCTCCTCCTCCTAATACACAGACATCAGGACGCTGACCTCTCCTCCTCCTAATACACAGACATCAGGACGCTGACCTCTCCTCCTAATACACAGACATCAGGACGCTGACCTCTCCTCCTCCTAATACACAGACATCAGGACGCTGACCTCTCCTCTTCCTAATACACAGACATCAGGACGCTGACCTCTCCTCCTCCTAATACACAGACATCAGGACGCTGACCTCTCCTCCTCCTAATACACAGACATCAGGACGCTGACCTCTCCTCCACCTAATACACAGACATCAGGACGCTGACCTCTCCTCCTCCTAATACACAGACATCAGGACGCTGCCCTCTCCTCCTCCTAATACACAGACATCAGGACGCTGACCTCTCCTCCTCCTAATACACAGACATCAGGACGCTGACCTCTCCTCCACCTAATACACAGACATCAGGACGCTGACCTCTCCTCCTCCTAATACACAGACATCAGGACGCTGACCTCTCCTCCTCCTAATACACAGACATCAGGACGCTGACCTCTCCTCCTCCTAATACACAGACATCAGGACGCTGACCTCTCCTCCTCCTAATACACAGACATCAGGACGCTGACCTCTCCTCCTCCTAATACACAGACATCAGGACGCTGACCTCTCCTCCTAATACACAGACATCAGGACGCTGACCTCTCCTCCTCCTAATACACAGACATCAGGACGCTGACCTCTCCTCCTCCTAATACACAGACATCAGGACGCTGACCTCTCCTCCTCCTAATACACAGACATCAGGACGCTGACCTCTCCTCCTCCTAATACACAGACATCAGGACGCTGACCTCTCCTCCTCCTAATACACAGACATCAGGACGCTGACCTCTCCTCCTAATACACAGACATCAGGCCGCTGACCTCTCCTCTTCCTAATACACAGACATCAGGACGCTGACCTCTCCTCCACCTAATACACAGACATCAGGACGCTGACCTCTCCTCCTCCTAATACACAGACATCAGGACGCTGCCCTCTCCTCCTCCTAATACACAGACATCAGGACGCTGACCTCTCCTCCTCCTAATACACAGACATCAGGACGCTGACCTCTCCTCCACCTAATACACAGACATCAGGACGCTGACCTCTCCTCCTCCTAATACACAGACATCAGGACGCTGACCTCTCCTCCTCCTAATACACAGACATCAGGACGCTGACCTCTCCTCCTCCTAATACACAGACATCAGGACGCTGACCTCTCCTCCTCCTAATACACAGACATCAGGACGCTGACCTCTCCTCCTCCTAATACACAGACATCAGGACGCTGACCTCTCCTCCTCCTAATACACAGACTCAGTAGAAGGTCCCATTCACCCTTATGGGCTGTGGTCGGTGTGGCTCTCCTGCGCCCCCTGTTGCTCAGTCCTGGGACTGCTCGCTCTGGTCTCACCTTCTTGGCATGGTCCCGTATGGGCCAGGCTCAGGACCGCTCTCCGGCGGGTCCGCGCGGCCTCCTGCAGTCGGCAGATGTTCTTGTAGGTCCGGCGGTCAGTGCCACACACGCTCTCCTGGTTGGGGCACACACAGTGGGGCTCATCACTGGGCACGGCCATCACCTGGCACAGGAGCTCCTCTCCACAGCGGCCATACAGGGGCTTCTGCCATGGCAGGTCGCAGAGTTGGCCCTCCACGTTGGCGCACTCCCAGCAGCATCCGCACTGGTCCTTCACTCGGCCAGCTGGGCAGCGCAGTGGTCCTGGGGGGCAGCTGATGGCCTCGCACAGTGGACAGTTCGTCTTCATCTCCACCTCATTGGACCATCCTCTATGGGGCAACATTCGCAGCCAGGCTGGTGAGGGCAGGAGTAGGAGCCATGACACCAGGGAGAGGGACTGGAGGGTGTCCATGGTGGCCAGTGAGGTCTGCTGAGACCTGCTCAGCTGCAAGGGTTTTATGGAGGCCAGGGGTGTGATATTAACCCCATCCCACCCTTCATGTGACCTTCCCCACCCCCCATTATACCCCCTCAGGCTCGTTACCTGGTGACTGCTCATTTACACATTGTTAATGGAGGAGGGACATATTCAATGCAGAAGAGCCGATACCCAAATAACCCCAACTGTGGGGCCATGGAGGTGTCAGGGTGTGACAGAGAGGAGCATTGTATATACTATACACACACAGAGCATATGGGGCCATCACTGTCCAGGAGCACACATCTACTGTGGCCAGTGTCCACATCCAGACAGCGTCCTCACACTGCAGCCATGGTACGTCAGCTCCAGTAATGCTGGAAACGTCCGAAAAGTAAGGTACTGAGTGTATCGAAGAGCCTCCGACGCCTACTAAGCACCCTACCTTCTCCGCCTCGGGGTGCACTTACTAATCACTGCGGAATGGCACCACCATTACCGGGTGCCTGGCTATGGTTTCCCAGGGTGCAGACGTAGAATACAATAATATTGGATGGATTGCAGGTTGGGATTCACCAGCTATCCACTGTGGGATGGGACTTCATAACTCCTGCCTGTCCAGGACTCAGGACCAGGCCATATTGTCACCCTCCGGCCTACAGTGTAGACATGTGACAAGGAGAATGACACTGCGGTAGCGATTCAGGATCACATTTGACTGCCTACCCTGGTACATTGGCAACTCATCTTTCAACCCTCCAAAACTAAACCAATGAATGCCCCTCAGAGTCACCTCTCATGCTTTCCCTGCACAGATTAGAAGGTTGTCCATACATTTTATGGCTGACCGAAGACTCATGTTCCTGTTCAGATCATTCAGGGGGTCTCTGTCCCCTCTTGTCTCATGTGATTGTCTAGTTGAGAGAACTACAGACATGATGGAAGACAACATCATGCAAAAGGAAGACAGACCTATGATGGTAAGAAGACGAGCACTTCATGGAAAGAGAGGATAGTCTGATGATGGTGGGAAGACGAGCACTTCATGTAAAGAGAGGATAGGCTGATGATGGTGGGAAGACGAGTACTTCATGGAAAGAGAGGATAGGCTGATGATGGTGGGAAGACGAGCACTTAATGTAAAGAGAGGATAGGCTGATGATGGTAAGAAGACGAGCACTTCATGGAAAGAGAGGATAGTCTGATGATGGTGGGAAGACGAGCACTTCATGTAAAGAGAGGATAGGCTGATGATGGTGGGAAGACGAGCACTTCATGGAAAGAGAGGATAGTCTGATGATGGTGGGAAGACGAGCACTTAATGTAAAGAGAGGATAGGCTGACGATGGTGGGAAGACAAGCACTTCATGTAAAGAGAGGATAGGCTGACGATGGTGGGAAGACGAGCACTTCATGTAAAGAGAGGATAGGATGATGATGGTGGGAAGACGAGCACTTCAGGTAAAGAGAGGACAGGCTGACGATGGTGGGAAGACGAGCACTTCATGGAAAGAGAGGATAGTCTGATGATGGTGGGAAGACGAGCACTTCATGTAAAGAGAGGACAGGCTGACGATGGTGGGAAGACAAGCACTTCATGTAAAGAGAGGACAGGCTGACGATGGTGGGAAGACGAGCACTTCATGTAAAGAGAGGACAGGCTGATGATGGTGGGAAGACAAGCACTTCATGTAAAGAGAGGATAGGCTGACGATGGTGGGAAGACAAGCACTTCATGTAAAGAGAGGACAGGCTGACGATGGTGGGAAGACGAGCACTTCATGTAAAGAGAGGATAGGATGATGATGGTGGGAAGACGAGCACTTCATGTAAAGACAGGATAGGCTGACGATGGTGGGAAGACGAGCACTTCATATAAAGAGAGGATAGGCTGATGATGGTAAGAAGACGAGCACTTCATGGAAAGAGAGGACAGGCTGATGATGGTGGGAAGACGAGCACTTAATGTAAAGAGAGGATAGGCTGATGATGGTGGGAAGACGAGCACTTCATGTAAAGAGAGGACAGGCTGACGATGGTGGGAAGACGAGCACTTCATGTAAAGAGAGGACAGACTGATGATGGTGGGAAGACAAGCACTTCATGTAAAGAGAGGATAGGATGATGATGGTGGGAAGACGAGTAATTCATGTAAAGAGAGGATAGACTGACGATGGTGGGAAGACGAGCACTTCATGTAAAGAGAGGACAGGCTGACGATGGTGGGAAGACGAGCACTTCATGTAAAGAGAGGACAGGCTGATGATGGTGGGAAGACGAGCACTTCATGTAAAGAGAGGACAGGCTGATGATGGTGGGAAGACAAGCACTTCATGTAAAGAGAGGATAGGCTGACGATGGTGGGAAGACAAGCACTTCATGTAAAGAGAGGACAGGCTGACGATGGTGGGAAGACGAGCACTTCATGTAAAGAGAGGATAGGATGATGATGGTGGGAAGACGAGCACTTCATGTAAAGACAGGATAGGCTGACGATGGTGGGAAGACGAGCACTTCATATAAAGAGAGGATAGGCTGATGATGGTAAGAAGACGAGCACTTCATGGAAAGAGAGGACAGGCTGATGATGGTGGGAAGACGAGCACTTAATGTAAAGAGAGGATAGGCTGATGATGGTGGGAAGACGAGCACTTCATGTAAAGAGAGGACAGGCTGACGATGGTGGGAAGACGAGCACTTCATGTAAAGAGAGGACAGACTGATGATGGTGGGAAGACGAGTAATTCATGTAAAGAGAGGACAGGCTGACGATGGTGGGAAGACGAGCACTTCATGTAAAGAGAGGACAGGCTGACGATGGTGGGAAGACGAGCACTTCATGTAAAGAGAGGACAGGCTGACGATGGTGGGAAGACGAGCACTTCATGTAAAGAGAGGACAGGCTGACGATGGTGGGAAGACGAGCACTTCATGGAAAGAGAGGATAGGCTGATGATGGTGGGAAGACGAGCACTTCATGGAAAGAGAGGATAGTCTGATGATGGTGGGAAGACGAGCACTTCATGTAAAGAGAGGACAGGCTGACGATGGTGGGAAGACGAGCACTTCATGGAAAGAGAGGATAGTCTGATGATGGTGGGAAGACGAGCACTTAATGTAAAGAGAGGATAGGCTGACGATGGTGGGAAGACAAGCACTTCATGTAAAGAGAGGACAGGCTGACGATGGTGGGAAGACGAGCACTTCATGTAAAGAGAGGACAGGCTGACGATGGTGGGAAGACGAGCACTTCATGTAAAGAGAGGATAGACTGACGATGGTGGGAAGACAAGCACTTCATGTAAAGAGAGGACAGGCTGACGATGGTGGGAAGACGAGCACTTCAGGTAAAGAGAGGACAGGCTGATGATGGTGGGAAGACGAGCACTTCATGTAAAGACAGGATAGGCTGACGATGGTGGGAAGACGAGCACTTCATATAAAGAGAGGATAGGCTGATGATGGTGGGAAGACGAGCCCTTCATGTAAAGAGAGGATAGGCTGATGATGGTGGGAAGACGAGCACTTCATGTAAAGAGAGGACAGGCTGATGATGGTGGGAAGACGAGTACTTCATGTAAAGAGAGGATAGGCTGATAATGGTGGGAAGACGAGCACTTCATGTAAAGAGAGGATAGGCTGATGATGGTGGGAAGACGAGCACTTCATGTAAAGAGAGGATAGGCTGATAATGGTGGGAAGACGAGCACTTCATGTAAAGAGAGGATAGGCTGATGATGGTGGGAAGACGAGCACTTCATGTAAAGAGAGGACAGACTGATGATGGTGGGAAGACGAGCACTTCATGGAAAGAGAGGATAGGCTGATGATGGTGGGAAGACGAGCACTTCATGGAAAGAGAGGATAGGCTGATGATGGTGGAAAGACGAGCACTTCATGTAAAGAGAGGATAGGCTGATGATGGTGGGAAGACGAGCACTTCATGGAAAGAGAGGATAGGCTGATGATGGTGGGAAGACGAGCACTTCATGTAAAGAGAGGACAGACTGACTATGGTGGGAAGACGAGCACTTCATGTAAAGAGAGGACAGGCTGACGATGGTGGGAAGATGAGCACTTAATGGAAAGAGAGGATAGGCTGATGATGGTGGGAAGACGAGCACTCCATGTAAAGAGAGGATAGGCTGACGATGGTGGGAAGACGAGCACTTCATGTAAAGAGAGGACAGGCAGACGATGGTGGGAAGACGAGCACTTCATGTAAAGAGAGGAACGGCTGACGATGGTGGGAAGACGAACACTTCATGTAAAGAGAGGATAGGCTGACGATGGTGGGAAGACGAGCACTTCATGTAAAGAGAGGACAGGCTGACGATGGTGGGAAGACGAGCACTTCATGTAAAGAGAGGACAGGTTAATGATGGTGGGAAGACGAGCACTTCATGTAAAGAGAGGATAGGCTGACGATGGTGGGAAGACGAACACTTAATGTAAAGAGAGGATAGGCTGACGATGGTGGGAAGACGAGCACTTCATGTAAAGAGAGGACAGGCTGACGATGGTGGGAAGACGAGCACTTCATGTAAAGAGAGGACAGGCTGACGATGGTGGGAAGACGAACACTTCATGTAAAGAGAGGATAGGCTGACGATGGTGGGAAGACGAGCACTTCATGTAAAGAGAGGACAGGCTGATGATGGTGAGAAGACGAGCACTTCATGTAAAGAGAGGACAGGCTGATGATGGTGGGAAGACGAGCACTTCATGTAAAGAGAGGACAGGCTGACGATGGTGGGAAGACGAACACTTCATGTAAAAAGAGGACAGGCTGATGATGGTGGGAAGACGAACACTTCATGTAAAAAGAGGACAGGCTGATGATGGTGGGAAGACGAGTACTTCATGTAAAGAGAGAACAGGCTGACGATGGTGGGAAGACAAGCACTTCATGTAAAGAGAGGACAGGCTGATGATGGTGGGAAGACAAGCACTTCATGTAAAGAGAGGATAGGCTGAAGATGGTGGGAAGACGAGCACTTCATGTAAAGAGAGGACAGGCTGACGATGATGGGAAGACGAGCACTTCATGTAAAGAGAGGATAGGCTGATGATGGTGGGAAGACGAGCACTTCATGTAAAGAGAGGACAGGCTGACGATGATGGGAAGACGAGCACTTCATGTAAAGAGAGGACAGGCTGACGATGGTGGGAAGACGAGCACTTCATGTAAAGAGAGGATAGGCTGATGATGGTGGGAAGACGAGCACTTCATGTAAAGAGAGGATACACTGATGATGATGGGAAGACGAGCACTACATGTAAAGAGAGGATAGGCTCATGATGGTGAGAAGACGAGTACTTCATGTAAAGAGAGGATAGGCTGATGATGGTGGGAAGACGAGCGCTTTATGTAAAGAGAGGATAGGCTGACGATAGTGGGAAGACGAGCACTTCATGTAAAGAGAGGACAGGCTGATGATAGTGGGAAGACGAGCACTTCATGTAAAGAGAGGACAGGCTGATGATAGTGGGAAGACGAGCACTTCATGTAAAGAGTGGAAAGGCTGATGATGATGGGAAGACGAGCACTTCATGTAAAGAGAGGATAGGCTGATGATGATGGGAAGACGAGCACTTCATGTAAAGAGAGGATAAGCTGATGATGGTGGGAAGACGAGCACTTCATGTAAAGAGAGGATAGGCTGATGATGGTGGGAAGACGAGCACTTCATGTAAAGAAAGGATAGGCTGATGATGGTGGGAAGACAAGCACTTCATGTAAAGAGAGGATAGGCTGATGATGATGGGAAGACGAGCACTCCATGTAAAGAGAGGATAAGCTGATGATGGTGGGAAGATGAGCGCTTCATGTAAAGAGAGGATAGGCTGATGATGGTGGGAAGACGAGCACTTCATGTAAAGAGAGGACAGGCTGATGATGATGGGAAGACGAGCACTTCATGTAAAGAGAGGACTGGCTGATGATGGTGGGAAGACGAGCACTTCATGTAAAGAGAGGACAGGCTGATGATGGTGGGAAGACGAGCACTTCATGTAAAGAGAGGACTGGCTGATAATGGTGGGAAGACGAGCACTTCATGTAAAGAGAGGACTGGCTGATGATGGTGGGAAGACGAGTACTTCATGTAAAGAGAGGATAGGCTGATGATGGTGGGAAGACGAGTACTTCATGTAAAGAGAGGATAGGCTGATGATGGTGGGAAGACGAGTACTTCATGTAAAGAGAGGACAGACTGACGATGGTGGGAAGACGAACACTTCATGTAAAGAGAGGATAGGCTGACGATGGTGGGAAGACGAGCACTTCATGTAAAGAGAGGACAGACTGACGATGGTGGGAAGACGAACACTTCATGTAAAGAGAGGATAGGCTGACGATGGTGGGAAGACGAACACTTCATGTAAAGAGAGGATAGGCTGACGATGGTGGGAAGACGAACACTTCATGTAAAGAGAGGACAGACTGACGATGGTGGGAAGACGAACACTTCATGTAAAGAGAGGATAGGCTGACGATGGTGGGAAGACGAGCATTTCATGTAAAGAGAGGACAGGCTGACGATGGTGGGAAGACGAGCACTTCATGTAAAGAGAGGACAGGCTGACGATGGTGGGAAGACGAACACTTCATGTAAAGAGAGGATAGGCTGACGATGGTGGGAAGACGAGCATTTCATGTAAAGAGAGGACAGGCTGACGATGGTGGGAAGACGAGCACTTCATGTAAAGAGAGGACAGGCTGACGATGGTGGGAAGACGAACACTTCATGTAAAGAGAGGATAGGCTGACGATGGTGGGAAGACGAGCACTTCATGTAAAGAGAGGACAGGCTGACGATGGTGGGAAGACGAGCACTTCATGTAAAGAGAGGACTGGCTGATAATGGTGGGAAGATGAGCACTTCATGTAAAGAGAGGACAGGCTGATGATGTTGGGAAGACGAGCACTTCATGTAAAGAGAGGACAGGCTGTTGATGGTGGGAAGACGAGCACTTCATGTAAAGAGAGGATAGGCTGATGATGATGGGAAGACGAGCACTTCATGTAAAGAGAGGACAGGCTGTTGATGGTGGGAAGACGAGCACTTCATGTAAAGAGAGGACAGGCTGATGATGGTGGGAAGACGAGCACTTCATGTAAAGAGAGGATAGGCTGATGATGGTGGGAAGACGAGCACTTCATGTAAAGAGAGGATAGGCTGACGATGGTGGGAAGACGAGCACTTCTTGTAAAGAGAGGACAGGCTGTTGATGGTGGGAAGACGAGCACTTCATGTAAAGAGAGGACAGGCTGTTGATGGTGGGAAGACGAGCACTTCATGTAAAGAGAGGACAGGCTGATGATGGTGGGAAGACGAGCACTTCATGTAAAGAGAGGATAGGCTGACGATGGTGGGAAGACGAGCACTTCTTGTAAAGAGAGGACAGGCTGATGATGGTGGGAAGACGAGCACTTCATGTAAAGAGAGGACAGGCTGTTGATGGTGGGAAGACGAGCACTTCATGTAAAGAGAGGACAGGCTGATGATGGTGGGAAGACGAGCACTTCATGTAAAGAGAGGATAGGCTGATGATGGTGGGAAGACGAGCACTTCATGTAAAGAGAGGATAGGCTGACGATGGTGGGAAGACGAGCACTTCTTGTAAAGAGAGGACAGGCTGTTGATGGTGGGAAGACGAGCACTTCATGTAAAGAGAGGACAGGCTAAAGCCTGAAATTATCGGTAGGTGTGAACTGCAGCAGGATCCTACCTACCCAGAAATTCAGACTTCAGCCTAAGAGAGGTATTCACACTTGAAATGTTGGTTCCCCACAAATCAGAGACCGCCTTGTTGTTGGCTGCTGGCGTGCAAGAATTGGTCACATTTTGTGCTAAGTATCTCCATTTTTCCTAATTGTGTACAGCAGTAATGCTGTTAATGTTTCATATATTTCATATTTACATGCTTTAGCATTTTTACTCAGTCGGCAATATTTGTTCACAGTTTGGTAAATCTCCACTAATGCTTTTGCAATTACTTTGACTAGGAAACAAATCCAAATGTGCTACGTTTGTGCTGAAATTGAGATTAGAGGACATTTTCCGAACAAGTCCAATCATCTCTGATCAGGACCCATTCCCATCCTCGCTTGATCGTGCGACCTTTGCCTCATTGGCCCTAATGCCATCCCTGGTGGATGAAATTATCCTCCAGCCCGGACATTAGCGATGCAGTGGACCTTTATACCAAGATCAACAGCCTCTTGGTCCTGTTGCTACTGTCTCTACTCCATCTGCAGATGATAATAGACCGGACTCTTCAGCAGATCTCCGTGTGCTTTTACAGTCCTTACCCACTCGAAATTATATATTGGCTCTTGCTGACCTGGTGGTCCCTGAGTGCAAGGAAGAATTTGCATTCTGAACGGACATCTGTCTCTCCCAGAGTCAACAAGTTAGCTCAATCCCAAGCAGCCGATGCCTCGACCTTCTTACATGACAAGATTCAGTTACATTATGAGCAACTCTATTTCCTCCAGCAAAATATTGGCAATTTGGAAAACTGGGATAGGCGCAACATCTACGCATTCAAGGGCTTCAGAAGTCCATCTCTCCTCCCAACATACCCTCAGTCCTCACAAGAAAAAAGAGGGGGAGAAGCCAGCGCTGCTTGTGGTCAGAACGTAATACATAAAGTGTGAAAACACACATAGGTTTCTATCTGTATTCAAAAATGAGACATTTAGCAAAAAATTGATCAATTGTTTGAGCTACCCCGCCACGTCAAGGCAGTCTCGTATGGGGAGTCCTACTCTACATTTTTTATGTTCGCTGTGCCATTGCGGCCTCCTAAATGTATAAAAGCAAGACCTCATTATATGCACACTGTACCTCAAGCATTTCAGAATCGCTCCTATGGCACCAGAGAGGACAAGCGCAGATAAAGGTTAGCCAGGTCCATGCAGACATTTCAGGTCCAACCTCCACACTGCCTGACCAGCACCACAGATAAAGGACGATCCAGGCCCAGATACAGGTGCGTAATCAAATAAAGCCTGGGGCAGGGCAGGGCCGCTGTTAATGTGAACAGCAGCCTAGATCAATCACTAAGAAAGCAGAAAGAATAGCGTACATGACCCAGCGCGCACAGCTACAGTGGTGGTCAGCCACAAAACCAATATCAAGAAAAAAGAGGGGGAGAAGCCAGCGCTGCTTGTGGTCAGAACGTAATACATAAAGGCAGTGTGGAGGTTGGACCTGAAATGTCTGCATGGACCTGGCTAACCTTTATCTGCGCTTGTCCTCTCTGGTGCCATAGGAACGATTCTGAAATGCTTGAGGTACAGTGTGCATGTAATGAGGTCTTGCTTTTATACATTTAGGAGGCCGCAATGGCACAGCGAACATAAAAAACGTAGAGTAGGACTCCCCATACGAGACTGCCTTGACGTGGCGGGGTAGCTCAAACAATTGATCAATTTTTTGCTAAATGTCTCATTTTTGAATACAGATAGAAACCAATGTGTGTTTTCACACTTTATGTATTACGTTCTGACCACAAGCAGCGCTGGCTTCTCCCCCTCTTTTTTCCTCAGTCCTCACAACTATCTTTATCTGCCTGCTTGGTCACCCACCAGGATCTGCAATAGAATGTGGCAGTGCTAGCTGCAGCCTTCGGCTACGCTGCCCGCTATTAAAGAAAAATCGTATTCACTCCTCTCCACGCCCATAGGGGCATGGGTAAACGTGAATATTCATTTCTCTTTGGTAGCGTGGACAGGCCTGGCTTCCTGTCACCCGCTGCTGCTCCGCTGGCACAGGGCAGGCCCCCTTGACTCATGGGCCCCATAGCCACTGGCTTGGGGCCCTAAGCAGCTGCTGGCCAGTATGACAGCAGGCATCAGTGCCTGGGCCTATCAGAGAATCCTCCGGTTCTCCGTTTGACCAGTCCAACCCTGAGAGCAGATAGCCACAGGTTCTGAAAACAAAGTTCCACGTTCAGCAATACTTTATCTGAGGAGTGAAAGGGAACCTGGAAGTCTGGATGACCCAACATAGTAACATAGTAACATAGTTATTAAGGTTGAAGGGAGACTTTAAGTCCATCTAGTTCACCCCATATCCTATCTTAACTTATCCTAACATGTTGATCCAGAGGAAGGCAAAAAAAACCCATGTGGCAAACAGTAAGCTTCACATTGGGGAAAAAAATTCCTTCCCGACTCCACATACGGCAATCAGACTAGCTCCCTGGATCAACCCAATATTAAGGAGACTAGTGTATATACCCTGTAATATTATACTTTTCAAGAAAGGCATCCAGTCCCTTCTTACATGTTAGTAGGGAATCACTCATTACAACATCATATGGCAGAGAGTTCCATAGTCTCACTGCTCTTACAGTAAAGAATCCGCGTCTGTGAGTATGCTTAAACCTTCTTTCCTCCAGACGTAGAGGATGCCCCCTTGTCCCCATCACAGGTCTAAGAGTAAAAAGATCATTAGAAAGGTCTTTGTACTGTCCCCGCATATATTTATACATTGTAATAAGATCACCCCTAAGCCTTCGATTCTCCAAACTAAATAACCCCAAGTGTAATAACCTGTCTTGATATTGCAGACCCCCCAGTTCCCTAATAACCTTGGTCGCTCTTCTCTGCACCCGCTCCAGTTCAGCTATGTCTTTCTTATACACCGGAGACCAGAACTGTACACAGTATTCTAAGTGTGGTCGCAATAGTGACAAATATAGAGGTAAAATTATGTTCTCCTCGTGAGCATCTATGCCTCTTTTAATGCACCCCATTATTTTATTTGCCTTTGCAGCAGCTGCCTGACACTGGCCGCTAAATGTGAGTTTGTCGTCCAGCCATACACCCAGGTCTATTTCAGTGACAGTTTTGCCCAGTGTTTTACAATTAAGCACATAATTATACATCTTGTTCATTCTACCCAAGTGCATGACCTTACATTTATCCCCATTAAAGCTCATTTTCCATTTATCAGCCCAAGCTTCTAGTTTACATAAATCCTCCTGTAATATAAAATTGTCCTCCTCTGTATTGTTTACCCTGCAGAGTTTACTGTCATCTGCAAATATTGAAATTCTACTCTCTATGCCCCCTACAAGGTCATTAATAAATATGTTAGGAGCGGGCCCAATGCTGACCCCTGTGCTACCCAATGCTGACCCCTGTGCTCCATTAATAACCACCCTTTGTTTCCTATCACTGAACCAGCTCTTAACCCACCTACACATATTTTCCCCTATCCCCTTTGTTCTAATTTTATGTATCAACCTTTTGTGTGGCACCGTATCAAAAGCTTTTGAAAAGTCCATGTACACCACGTCCACTGCATTCCCTTGGTCCAGTCCAGAACTTACCTCTTAATAAAAGCTTATCAGATTAGTCTGACAGGAACGGTCCCTTGTAAACCCATGTTGATATTGGGTCATGAGGTTCTTCTTCTTCAGATACTCCAGTATAGTATCTCTTAGAAAACCCTTGAGGATTTTACCCACAGTCGAGGTTAAGCTCACTGGCCTATAATTTCCAAGTTCAGTTTTTGTCCCCTTTTTGAATATTGGCACCACATTTGCTATACGCCAGTCCTGTGGTACAGACCCTGTTATTATGGAATCTTTAAAGATTAGGAATAATGGTCTATCTATGACTGTGCTTAATTCCTTCAGTCCTCGGGGGTGTATCCCATCCGGACCCTGCTGGGTTAAGCAGGTGACGTTTAATGGAGAATTGTTGTTATCACTGATCATGTTATCCGTCATGGGATTTTCTTGTCTAAATACTGTTGAAAAAGTCATTTAGCATATTGTTTTTTTCCTCATCCACCATTTCACCCAGACTATTTTTAAGGGGGCCAACTCTACCATTTTTTAGTTTCTTACTATTTATGTAGTATAGAATATTTTGGGATTATTTTTACTTTCTCTGGCAATGAGTCTCTCTGTCTCAATCTTTGCTGTCTTGATTTGCTTTTTACAGAATTTATGTAATTTTCTGCATTTATTTAATGCCTCATCACTACCTACTGGAATCAACACACATAAAGTTAAGGGGAAAAAAAGGTGGCTCCTCTAACTTCTCCACACAAATTTTGCCGACTTTGAGTAAAAATGCTTGTAAAATCGAACATGAATCCGAATGTGTTAGGCTCGTGACGAATTTGAAATTGGCAATCGTTTTCCGAACATGTTTGATCATCTCTACCCCTAACCACCGAAGAGAGGTCATCATCATCATAAAGAGTCCTGTAACCATAGAAGAGTAGAAGAGAGGTCATCATCTTTATCTTACAAAGCTCCATGACCACCGAAGAGAGGTCATCATCATTATCTTACAAAGCTCCATGACCACCGAAGAGAGGTCACCATCATCATGCAGAGCCCTGTAAACATGGGGAAGTGTTCATCATCATCATACAGCACCACAAAAACACCGAAAAGAGGTAATCACCAATACAGAGCCTTATAATCTTGAAAAATAGGTCATCTTTATCATTGTGACTTTCATAAATACAGAAAAATGGTCATCATCATCATACAGAGCCTGTAACAATGAAAATGAAGCAATCATGCAGAGAACCATAACCATTCAGCTTTCCAAAGTGATTATTTTCTCCCCATATATAGTCCCATACCAATCCAGCTGTCAGAAGAGCTCACTCTGACACCAAAACCTAGCTCCAAGCTGTCAGAAGGGCTCACTGTGTCATCCATATCTACCTCGAAGCTCAACCAGCTACCAGAAGAGCTCACTATGTCACCCATACCTAGCTCCAAGCTCAGCCAGCTGTCAGAAGAGCTCACTGTGTCACCCATACCTAGCTCCAAGCTCACTCAGCTGTCAGGAGAGCTCACTGTGTCACCCATAACTAGCTCCAAGCTCGGCCAGCTGTCAGAAGAGCTCACTGTGTCACCCATACCTAGCGTCAAGCTCAGCCAGCTGTCTGAAGAGCTCACTGTGTCACCCATACCTAGCTCCAAGCTCACTCAGCTGTCAGGAGAGCTCACTGTGTCACCCATAACTAGCTCCAAGCTCGGCCAGCTGTCAGAAGAGCTCACTGTGTCACCCATACCTAGCGTCAAGCTCAACCAGCTGTCTGAAGAGCTCACTGTGTCACCCATACCTAGCTCCAAGCTCACTCAGCTGTCAGGAGAGCTCACTGTGTCACCCATAACTAGCTCCAAGCTCGGCCAGCTGTCTGAAGAGCTCACTGTGTCACCCATACCTAGCTCCAAGCTCACCGAGCTGTCAGAAGAGCTCAATGTGACAGTCATACCTAGCTCCAAGCACACCCAGCTGTCAGGAGAGCTCACTGTGTCACCCATAACTAGCTCCAAGCTCACCCAGCTGTCTGGAAAGCTCACTGTGTCACCCATAACTAGCTCCAAGCTCAGCCAGCTGTCAGAAGAGCTCACTGTGTCACCCATACCTAGCTCAAAGCTCAGCCAGTTGTCAGAAGAGCTCACTGTGTCACCCATACCTAGCTCGAAGCTCAACCAGTTGTTAGAAGAGCTCACTGTGTCACCCATACCTAGCTCGGTCAGCCAGCTGTCAGGAGAGCTCATTGTGTCACCCATACCTAGCCACAAGCTCACCCAGCTGTCTGAAGAGCTCCCTATGTCACCCATACCTAGTTCCAAGCTCACCCAGCTGTCAGAAGAGCTCACTATGTCACCCATACCTAGCCCCAAGCTCACCCAGCTGTCTGAACAGCTCACTGTCACCCATACCTACAGTAGCTCCAAGCTCATCCAGCAGTCAGAAGAGCTCACTGTGTCACCCATACCTAGCTCCAAGCTAACCCAGCTGTCAGAAGAGCTCACTGTGTCACCCATACCTAGCTCCAAGCTCACCCAGCAGTCAGAAGAGCCCACTGTGTCACCCATACCTAGCTCCAAGCTCAGCAAGCTGTCAGGAGAGCTCACTGTGACACTCATACCTAGCTCCAAGCTCACCCAGCTGTCTGAAGAGCTCACTCTGTAACCCATACCTAGCTCCAAGCTCACCCAGCAGTCAGAGCTCACTGTGACACTCATACCTAGCTCCAAGCTCACCCAGCTGTCTGAAGAGCTCACTCATACCTAGCTCCAAGCTCGCCCAGCTGACTGAAGAGCTCACTGTGTCACCCATACCTAGCTCCAAGCTCACCCAGCAGTCAGAGCTCACTGTGACACTCATACCTAGCTCCAAGCTCACCCAGCTATCTGAAGAGCTCACTGTGTCACCCATACCTAGCTCCAAGCTCAGCCAGCTGTCAGGAGAGCTCACTCATACCTAGCTCCAAGCTCGCCCAGCTGACTGAAGAGCTCACTGTGTCAACCATACCTAGCTCCAAGCTCACCCAGCAGTCAGAAGAGCTCACTGTGTCACCCATACCTAGCTCCAAGCTCAGCCAGCTGTCAGGAGAGCTCACTGTGACACTCATACCTAGCTCCAAGCTCACCCAGCTGTCTGAAGAGCTCACTGTATCACCCATACCTAGCTCCAAGCTCAGCCAGCTGTCAGGAGAGCTCACTCACACCTAGCTCCAAGCTCACCTAGCTGTCTGAAGAGCTCACTGTGTCAACCATACCTAGCTCCAAGCTCACCCAGCAGTCAGAAGAGCTCAATGTGTCACCCATACCTAGCTCCAAGCTTACCCAGCTGTCAGAAGAGCTCACTGTATCACCCATACCTACAGTATCCCCAAGCTCACCTAGCTGTTTGAAGAGCTCACTGCGTCACTCATACCTAGCTCCAAGCTCACCCAGCTATCAGAAGAGCTCACTGTGACACTCATACCTAGCTCCAAGCTCACCCAGCTGTCTGAAGAGCTCACTGTGTCAACCATACCTAGCTCCAAGCTCACCCAGCAGTCAGAAGAGCTCACTGTGTCACCCATACCTAGCTCCAAGCTCAGCCAGCTGTCAGGAGAGCTCAATATGACACTCATACCAGCTCTAAGCTCACCCAGCTGTCTGAAGAGCTCACTGTGTCACCCATACCTAGCTCCAAGCTCACCCAGCAGTCAGAAGAGCCCACTGTGTCACCCATACCTAGCTCCAAGCTCAGCAAGCTGTCAGGAGAGCTCACTGTGACACTCATACCTAGCTCCAAGCTCACCCAGCTGTCTGAAGAGCTCACTCTGTCACCCATACCTAGCTCCAAGCTCACCCAGCAGTCAGAAGAGCTCACTGTGTCACCCATACCTAGCTCCAAGCTCAGCCAGCTGTCAGGAGAGCTCAATATGACACTCATACCAGCTCTAAGCTCACCCAGCTGTCTGAAGAGCTCACTGTGTCACCCATACCTAGCTCCAAGCTCACCCAGCAGTCAGAAGAGCCCACTGTGTCACCCATACCTAGCTCCAAGCTCAGCAAGCTGTCAGGAGAGCTCACTGTGACACTCATACCTAGCTCCAAGCTCACCCAGCTGTCTGAAGAGCTCACTCTGTCACCCATACCTAGCTCCAAGCTCACCCAGCAGTCAGAGCTCACTGTGACACTCATACCTAGCTCCAAGCTCACCCAGCTGTCTGAAGAGCTCACTCATACCTAGCTCCAAGCTCGCCCAGCTGACTGAAGAGCTCACTGTGTCACCCATACCTAGCTCCAAGCTCACCCAGCAGTCAGAGCTCACTCTGACACTCATACCTAGCTCCAAGCTCACCCAGCTGTCTGAAGAGCTCACTGTGTCACCCATACCTAGCTCCAAGCTCAGCCAGCTGTCAGGAGAGCTCACTCATACCTAGCTCCAAGCTCGCCCAGCTGACTGAAGAGCTCACTGTGTCAACCATACCTAGCTCCAAGCTCACCCAGCAGTCAGAAGAGCTCACAGTGTCACCCATACCTAGCTCCAAGCTCAGCCAGCTGTCAGGAGAGCTCACTGTGACACTCATACCTAGCTCCAAGCTCACCCAGCTGTCTGAAGAGCTCACTGTATCACCCATACCTAGCTCCAAGCTCAGCCAGCTGTCAGGAGAGCTCACTCACACCTAGCTCCAAGCTCACCTAGCTGTCTGAAGAGCTCACTGTGTCAACCATACCTAGCTCCAAGCTCACCCAGCAGTCAGAAGAGCTCACTGTGTCACCCATACCTAGCTCCAAGCTCAGCCAGCTGTTAGGAGAGCTCATTGTGACACTCATACCTAGCTCCAAGCTCACCCAGCTGTCAGGAGAGCTCACAGTGACACTCATACCTAGCTCCAAGCTCACCCAGCTGTCTGAAGAGCTCACTGTGTCACCCATACCTAGCTCCAAGCTCACCCAGCAGTCAGGAGAACTCACTGTGACACTCATACCTAGCTCCAAGCACACCCAGCTGTCTGAAGAGCTCACTGTGTCACCCATACCTAGCTCCAAGCTCATCCAGCAGTCAGAAGAGCTCAATGTGTCACCCATACCTAGCTCCAAGCTTACCCAGCTGTCAGAAGAGCTCAATGTGTCACCCATACCTACAGTAGCCCCAAGCTCACCTAGCTGTTTGAAGAGCTCACTGCGTCACCCATACCTAGCTCCAAGCTCACCCAGCTATCAGAAGAGCTCACTGTGACACCCATGCCTAGCTCCAAGCTCACCCAGCTGTCGAAAGAGCTCACTGTGTCACCCATACCTAGCTCCAAGCTCAGCCAGCTGTCAGGAGAGCTCACTCATACCTAGCTCCAAGCTCACCCAGCTGTCTGAAGAGCTCACTGTGTCAACCATACCTAGCTCCAAGCTCACCCAGCAGTCAGAAGAGCTCACTGTGTCACCCATACCTAGCTCCAAGCTCAGTCAGCTGTCAGGAGAGCTCACTATGACACTCATACCAGCTCTAAGCTCACCCAGCTGTCTGAAGAGCTCACTGTGTCACCCATACCTAGCTCCAAGCTCACCCAGCAGTCAGAAGAGCCCACTGTGTCACCCATACCTAGCTCCAAGCTCAGCAAGCTGTCAGGAGAGCTCACTGTGACACTCATACCTAGCTCCAAGCTCACCCAGCTGTCTGAAGAGCTCACTGTGTCACCCATACCTAGCTCCAAGCTCACCCAGCAGTCAGAGCCCACTGTGACACTCATACCTAGCTCCAAGCTCACCCAGCTGTCTGAAGAGCTCACTGTGTCACCCATACCTAGCTCCAAGCTCAGCCAGCTGTCAGGAGAGCTCACTCATACCTAGCTCCAAGCTCGCCCAGCTGACTGAAGAGCTCACTGTGTCAACCATACCTAGCTCCAAGCTCACCCAGCAGTCAGAAGAGCTCACTGTGTCACCCATACCTAGCTCCAAGCTCAGCCAGCTGTCAGGAGAGCTCACTGTGACACTCATACCTAGCTCCAAGCTCACCCAGCTGTCTGAAGAGCTCACTGTGTCACCCATACCTAGCTCCAAGCTCAGCCAGCTGTCAGGAGAGCTCACTCATACCTAGCTCCAAGCTCACCTAGCTGTCTGAAGAGCTCACTGTGTCAACCATACCTAGCTCCAAGCTCACCCAGCTGTCTGAAGAGCTCACTGTGTCAACCATACCTAGCTCCAAGCTCACCCAGCAGTCAGAAGAGCTCACTGTGTCACCCATACCTAGCTCCAAGCTCAGCCAGCTGTCAGGAGAGCTCATTGTGACACTCATACCTAGCTCCAAGCTCACCCAGCTGTCTGAAGAGCTCACTGTGTCACCCATACCTATCTCCAAGCTCAGGCAGCTGTCAGGAGAGCTCACAGTGACACTCATACCTAGCTCCAAGCTCAGCCAGCTGTCTGAAGAGCTCACTGTGTCACCCATACCTAGCTCCAAGCTCACCCAGCAGTCAGGAGAGCTCACTGTGACACTCATACCTAGCTCCAAGCTCACCCAGCTGTCTGAAGAGCTCACTGTGTCACCCATACCTAGCTCCAAGCTCACCCAGCTGTCTGAAGAGCTCACTGTGTCATCCATACCTAGCTCCAAGCTCAGCCAGCTGTCAGGAGAGCTCACTGTGACACTCATACCTAGCTCCAAGCTCACCCAGCTGTCTGAAGAGCTCACTCATACCTAGCTCCAAGCTCACCCAGCTGTCTGAAGAGCTCACTGTGTCAACCATACCTAGCTCCAAGCTCACCCAACAGTCAGAAGAGCTCACTGTGTCACCCATACCTAGCTCCAAGCTCAGCCAGCAGTCAGGAGAGCTCACTGTGACACTCATACCTAGCTCCAAGCTCACCCAGCTGTCTGAAGAGCTCACTCATACCTAGCTCCAAGCTCACCCAGCTGTCTGAAGAGCTCACTGTGTCAACCATACCTAGCTCCAAGCTCACCCAGCAGTCAGAAGAGCTCATTGTGTCACCCATACCTAGCTCCAAGCTCAGCCAGCTGTCAGGAGAGCTCACTGTGTCACCCATAACTAGCTCCAAGCTCACCCAGCTGTCTGAAGAGCTCACTGTGTCACCCATACCTAGCTCCAAGCTCAGCCAGCTGTCAGGAGAGCTCACTGTGACACTCAAACCTAGCTCCAAGCTCACCCAGCTGTCTGAAGAGCTCACTCATACCTAGCTCCAAGCGCACCCAGCTGTCTGAAGAGCTCACTGTGTCAACCATACCTAGCTCCAAGCTCACCCAGCAGTCAGAAGAGCTCACTGTGTCACCCATACCTAGCTCCAAGCTCAGCCAGCTGTCAGGAGAGCTCACTGTGTCACCCATAACTAGCTCCAAGCTCACCCAGCTGTCTGAAGAGCTCACTGTGTCACCCATACCTAGCTCCAAGCTCAGCCATCTGTCAGGAGAGCTCACTGTGACACTCAAACCTAGCTCCAAGCTCACCCAGCTGTCTGAAGAGCTCACTCATACCTAGCTCCAAGCGCACCCAGCTGTCTGAAGAGCTCACTGTGTCAACCATACCTAGCTCCAAGCTCACCCAGCAGTCAGAAGAGCTCACTGTGTCACCCATACCTAGCTCCAAGCTCAGCCAGGTGTCAGGAGAGCTCACTGTGTCACCCATAACTAGCTCCAAGCTCACCCAGCTGTCACATGTGGTCATTGTCTCTTATGCAAAAGCAGAAAGTGTGGCCCAACTCCTGATTTATCTGACATGTTAAAATCCATTGTTCATCATTGAAGATGCATCTAAATCACAGTAACAATGTTGATAAGTATACGACCTAATGCTCTTCATCCTAATATACATAGACACATCACAACTAAAAACCTCGTCCCACGTCTGTGCAGCAAACGTCTAGTAATAGGTCACACACCATAGATTGTAGGTCCTTTCCATAAAATCTATCCTAAAGAAACTATATAGAGTGGTACCTACAGATAAGTATATGTGGAGCACCATGAATCCTGTTTTCTACATACAAAGTACTTTGGTTATTAACATATTAATGTTGCACTACACAACTGTGTTATAGATGGAACTGGCAAAAAATGGAAGTACACACAACCTCCATGTTGGTGTGGTCCTTGGTGGGACATAGATTCATACCCACACAAATACCGGGGCGTATTGTGTCACACTTGTCGATTATACACTGGATGGTGTTTTGCATCTTTTACGTCATCAAGGTTTGGACGCTAATAAAAAACAGTGCAATCAAGTTCCTAGCTGGTGGTGGAGGATCAGGAGCTTCATTCTGCAGAGCCCTTGTGTAATTGAACTCTGCTATTTGCTTAGGTGACCCCTGACAATCCACTTAGGAGGTAATCTCATCTGTCATGTGCTAATAGATCTGATAATTGCATCAATGTCCTCACATCATCACTGTGTACTCAACACAAGTCCATTTATTTGTGTGATCTCCAGGTATCTTCACATGAGATAATTACCAGAGGTGTCTACCTTCTGATTACACCAAACCTTAAACCTTCAATCAAAGAGTAGCAGATCCTTAGTTATGAGGAGCCTTTGCAGGGTCCCTATCTCTAGCCTTGAGGTGGTCATTACCTCATCATTCATCCAAGAAATGGTAATATTCATTTTTACAACATTTTTTCTGTACATAAAATAGTTGTCTTCTCACTATTCTCAGTCTGTCCCGCCCTTACGTAAAGCAGTCATCTTCCCACCGTTGTCAGTCGTTCCTTTATATGAAGTATTCGTCTTCCCACCATTGTCTATCGCATGAGACGTAGGTGCGGGAGCGCTCGTTTACTTTTTGCATTAAGTGAAATTAGAAATAAGACCCGGGGAGGGGTGAAATGTTAATGAGTTATGTTGCATATTCCTACAACTGTTTATGTCTTTGGAGACATCTTAATTTCTGCACGTGAAATAAACTATTTTCATATCCAAAGGAGTGTGTGGTGGATTATTATCTACAGTTTATGGTAGACCAGCACTTGACCAGAACCTCAAACTACCCAATTGAGTACACGACAATCTCTCTTCCTTTCCCTTACATGAAGCGCTCGTCTTCTCTCCTTTATCAGGCTCTCCTCTGTCCACATGAAGCACTCGTATTCACACCATCGTCAGCCTATCCTGTCTTTCCATGAAGTGCTCCTCTTACCACCATCATCAGCCTATCCTCTCTCTACATGAAGTACTCATCTTCCCACCATCGTCAGCCTATCCTCTCTTTACATGAAGTACTCATCTTCCCACCATCGTCAGCCTATCCTCTCTTTACATGAAGCACTCGTATTCACACCATCGTCAGCCTATCCTGTCTTTCCATGAAGTGCTCCTCTTACCACCATCATCAGCCTATCCTCTCTCTACATGAAGTACTCATCTTCCCACCATCGTCAGCCTATCCTCTCTTTACATGAAGTGCTCGTCTTCCCACCATCATCAGCCTATCCTCTCTTTACATGAAGTGTTCGTCATCCCACCATTGTCAGCCTGTCCTCTCTCTACATGAAGTGCTCGTCGTTCCACCATTGTCAGCCTATCCCTTCTTTACATGAAATACTCGTCTTCCCACCATCATCAGCCTATCCTCTCTTTACATGAAGTGCTCGTCTTCCCACCATTGTCAGCCTATCCTCTCTTTACATGAAGTGCTCGTCGTTCCACCATTGCCAGCCTATCCTCTCTTTACATGAAGTGCTTGTCTTCCCATCATCGTCAGCCTATCCTCTCTTTCCATGAATTGCTCGTCTTCCCACCATCATCAGCCTGTCCTCTTTTTACATGAAGTGCTCGTCTTCCCACCATCATAAGCCTATCCTCTCTTTACATGAAGTGCTTGTCTTCCCATCATCGTCAGCCTATCCTCTCTTTCCATGAATTGCTCGTCTTCCCACCATCATCAGCCTGTCCTCTTTTTACATGAAGTGCTCGTCTTCCCACCATCATAAGCCTATCCTCTCTTTACATGAAGTACTCGTCTTCTCACCATCATGAGCCTATCCTCTCTTTACATGTAGTGCTCGTCTTCCCATCATCATCAGTCTATCCTCTTTTTACATGAAGTGCTCGTCTTCCCACCATCATAAGCCTATCCTCTCTTTACATGAAGTACTCGTCTTCTCACCATCATGAGCCTATCCTCTCTTTACATGTAGTGCTCGTCTTCCCATCATCATCAGCCTATCCTCTCTTTACATGAAGTACTCGTCTTCCCACCATTGTCAGCCTATCCTCTCTTTACATGAAGTACTCGTCTTCCCACCATTGTCAGCCTATCCTCTCTTTACATGAAGTGCTCGTCTTCCCACCATCATCAGCCTATCCTCTCTTTACATGAAGTGCTCGTCTTCCCATCACCATCAGTCTGTCCTCTCTTTACATGAAGTGCTCGTCTTCCCACCATCGCCAGCCTATCCTCTCTTTACATGAAGTACTCGTCTTCCCACCACTGTCAGCCTTTCCTCTCTTTACATAAAGTGCTCATCTTCCCACCATCATCAGCCTATCCTCTCTTTACATGAAGTGCTCGTCTTCCCATCACCATCAGTCTGTCCTCTCTTTACATGAAGTGCTCGTCTTCCCACCATCGTCAGCCTATCCTCTCTTTACATGAAGTACTCGTCTTCCCACCATTGTCAGCCTTTCCTCTCTTTACATAAAGTGCTCATCTTCCCACCATCATCAGCCTATCCTCTCTTTACATGAAGTGCTCGTCTTCCCATCACCATCAGTCTGTCCTCTCTTTACATGAAGTGCTTGTCTTCCCACTATCATCAGCCTATCCTCTCTTTACATGAAGTGCTCGTCTTCCCACCATTGTCAGCCTTTCCTCTCTTTACATGAAGTGCTCGTCTTCCCACCATCATCAGCCTATCCTCTCTTTACATGAAGTGCTCGTCTTCCCACCATCATCAGCCTATCCTCTCTTTACATGAAGTGCTTGTCTTCCCACTATCATCAGCCTATCCTCTCTTTACATGAAGTGCTCGTCTTCCCACCATTGTCAGCCTATCCTCTCTTTACATGAAGTGCTCGTCTTCCCACCATCGCCAGCCTATCCTCTCTTTACATGAAGTACTCGTCTTCCCACCATCGTCAGCCTATCCTCTCTTTACATGAAGTGCTCGTCTTCCCACCATCATCAGCCAATCCTCTCTTTACATGAATTACTCGTCTTCCCACCATCGCCAGCCTATCCTCTCTTTACATGAAGTACTCGTCTTCCCACCATCGTCAGCCTATCCTCTCTTTACATGAAGTGCTCGTCTTCCCACCATCATCAGCCAATCCTCTCTTTACATGAATTACTCGTCTTCCCACCATTGTCAGCCTATCCTCTCTTTACATGAAGTGCTCGTCTTCCCATCACCATCAGTCTGTCCTCTCTTTACATGAAGTGCTTGTCTTCCCACTATCATCAGCCTATCCTCTTTACATGAAGTACTCGTCTTCCCACCATTGTCAGCCTATCCTCTCTTTACATGAAGTACTCGTCTTCCCACCATTGTCAGCCTTTCCTCTCTTTACATAAAGTGCTCGTCTTCCCACCATCATCAGCCTGTCCTCCCTTTACATGAAGTGCTCATCTTCCTACCGTCATCAGCCTATCCTCTCTTACATGAAGTGCTCGTCTTCCCACCGTCATCAGCCTATCCTCTCTTACATGAAGTGCTCGTCTTCCCACCATCGTCAGCCTATCCTCTCTTTACATGAAGTGCTCGTCTTCCCACCATCGCCAGCCTATCCTCTCTTTACATGAAGTGCTCGTCTTCCCACCATCGCCAGCCTATCCTCTCTTTACATGAAGTACTCGTCTTCCCACCATCATCAGCCTGTCCTCTCTTTACATGAAGTGCTCGTCTTCCCATCATCATCAGCCTGTCCTCTCTTTACTTGAAGTGCTCGTCTTCCCACCATCATCAGCCTGTCCTCTCTTTACATGAAGTGCTCGTCTTCCCACCATCATCAGCCTATCCTCTCTTTACATGAAATACTCGTCTTCCCACCATCATCAGCCTTTCCTCTCTTTACATAAAGTGCTCGTCTTCCCACCATCATCAGCCTATCCTCTCTTTCCATGAAGTGCTCGTCTTCCCACCATCATCAGCCTGTCCTCTCTTTACATGAAGTGCTCGTCTTCCCACCATCATCAGCCTATCCTCTCTTTCCATGAAGTGCTTGTCTTCCCACCATCATCAGCCTATCCTCTCTTTCCATGAAGTGCTCGTCTTCCCACCATCATCAGCCTGTCCTCTCTTTACATGAAGTGCTCGTCTTCCCACCATCATCAGCCTATCCTCTCTTTACATGAAGTGCTCGTCTTCCCACCATCATCAGCCTGTCCTCTCTTTACATGAAGTGCTCGTCTTCCCACCATCATCAGCCTGTCCTCTCTTTACATGAAGTGCTCGTCTTCCCACCATCTTCAGCCTGTCCTCTCTTTACATGAAGTGCTCGTCTTCCCACCATCATCAGCCTATCCTCTCTTTACATGAATTGCTCGTCTTCCCATCATCATCAGCCTATCCTCTCTTTACATGAAGTGCTCGTCTTCCCACCATCATCAGCCAATCCTCTCTTTACATGAATTACTCGTCTTCCCACCATCGCCAGCCTATCCTCTCTTTACATGAAGTACTCGTCTTCCCACCATCGTCAGCCTATCCTCTCTTTACATGAAGTGCTCGTCTTCCCACCATCATCAGCCAATCCTCTCTTTACATGAATTACTCGTCTTCCCACCATTGTCAGCCTATCCTCTCTTTACATGAAGTGCTCGTCTTCCCATCACCATCAGTCTGTCCTCTCTTTACATGAAGTGCTTGTCTTCCCACTATCATCAGCCTATCCTCTTTACATGAAGTACTCGTCTTCCCACCATTGTCAGCCTATCCTCTCTTTACATGAAGTACTCGTCTTCCCACCATTGTCAGCCTTTCCTCTCTTTACATAAAGTGCTCGTCTTCCCACCATCATCAGCCTGTCCTCCCTTTACATGAAGTGCTCATCTTCCTACCGTCATCAGCCTATCCTCTCTTACATGAAGTGCTCGTCTTCCCACCGTCATCAGCCTATCCTCTCTTACATGAAGTGCTCGTCTTCCCACCATCGTCAGCCTATCCTCTCTTTACATGAAGTGCTCGTCTTCCCACCATCGCCAGCCTATCCTCTCTTTACATGAAGTGCTCGTCTTCCCACCATCGCCAGCCTATCCTCTCTTTACATGAAGTACTCGTCTTCCCACCATCATCAGCCTGTCCTCTCTTTACATGAAGTGCTCGTCTTCCCATCATCATCAGCCTGTCCTCTCTTTACTTGAAGTGCTCGTCTTCCCACCATCATCAGCCTGTCCTCTCTTTACATGAAGTGCTCGTCTTCCCACCATCATCAGCCTATCCTCTCTTTACATGAAATACTCGTCTTCCCACCATCATCAGCCTTTCCTCTCTTTACATAAAGTGCTCGTCTTCCCACCATCATCAGCCTATCCTCTCTTTCCATGAAGTGCTCGTCTTCCCACCATCATCAGCCTGTCCTCTCTTTACATGAAGTGCTCGTCTTCCCACCATCATCAGCCTATCCTCTCTTTCCATGAAGTGCTTGTCTTCCCACCATCATCAGCCTATCCTCTCTTTCCATGAAGTGCTCGTCTTCCCACCATCATCAGCCTGTCCTCTCTTTACATGAAGTGCTCGTCTTCCCACCATCATCAGCCTATCCTCTCTTTACATGAAGTGCTCGTCTTCCCACCATCATCAGCCTGTCCTCTCTTTACATGAAGTGCTCGTCTTCCCACCATCATCAGCCTGTCCTCTCTTTACATGAAGTGCTCGTCTTCCCACCATCTTCAGCCTGTCCTCTCTTTACATGAAGTGCTCGTCTTCCCACCATCATCAGCCTATCCTCTCTTTACATGAATTGCTCGTCTTCCCATCATCATCAGCCTATCCTCTCTTTACATGAATTGCTCGTCTTCCCATCATCATCAGCCTATCCTCTCTTTACATGAAGTGCTCGTCTTCCCACCATCATCAGCCTATCCTCTCTTTACATGAAGTGCTCGTCTTCCCACCATCATCAGCCTGTCCTCTCTTTACATGAAGTGCTCGTCTTCCCACCATCATCAGCCTGTCCTCTCTTTACATGAATTACATAAATTCTGTAAAAAGCAAATCAAGGCAGCAAAGATTGAGACAGAGAGACTCATTGCCAGAGAAAGTTGAAATAATCCCAAAATATTTTATACTACATAAATAGTAAGAATCTAAAAATGATAATGTTGGCCCCTTAAAAATAGTCTGGGTGAAATGGTGGATGATGAGGAGGAAAAAGCCAATATGCTAAATGACTTTATTCCAACAGTGTTTACACAAGAAAATCCCATGACGGATAACATGATCAGGGATAAGAAAAATTCTCCATTTAAATGTCACCTGCTTAACCCAGCCAGAAGTACGGCGGCGTCTAAAAATCACTAAAATTGACAAACCCCCAGGCCCGGATGGGAAACACATAGAATCATAGAATCATAGAATCATAGAATCGTAGAGTTGGAAGGGACCTCCTGGGCCATCTGGTCCAACCCCCTGCTCAAAGCAGGATTCGCTAAATCATCCCAGTCAGATGTCTGTCCAGCCTCTACACCCCCGAGTACTGCAGGAATTAAGCACAGTCATAGACCATTATTCCTAATCTTTAATGATTGCATAATAACAGGGTCTGTACCACAAGACTGGTGTATGGAAAATGTGGGGCAAGATTCAAAAAGGGACAAAAACTGAACTTGGAAATTATAGGCCAGTGAGCTTAACCTCAACTGTGGGTAAAATCCTGGAGGGTTTTCTAAGAGATACTATACTGGAGTATCTGAAGAAGAACTGTGGCGCCCCTGAGGGTTCAGTCGCCACAGAGGTACTGCACCTCCTCCTGAGGTGTGGTACCCCACTATCCAGGTAAGCTGGAGGCACCTGACCACACTCCAACACCTGCATCCCACACAACATATAGAAAAACAAGGATCAACCTCTGAATTAGAAGTTCAGATCAAGAACAGAGCATTTAAATAGTAAAACATCATTTCTTTTATTAATGCAAATATCAAAATTTAAAAGACATCCATGTTCACAAAATTAGTGCAAGAAAAAGGGACAGACGACTCCCATTAAAGTATATTTTGCTGCATTGTATTGGACCTCATAGCTAATAAACATAAAAGCGATAACCCCTTTAATTCAATTTGTATACGCTGGTAGAAACCTATACTAAAGTGTCTGCTGTTCAGTTAGAAATATGCAAGGTGCGCTCACTACACAGCTGGTGCACAGAGGCAGAGATGACCACCAGCCTAGGCTATCCCAATAATGTACCGAAGTTATGTTTATAAGTTGCAACTGACTATGACTTATACAAAAAGGTATGTATAATATCCAATTAGCGCTGAAGCTACTGAGGCCATCACCTGGATCCTGGCAGCGTTAATATAAGTCCCATGGGAGACACTTCCCTCTACCCCGACGTGCACGTTTCGCCCAGCTTCCTCGGGGGGCGTAGTAGTAGTAGTAGTGTAGCAAAGCACCTTTGGTGGCTCCATGCTTGGAACACGAAGAGTGCTGGGAGGCGGGTGGAGCTTAGTCTGCACAAGAGAGCTGGAGAATATTAGGAAAAGGTCAATCGATGAGAGAAGCTCCCCTGAGAGGGATGGAGCCAAGGAAGTGCTGCAGCAGACTCCTGTGACCTGGAGCTGCTGGCACTGCAAAGAGCCATAGAAAGCCTGATTCTCCAGAAGGAGGATAGTTTAGTATGGAACGTAAGGAGAATAAGAGAACTAAGGACTAGGGTCATGTCAGGAACACCGCACTGAACTTGCTCACTGAGCCAGTGTGCTTGTCCTGAGTAAAGCGAACTGTGCTCAAAGATACCTGTGGAGCGGGCAGCAGCCGAGTAGATGTGTACTTCAGAGCAGCAGGACCTGAATCATGTGACTCCTGGGGGCGTGGCCTAAACTCCAGAGAGCTAGGAGCTGCAAGAGAACTCCTAGCAGGGTAACTGTGAGACAAAGTTACCAAGGGGCATAGACAGTGAGAATAGTCAGGACGTAGCCAATGAGTCATACACAGAGATAGCTGCAAGGTACAAGAGGGGCGAGCAGAGAGTAGTCAGGTCACAGGCAATGAGTCATACACAGAGAGGATAGCGAAGTTCAAAATCAATAGGCAAACTCACAACGGGGAACAGAACCGGGTCAGAACCATATAAACAAGCTATAACAACGAACAGGCACACGGGGGTCAGCACACTCGGCCAAAGGCAAAAGTATAACTGACAGGGATTGGAGCTTCCCAGGTGTTTAAGATGCTCTCCCAGAACCAAAAAGAGGCCACAATCATTAACCCCAGGTGTGCAGGTCAAAACCTGCACAGAGCTCCATACATTAACCCCTGACGTGCAGCTCAAAAACCTGCACTAGGATCATGACTGGTCAGAGCAGAGCCCTTCCTCAAGTTTGAAGTGCATGGCCGGGGTCCGGTCCCCAAGGTTGTATGGATACTGATGTTCCTGCAGCAGACACCGGAGGAATAGAAGTTGTCACCACTTTATTCCCAGCAAAGACTTGGGGGCACAACAGCAACGTGAGTGAGCCGGAACCTCATGACCCGATATCAACATGGGTTTACAAGGGACCGTTCCTGTCAGACTAATCTGATAAGCTTTTATGAAGAGGTAAGTTCCAGACTGGACCAAGGTAACGCAGTGGACGTGGTGTACATGGACTTTTCAAAAGCTTTTGATACGGTGCCACACAAAAGGTTGATACATAAAATGAGAACAATGGGGATAGGGCAAAATATGTGTATATGTGTAAGTGGGTTAAGAGCTGGCTCAGGGATAGGAAATAAAGGGTGGTTATTAATGGAGCATACTCGGACTGGGTCACGGTTAACAGTAGGGTACCACAGGGGTCAGTATTGGGTAGCACAGGGGTCAGTATTGGGTACCACAGGGGTCGGTGTTGGGCCCACTTCTTTTTAACATATTTATTAATGACCTTGTAGGGGGCATAGAGAGAAGAATTTCAATATTTGCAGATAACACTAAACTCTGCAGAGTAATCAATACACATGAGGACAATTTTATATTACAGGAGGATTTATGTAAACTAGAAGCTTGGGCTGATAAATGGAAAATGAGCTTTAATGGGGATAAATGTAAGGTCATGCACTTGGGTAGAACGAACAAGATGTATAATTATGTGCTTAATTGTAAAACACTGGGCAAAACAGTCACTCAAAAAGACCTGGGTGTATGGGTGGACGACAAACTCACATTTAGAGGCCAGAGTCAGGCAGCTGCTGCAAAGGCAAATAAAATAATGGGATGCATTAAAAGAGGCATAGATGCTCATGAGGAGAACATAATTTTACCTCTAGATAAGTCACTAGTGCGACCACACTTAGAATACTGTGTACAGTTCTGGTCTCCGGTGTATAAGAAAGACATAGCTGAACTGGGGCGGGTGCAGAGAAGAGCGACCAAGGTTATTAGGGCACTGGGGGGTCTGCAATATCAAGACAGGTTATTACACTTGGGGTTATTTAGTTTGGAGAATCGAAGGCTTAGGGGTGATCTTATTACAATGTATAAATATATGCGGGGACAGTACCAAGACCTTTCTAATGATCTTTTTACTCTTAGACCTGTGACGGGGACAAGGGGGCATCCTCTACGTCTGGAGGAAAGAAGGTTTAAGCATACTCACAGACGCGGATTCTTTACTGTAAGAGCAGTGAGACTATGGAACTCTCTGCCATATGATGTTGTAATGAGTGATTCACTACTAACATGTAAGAAGGGACTGGACGCCTTTCTTGGAAAGTATAATATTACAGGGTATATACACTAGTTTCCTTAATATTGCGTTGATCCAGGGAGCTAGTCTGATTGCCGTATGTGGAGTCGGGAAGGAATTTTTTTCCCCAATGTGAAGCTTCCTGTTTGCCACATGGGGTTTTTTGCCTTCCTCTGGATCAACATGTTAGGCATACCTCCCAACTTTTGAAGAAGGGAAAGAGGGACAAAGCCCTTTAGGTCACGCCCCTAACCCCACCCATTTCAGCAGTCACTCCCATATCCACACCCATTTAGCACTGCTGATCACATGTGGACAGCTGTACAGAGCTGGTACACGTGTATACAATGTGTGGATGGCTGTATATTGCCGGTACACATGAATAAATTTTAAGGACGGTGGTATTTAGCTGACACAGTGTGTGGATGGTTCGTACAGTGGGGCAAAAAAGTATTTAGTCAGTCAGCAATAGTGCAAGTTCCACCACTTAAAAAGATGAGAGGCGTCTGTAATTTACATCATAGGTAGACCTCAACTATGGGAGACAAACTGAGAAAAAAAATCCAGAAAATCACATTGTCTGTTTTTTTTTCATTTTATTTGCATATTATGGTGGAAAATAAGTATTTGGTCAGAAACAAAATTTCATCTCAATACTTTGTGATATATCCTTTGTTGGCAATGACAGAGGTCAAACGTTTTCTGTCTTCACAAGGTTGCCACACACTGTTGTTGGTATGTTGGCCCATTCCTCCATGCAGATCTCCTCTAGAGCAGTGATGTTTTTGGCTTTTCGCTTGGTCACACGGACTTTCAACTCCCTCCAAAGGTTTTCTATAGGGTTGAGATCTGGAGACTAGCTAGGCCACTCCAGGACCTTGAAATGCTTCTTACGAAGCCACTCCTTCGTTGCCCTGGCGGTGTGCTTTGGATCATTGTCATGTTGAAAGACCCAGCCACGTTTCATCTTCAATGCCCTTGCTGATGGAAGGAGGTTTGCACTCAAAATCTCACGATACATGACCCCATTCATTCTTTCATGTACCCGGATCAGTCGTCCTGGCCCCTTTGCAGAGAAACAGCCCCAAAGCATGATGTTTCCACCACCATGCTTTACAGTAGGTATGGTGTTTGATGGATGCAACTCAGTATTCTTTTTCCTCCAAACACGACAAGTTGTGTTTCTACCAAACAGTTCCAGTTTGGTTTCATCAGACCATAGGACATTCTCCCAAAACTCCTCTGGATCATCCAAATGCTCTCTAGCAAACTTCAGACGGGCCCGGACATGTACAGGCTTAAGCAGTGGGACACGTCTGGCACTGCAGGATCTGAGTCCATGGTGGCGTAGTGTGTTACTTATGGTAGGCCTTGTTACATTGGTCCCAGCTCTCTGCAGTTCATTCACTAGGTCCCCCCGCGTGGTTCTGGGATTTTTGCTCACCGTTCTTGTGATCATTCTGACCCCATGGGGTGGGATTTTGCGTGGAGCACCAGATCGAGGGAGATTATCAGTGGTCTTGTATGTCTTCCATTTTCTAATTATTGCTCCCACAGTTGATTTCTTCACTCCAAGCTGGTTGGCTATTGCAGATTCAGTCTTCCCAGCCTGGTGCAGGGCTACAATTTTGTTTCTGGTGTCCTTTGACAGCTCTTTGGTCTTCACCATAGTGGAGTTTGGAGTCAGACTGTTTGAGGGTGTGCACAGGTGTCTTTTTATACTGATAACAAGTTTAAACAGGTGCCATTACTACAGGTAATGAGTGGAGGAAAGAGGAGACTCTTAAAGAAGAAGTTACAGGTCTGTGAGAGCCAGAAATCTTGATTGCTTGTTTCTGACCAAATACTTATTTTCCACCATAATATGCAAATAAAATGAAAAAAAAACAGACAATGTGATATTCTGGATTTTTTTTTTCTCAGTTTGTCTCCCATAGTTGAGGTCTACCTATGATGTAAATTACAGACGCCTCTCATCTTTTTAAGTGGTGGAACTTGCACTATTGCTGACTGACTAAATACTTTTTTGCCCCACTGTATATAGCTGGCACAGTGTGTGGATGGTTCGTATATAGCTGGCACAGTGTGTGGATGGTTCGTATATAGCTGGCACAGTGTGTGGACGGTTCGTATATAGCTGGCACAGTGTGTGGACGGTTCGTATATAGCTGGCACAGTGTGTGGACGGTCGTATATAGCTGGCACAGTGTGTGGACGGTCGTATATAGCTGGCACAGTGTGTGGACGGTCGCATATAGCTGGCACAGTGTGTGGACGGTTCGTATATAGCTGGCACAGTGTGTGGACGGTTCGTATATAGCTGGCACAGTGTGTGGACGGTTCGTATATAGCTGGCACAGTGTGTGGACGGTCGCATATAGCTGGCACTGTGTGTGGACGGTCGCATATAGCTGGCACAGTGTGTGGATGGTTCGTATATAGCTGGCACTGTGTGTGGACGGTCGTATATAGCTGGCACAGTGTGTGGATGGTTCGTATATAGCTGGCACTGTGTGTGGACGGTCGCATATAGCTGGCACAGTGTGTGGACGGTTCGTATATAGCTGGCACAGTGTGTGGATGGTCGTATATAGCTGGCACAGTGTGTGGACGGTTCGTATATAGCTGGCACAGTGTGTGGACGGTCGCATATAGCTGGCACAGTGTGTGGACGGTTCGTATATAGCTGGCACAGTGTGTGGACGGTTCGTATATAGCTGGCACAGTGTGTGGATGGTCGTATATAGCTGGCACAGTGTGTGGACGGTCGTATATAGCTGGCACTGTGTGTGGACGGTCGTATATAGCTGGCACAGTGTGTGGACGGTTCGTATATAGCTGGCACAGTGTGTGGACGGTTCGTATATAGCTGGCACAGTGTGTGGATGGTCGTATATAGCTGGCACAGTGTGTGGACGGTCGTATATAGCTGGCACTGTGTGTGGACGGTCGTATATAGCTGGCACAGTGTGTGGACGGTTCGTATATAGCTGGCACAGTGTGTGGACGGTTCGTATATAGCTGGCACAGTGTGTGGACGGTTCGTATATAGCTGGCACAGTGTGTGGACGGTCGTATATAGCTGGCACTGTGTGTGGACGGTCGTATATAGCTGGCACAGTGTGTGGACGGTCGTATATAGCTGGCACTGTGTGTGGACGGTCGTATATAGCTGGCACAGTGTGTGGACGGTTCGTATATAGCTGGCACAGTGTGTGGACGGTTCGTATATAGCTGGCACAGTGTGTGGACGGTCGTATATAGCTGGCACAGTGTGTGGACGGTCGTATATAGCTGGCACAGTGTGTGGACGGTCGTATATAGCTGGCACTGTGTGTGGACGGTCGTATATAGCTGGCACAGTGTGTGGACGGTCGTATATAGCTGGCACAGTGTGTGGACGGTTCGTATATAGCTGGCACAGTGTGTGGACGGTTCGTATATAGCTGGCACAGTGTGTGGACGGTTCGTATATAGCTGGCACAGTGTGTGGACGGTCGTATATAGCTGGCACAGTGTGTGGACGGTCGTATATAGCTGGCACAGTGTGTGGACGGTCGTATATAGCTGGCACTGTGTGTGGACGGTCGTATATAGCTGGCACAGTGTGTGGACGGTTCGTATATAGCTGGCACAGTGTGTGGACGGTTCGTATATAGTTGGCACAGTGTGGATGGTTCGTATATAGCTGGCACAGTGTGTGGACGGTTCGTATATAGCTGGCACAGTGTGTGGACGGTTCGTATATAGCTGGCACTGTGTGTGGACGATCGCATATAGCTGGCACAGTGTGTGGACGGTTCGTATATAGCTGGCACTGTGTGTGGACGGTCGTATATAGCTGGCACAGTGTGTGGATGGTCGTATATAGCTGGCACAGTGTGTGGACGGTCGTATATAGCTGGCACTGTGTGTGGACGGTCGTATATAGCTGGCACAGTGTGTGGACGGTTCGTATATAGCTGGCACAGTGTGTGGACGGTTCGTATATAGCTGGCACAGTGTGTGGACGGTTCGTATATAGCTGGCACAGTGTGTGGATGGTCGTATATAGCTGGCACAGTGTGTGGACGGTCGTATATAGCTGGCACTGTGTGTGGACGGTCGTATATAGCTGGCACAGTGTGTGGACGGTTCGTATATAGCTGGCACAGTGTGTGGACGGTTCGTATATAGCTGGCACAGTGTTTGGACGGTTCGTATATAGCTGGCACAGTGTGTGGACGGTTCGTATATAGCTGGCACAGTGTGTGGACGGTCGTATATAGCTGGCACAGTGTGTGGACGGTTCGTATATATCTGGCACTGTGTGTGGACGGTCGCATATAGCTGGCACAGTGTGTGGATGGTCGTATATAGCTGGCACAGTGTGTGGACGGTCGTATATAGCTGGCACTGTGTGTGGACGGTCGCATATAGCTGGCACAGTGTGTGGACGGTTCGTATATAGCTGGCACTGTGTGTGGACGGTCGCATATAGCTGGCACAGTGTGTGGACGGTTCGTATATAGCTGGCACTGTGTGTGGACGGTCGCATATAGCTGGCACTGTGTGTGGACGGTCGCATATAGCTGGCACAGTGTGTGGACGGTTCGTATATAGCTGGCACAGTGTGTGGATGGTCGTATATAGCTGGCACAGTGTGTGGACGGTCGTATATAGCTGGCACAGTGTGTGGACGGTTCGTATATAGCTGGCACAGTGTGTGGACGGTTCGTATATAGCTGGCACAGTGTGTGGACGGTTCGTATATAGCTGGCACAATGTGTGGACGGTTCGTATATAGCTGGCACAGTGTGTGGACGGTTCGTATATAGCTGACACAGTGTGTGGACGGTTCGTATATAGCTGGACAGTGTGTGGACGGTTCGTATATAGCTGGCACAGTGTGTGGATGGTCGTATATAGCTGGCACAGTGTGTGGACGGTTCGTATATAGCTGGCACAGTGTGTGGACGGTTCGTATATAGCTGGACAGTGTGTGGACGGTTCGTATATAGCTGGCACAGTGTGTGGACGGTTCGTATATAGCTGGCACAGTGTGTGGACGGTTCGTATATAGCTGGCACAGTGTGTGGACGGTTCGTATATAGCTGGCACAGTGCGTGGACGGTCGTATATAGCTGGACAGTGTGTGGACGGTTCGTATATAGCTGGCACAGTGGACGGTTTGTATATAGTTGGCACAGTGTGTGGACGGTCGTATATAGCTGGCACAGTGCGTGGACGGTTTGTATATAGTTGGACAGTGTGTGGACGGTTCGTATATAGCTGGCACAGTGTGTGGATGGTTCGTATATAGCTGGCACAGTGTGTGGACGGTTCGTATATAGCTGGCACAGTGTGTGGACGGTTCGTATATAGCTGGCACAGTGTGTGGATGGTTCGTATATAGCTGGCACAGTGTGTGGACGGTTCGTATATAGCTGGCACAGTGTGTGGACGGTTCGTATATAGCTGGCACAGTGGACGGTTTGTATATAGTTGGCACAGTGTGTGGACGGTCGTATATAGCTGGCACAGTGCGTGGACGGTTTGTATATAGTTGGACAGTGTGTGGACGGTTCGTATATAGCTGGCACAGTGTGTGGATGGTTCGTATATAGCTGGCACAGTGTGTGGACGGTTCGTATATAGCTGGCACAGTGTGTGGATGGTTCGTATATAGCTGGCACAGTGTGTGGACGGTTCGTATATAGCTGGCACAGTGTGTGGACGGTTCGTATATAGCTGGCACAGTGTGTGGACGGTTCGTATATAGCTGGCACAGTGTGTGGATGGTTCGTATATAGCTGGCACAGTGTGTGGACGGTTCGTATATAGCTGGCACAGTGTGTGGACGGTTCGTATATAGCTGGCACAGTGCGTGGACGGTCGTATATAGCTGGACAGTGTGTGGACGGTTCGTATATAGCTGGCACAGTGGACGGTTCGTATATAGTTGGCACAGTGTGTGGACGGTCGTATATAGCTGGCACAGTGCGTGGACGGTTTGTATATAGTTGGACAGTGTGTGGACGGTTCGTATATAGCTGGCACAGTGTGTGGATGGTTCGTATATAGCTGGCACAGTGTGTGGACGGTTCGTATATAGCTGGCACAGTGTGTGGACGGTTCGTATATAGCTGGCACAGTGGACGGTTTGTATATAGTTGGCACAGTGTGTGGACGGTTTGTATATAGTTGGACAGTGTGTGGACGGTTCGTATATAGCTGGCACAGTGTGTGGATGGTTCGTATATAGCTGGCACAGTGTGTGGACGGTTTGTATATAGCTGGACAGTGTGTGGACGGTTCGTATATAGCTGGCACAGTGTGTGGACGGTTCGTATATAGCTGGCACAGTGTGTGGATGGTTCGTTTATAGCTGGCACAGTGTGTGGACGGTTCGTATATAGCTGGACAGTGTGTGGACGGTTCGTATATAGCTGGCACAGTGGACGGTTTGTATATAGTTGGCACAGTGTGTGGACGGTCGTATATAGCTGGCACAGTGCGTGGACGGTTTGTATATAGTTGGACAGTGTGTGGACGGTTCGTATATAGCTGGCACAGTGTGTGGATGGTTCGTATATAGCTGGCACAGTGTGTGGACGGTTCGTATATAGCTGGCACAGTGTGTGGATGGTTCGTATATAGCTGGCACAGTGTGTGGACGGTTCGTATATAGCTGGCACAGTGTGTGGATGGTTCGTATATAGCTGGCACAGTGTGTGGACGGTTCGTATATAGCTGGCACAGTGTGTGGATGGTTCGTATATAGCTGGCACAGTGTGTGGACGGTTCGTATATAGCTGGCACAGTGTGTGGACGGTTCGTATATAGCTGGCACAGTGCGTGGACGGTCGTATATAGCTGGACAGTGTGTGGACGGTTCGTATATAGCTGGCACAGTGGACGGTTCGTATATAGTTGGCACAGTGTGTGGACGGTCGTATATAGCTGGCACAGTGCGTGGACGGTTTGTATATAGTTGGACAGTGTGTGGACGGTTCGTATATAGCTGGCACAGTGTGTGGATGGTTCGTATATAGCTGGCACAGTGTGTGGACGGTTTGTATATTGTTGGACAGTGTGTGGATGGTTCGTATATAGCTGGCACAGTGTGTGGATGGTTCGTATATAGCTGGCACAGTGTGTGGACGGTTCGTATATAGCTGGCACAGTGTGTGGATGGTTTGTATATAGCTGACACAGTGTGTGGACGGTTCGTATATAGCTGACACAGTGTGTGGACGGTTCGTATATAGCTGGCACAGTGTGTGGACGGTTCGTATATAGCTGGCACAGTGTGTGGATGGTTCGTATATAGCTGGCACAGTGTGTGGACGGTTCGTATATAGCTGGCACAGTGTGTGGACGGTTCGTATATAGTTGGCACAGTGTGGATGGTTCGTATATAGCTGGCACAGTGTGTGGACGGTTCGTATATAGTTGGCACAGTGTGGATGGTTCGTATATAGCTGGCACAGTGTGTGGACGGTTTGTATATTGTTGGACAGTGTGTGGACGGTTCGTATATAGCTGACACAGTGTGTGGATGGTTCGTATATAGCTGGCACATTGCGTGGACGGTTTGTATATAGTTGGACAGTGTGTGGACGGTTCGTATATAGCTGGCACAGTGCGTGGACGGTCGTATATAGCTGGAACAGTGTGTGGACGGTTTGTATATTGTTGGACAGTGTGTGGACGGTTCGTATATAGCTGACACAGTGTGTGGATGGTTCGTATATAGCTGGCACATTGCGTGGACGGTTTGTATATAGTTGGACAGTGTGTGGATGGTTCGTATATAGCTGGCACAGTGTGTGGACGGTTCGTATATAGCTGGCACAGTGTGTGGACGGTTCGTATATAGCTGGCACAGTGCGTGGACGGTTTGTATATTGTTGGACAGTGTGTGGACGGTTCGTATATAGCTGGCACAGTGTGTGGACGGTTCGTATATAGCTGGCACAGTGCGTGGACGGTCGTATATAGCTGGCACAGTGTGTGGACGGTTCGTATATAGCTGGCACAGTGGACGGTCGTATATAGCTGGCACAGTGTGTGGACGGTTCGTATATAGCTGACACAGTGTGTGGATGGTTCGTATATAGCTGGCACAGTGTGTGGACGGTTCGTATATAGCTGACACAGTGTGTGGACGGTTCGTATATAGCTGGCACAGTGTGTGGACGGTTCGTATATAGCTGGCACAGTGCGTGGACGGTTCGTATATAGCTGGCACAGTGTGTGGACGGTTCGTATATAGCTGGCACAGTGCGTGGACGGTCGTATATAGCTGGACAGTGTGTGGACGGTTCGTATATAGCTGGCACAGTGGACGGTCGTATATAGCTGGCACAGTGCGTGGACGGTTTGCATATAGTTGGACAGTGTGTGGACGGTTCGTATATAGCTGGCACAGTGCGTGGACGGTCGTATATAGCTGGACAGTGTGTGGACGGTTCGTATATAGCTGGCACAGTGGACGGTCGTATATAGCTGGCACAGTGCGTGGACGGTTTGTATATAGTTGGACAGTGTGTGGACGGTTCGTATATAGCTGGCACAGTGGACGGTCGTATATAGCTGGCACAGTGCGTGGACGGTTTGTATATAGTTGGACAGTGTGTGGACGGTTCGTATATAGCTGGACAGTGTGTGGACGGTTCGTATATAGCTGGCACAGTGGACGGTCGTATATAGCTGGCACAGTGCGTGGACGGTTTGTATATAGTTGGACAGTGTGTGGACGGTTCGTATATAGCTGGCACAGTGCGTGGACGGTCGTATATAGCTGGACAGTGTGTGGACGGTTCGTATATAGCTGGCACAGTGGACGGTCGTATATAGCTGGCACAGTGCGTGGACGGTTTGTATATAGTTGGACAGTGTGTGGATGGTTCGTATATAGCTGGCACAGTGTGTGGACGGTTCGTATATAGCTGGCACAGTGTGTGGACGGTTTGTATATTGTTGGACAGTGTGTGGACGGTTCGTATATAGCTGACACAGTGTGTGGATGGTTCGTATATAGCTGGCACAGTGCGTGGACGGTCGCATATAGCTGGCACAGTGTGTGGACGGTTCGTATATAGCTGGCACAGTGTGTGGATGGTTCGTATATAGCTGGCACAGTGTGTGGACGGTTCGTATATAGCTGGCACAGTGTGTGGACGGTTCGTATATAGTTGGCACAGTGTGGATGGTTCGTATATAGCTGGCACAGTGTGTGGACGGTTCGTATATAGTTGGCACAGTGTGGATGGTTCGTATATAGCTGACACAGTGTGTGGATGGTTCGTATATAGCTGGCACAGTGCGTGGACGGTCGCATATAGCTGGCACAGTGTGTGGACGGTTCGTATATAGCTGGCACAGTGTGTGGATGGTTCGTATATAGCTGGCACAGTGTGTGGACGGTTCGTATATAGCTGGCACAGTGTGTGGACGGTTCGTATATAGTTGGCACAGTGTGGATGGTTCGTATATAGCTGGCACAGTGTGTGGACGGTTCGTATATAGTTGGCACAGTGTGGATGGTTCGTATATAGCTGGCACAGTGTGTGGACGGTTTGTATATTGTTGGACAGTGTGTGGATGGTTCGTATATAGCTGGCACATTGCGTGGACGGTTTGTATATAGTTGGACAGTGTGTGGATGGTTCGTATATAGCTGGCACAGTGTGTGGACGGTTCGTATATAGCTGGCACAGTGTGTGGACGGTTCGTATATAGCTGGCACAGTGCGTGGACGGTTTGTATATTGTTGGACAGTGTGTGGACGGTTCGTATATAGCTGGCACAGTGTGTGGACGGTTCGTATATAGCTGGCACAGTGCGTGGACGGTCGTATATAGCTGGCACAGTGTGTGGACGGTTCGTATATAGCTGGCACAGTGGACGGTCGTATATAGCTGGCACAGTGTGTGGACGGTTCGTATATAGCTGACACAGTGTGTGGATGGTTCGTATATAGCTGGCACAGTGTGTGGACGGTTCGTATATAGCTGGCACAGTGCGTGGACGGTCGTATATAGCTGGCACAGTGTGTGGACGGTTCGTATATAGCTGGCACAGTGTGTGGACGGTTCGTATATAGCTGGCACAGTGTGTGGACGGTTCGTATATAGCTGGCACAGTGTGTGGACGGTTCGTATATAGCTGGCACAGTGTGTGGACGGTTCGTATATAGCTGGCACAGTGTGTGGACGGTTTGTATATAGCTGGCACAGTGCGTGGACGGTTTGTATATTGTTGGACAGTGTGTGGACGGTTCGTATATAGCTGGCACAGTGTGTGGACGGTTCGTATATAGCTGGCACAGTGTGTGGACGGTTCGTATATAGCTGGCACAGTGTGTGGACGGTTCGTATATAGCTGGCACAGCGTGTGGACGGTCGTATATAGCTGGCACAGTGTGTGGACGGTTTGTATATAGCTGGCACAGTGCGTGGACGGTTTGTATATTGTTGGACAGTGTGTGGATGGTTCGTATATAGCTGGCACAGTGTGTGGACGGTTCGTATATAGCTGGCACAGTGTGTGGACGGTTCGTATATAGCTGGCACAGTGTGTGGATGGTTCGTATATAGCTGGCACAGTGTGTGGACGGTTCGTATATAGCTGGCACAGTGTGTGGATGGTTTGTATATAGCTGACACAGTGTGTGGACGGTTCGTATATAGCTGACACAGTGTGTGGACGGTTCGTATATAGCTGACACAGTGTGTGGATGGTTCGTATATAGCTGGCACAGTGTGTGGACGGTTCGTATATAGCTGGCACAGTGTGTGGACGGTTCGTATATAGTTGGCACAGTGTGGATGGTTCGTATATAGCTGGCACAGTGTGTGGACGGTTCGTATATAGTTGGCACAGTGTGGATGGTTCGTATATAGCTGGCACAGTGTGTGGACGGTTTGTATATTGTTGGACAGTGTGTGGACGGTTCGTATATAGCTGACACAGTGTGTGGATGGTTCGTATATAGCTGGCACTGTCATGATTTGTAGTCTTGCCCTGTCCTGTATTTTGTATAATATGTCATTTAACTTTCCTCTGGTTCATTTGCTGTAAATTAACCATGTCTCCTTCCCCCAATACTTGCAATGTCTTGTGATGTACCTGGACCATAATCTAATTTAGGCTTGTGTCAACAGCTAGTGGAACTTTGGCTATTGTTTTCCTAAGCAGAAGATAACCTACAATACATTCTTGCTTTAAGATCAGATGTGAGTTGGATGCTAAAAGAGAAGGACGAGGCTGTATGAGGAAGCTTCGGCCTCTGTGTGATCGTGGTGGATTTCTGGGACTCTTAAAGGACTATGGTTTTGTGATCTGGCACAAGGATTGTCGGGAGGTGCCCCGAATCAGTTTCCTGTGGACTTATTTTGGGACTCTGCAAATTACCTTCGTGTTGTCCCTCCTTGCTCTGGAGAATACTCCCGTCACAAACTGGTTGGCAGCGGTGGGATCGGAGCAGAAGGAATGGAGGAGAACGGCCCATCAACATCGGGAACCAGCACTGCAGAGTACAAGAACTGGACTGCGGTGAACCTACAAACAAAGGCCCGTGAACTGGGAGTCAGCTACAAGGGACTCTCCAAGGAGCAGCTGATTGAGGCTTTGGAAGCAGTTCACCTGCAAGATGATGCTGAGGAAGGATCCTCACAGCAAAGAGAGGAAAGACGGCAGCCGGAGGTAAATACCCAAAAAAGTCAGTGGGTTGTGTGGTACGAGGAGGAGATGGCCTTGCTGGGAGAAGAGGCTACCATAGAAGATAAGAGGGAGGTCATGCGCACAGCCAAGGAGAGGCAGCGCAGGATGGAGGAGAGGGCAATGCTGGAGAGGGAGATCGCTTTGGAGGCAGCGAGAAGCTCCAGACAGACTGTACCCACAGCATCCCCCATGAGGGAACTCCCCAGAGTGTCCCGCAAAGACTTCAAGCCGTTTAATGAGGCTTCCGGTGACATTGAGGGATTCTTCCTGGACTTTGAGCATCAGTGTCGATTAATGGAAGTCCCGGAAAGGGAGCGCGTCCGACATCTTGTGGGGCTCTTAGAGGGTGGAGCTGCTGCAGCCTATAGAGCTATGGACCCTCGGTGGAACTGTGAGTATGCAGAGATTAAACGGACTGTTCTAGAACATTATGCTGTGACCCCAGACACTTACAGGACCCAGTTTCGTACTTTAGCCTGTAATGAGGAAGTGTCTTTCAAGATGTATGCCCACAGACTCAAACAAATATGTAATCGCTGGCTGGAGGCAGAGGAGGCCTTAACCTGGAACACCTGTCTCCAGGTTATCCTAAAAGAACAATTTTTTGCCCAGTGCCCAGCTGAGATCAGGGAATGGGTGCGTGAGAGGAAACCTGCTACAGTGGAAAAAGCTGCATCTCTCGCTGATGAGGCTCTCACCATCAAGCCTCGGTGGAGAGTTCTGTTGGAGGATGGAGAGAGGCCTACCAGCTCCACAACCCCGGTGGCCCCCAGTTCTTCTGTCCCCATTGTTCCCCGTTCCTCTGAGCCACCACCTCGTGTTGATACCTGTGTTAATGTGCCTCCTGTTGCTTCCACTGCGTTTTCTGGAATACGACGAGGAGAGGAAGTAGCAGAGCGCAGGTGTTATGGTTGTGGGCATCCGGGGCATCTGCAGGCCTCATGTCCAGCCAGCTCATGGAGGAATCGTCCTCAAACCCCTACAGCACCTTCAGGTGGGAGCCGACCGGCAGATTCCCTTACTCCTCGCCCAAGAGGACGCATTGGATGGAGTGAGACACAGCACAGATGCTATCGATGTGGGCAGCCGGGGCATCTGCAAGCCTCCTGCCCAGCTGTTCAAATGAGGATTGATCCTGTACCCAATCATATTATTAATTATGTACAGCCAAGTGCCATGGAGGAAGACGTGTCACCACTACGTGAGGACTGGCCTAGTGCCTCACCCACCCATGTTGCACCACTAGGAGTTTATGGTGTGCGACCCGCAGCTATGACGACTTCAGCTCATCGAGGTAAGCACTTGCAGGAGGTTGTGCTGGATGGACAAAGACTTGTTGGATTTTGTGACTCAGGGGCTTTCCTCACGCTGGCTGATCCCCGAGTGGTTCGGCCTGAGGCAATCCATAGAGGACCTGGGATTGTCATTGAACTGGCTGGTGGACAATGGAGGACTATTCCCACAGCCACTGTGGATCTGAACTTTGGTTTTGGGGTCAGGCGATGTGTGGTTGGGGTGATGGGTGGTCTGCCTGCAGCTGTTCTCCTGGGCAATGATGTGGGAAAGCTACGATGCCAATTCGTGGCTGCATGAAGCCACATGTAAGTTACGCCATGCCTGTGTGTACTTAACCAGTGACCTGTAGAGGTCCCTAGTACGTACACAAATTGGGAGGGGAAGGGATTGTCATGATTTGTAGTCTTGCCCTGTCCTGTATTTTGTATAATATGTCATTTAACTTTCCTCTGGTTCATTTGCTGTAAATTAACCATGTCTCCTTCCCCCAATACTTGCAATGTCTTGTGATGTACCTGGACCATAATCTAATTTAGGCTTGTGTCAACAGCTAGTGGAACTTTGGCTATTGTTTTCCTAAGCAGAAGATAACCTACAATACATTCTTGCTTTAAGATCAGATGTGAGTTGGATGCTAAAAGAGAAGGACGAGGCTGTATGAGGAAGCTTCGGCCTCTGTGTGATCGTGGTGGATTTCTGGGACTCTTAAAGGACTATGGTTTTGTGATCTGGCACAAGGATTGTCGGGAGGTGCCCCGAATCAGTTTCCTGTGGACTTATTTTGGGACTCTGCAAATTACCTTCGTGTTGTCCCTCCTTGCTCTGGAGAATACTCCCGTCACAGGCACATTGCGTGGACGGTTTGTATATAGTTGGACAGTGTGTGGACGGTTCGTATATAGCTGGCACAGTGCGTGGACGGTCGCATATAGCTGGCACAGTGTGTGGACGGTTTGTATATTGTTGGACAGTGTGTGGACGGTTCGTATATAGCTGACACAGTGTGTGGATGGTTCGTATATAGCTGGCACATTGCGTGGACGGTTTGTATATAGTTGGACAGTGTGTGGATGGTTCGTATATAGCTGGCACAGTGTGTGGACGGTTCGTATATAGCTGGCACAGTGTGTGGACGGTTCGTATATAGCTGGCACAGTGCGTGGACGGTTTGTATATTGTTGGACAGTGTGTGGACGGTTCGTATATAGCTGGCACAGTGTGTGGACGGTTCGTATATAGCTGGCACAGTGCGTGGACGGTCGTATATAGCTGGCACAGTGTGTGGACGGTTCGTATATAGCTGGCACAGTGGACGGTCGTATATAGCTGGCACAGTGTGTGGACGGTTCGTATATAGCTGACACAGTGTGTGGATGGTTCGTATATAGCTGGCACAGTGTGTGGACGGTTCGTATATAGCTGACACAGTGTGTGGACGGTTCGTATATAGCTGGCACAGTGTGTGGACGGTTCGTATATAGCTGGCACAGTGTGTGGACGGTTCGTATATAGCTGGCACAGTGTGTGGACGGTTCGTATATAGCTGGCACAGTGCGTGGACGGTCGTATATAGCTGGACAGTGTGTGGACGGTTCGTATATAGCTGGCACAGTGGACGGTCGTATATAGCTGGCACAGTGCGTGGACGGTTTGTATATAGTTGGACAGTGTGTGGACGGTTCGTATATAGCTGGCACAGTGTGTGGATGGTCCGTATATAGCTGGCACAGTGTGTGGACGGTTCGTATATAGCTGGCACAGTGTGTGGACGGTTTGTATATTGTTGGACAGTGTGTGGACGGTTCGTATATAGCTGACACAGTGTGTGGATGGTTCGTATATAGCTGGCACAGTGCGTGGACGGTCGCATATAGCTGGCACAGTGTGTGGACGGTTCGTATATAGCTGGCACAGTGTGTGGATGGTTCGTATATAGCTGGCACAGTGTGTGGACGGTTCGTATATAGCTGGCACAGTGTGTGGACGGTTCGTATATAGTTGGCACAGTGTGGATGGTTCGTATATAGCTGGCACAGTGTGTGGACGGTTCGTATATAGTTGGCACAGTGTGGATGGTTCGTATATAGCTGACACAGTGTGTGGATGGTTCGTATATAGCTGGCACAGTGCGTGGACGGTCGCATATAGCTGGCACAGTGTGTGGACGGTTCGTATATAGCTGGCACAGTGTGTGGATGGTTCGTATATAGCTGGCACAGTGTGTGGACGGTTCGTATATAGCTGGCACAGTGTGTGGACGGTTCGTATATAGTTGGCACAGTGTGGATGGTTCGTATATAGCTGGCACAGTGTGTGGACGGTTTGTATATTGTTGGACAGTGTGTGGACGGTTCGTATATAGCTGACACAGTGTGTGGATGGTTCGTATATAGCTGGCACAGTGCGTGGACGGTTTGTATATAGTTGGACAGTGTGTGGATGGTTCGTATATAGCTGGCACAGTGTGTGGACGGTTCGTATATAGCTGGCACAGTGTGTGGACGGTTCGTATATAGCTGGCACAGTGCGTGGACGGTTTGTATATTGTTGGACAGTGTGTGGACGGTTCGTATATAGCTGGCACAGTGTGTGGACGGTTCGTATATAGCTGGCACAGTGCGTGGACGGTCGTATATAGCTGGCACAGTGTGTGGACGGTTCGTATATAGCTGGCACAGTGGACGGTCGTATATAGCTGGCACAGTGTGTGGACGGTTCGTATATAGCTGACACAGTGTGTGGACGGTCGTATATAGCTGGCACAGTGTGTGGACGGTTTGTATATAGCTGACACAGTGTGTGGATGGTTCGTAAATAGCTGGCACAGTGTGTGGACGGTTCGTATATAGCTGGCACAGTGCGTGGACGGTCGTATATAGCTGGCACAGTGTGTGGACGGTTCGTATATAGCTGGCACAGTGGACGGTCGTATATAGCTGGCACAGTGTGTGGACGGTTCGTATATAGCTGACACAGTGTGTGGACGGTCGTATATAGCTGGCACAGTGTGTGGACGGTTTGTATATAGCTGACACAGTGTGTGGATGGTTCGTAAATAGCTGGCACAGTGTGTGGACGGTTCGTATATAGCTGGCACAGTGCGTGGACGGTCGTATATAGCTGGCACAGTGTGTGGACGGTTCGTATATAGCTGGCACAGTGTGTGGATTATTATTATTATTATTATTATTATTTATTGTTATAGCGCCATTTATTCCATGGCGCTTTACATGTGAGGGGGGTATACATAAAAACAAGTACAATAATCTTAAACAATACAAGTCATAACTGGTACAGGAGGAGAGAGGACCCTGCCCGCGAGGGCTCACAATCTTCAAGGGATGGGTGATAATACAGTAGGCGAGGGTAGAGCTGGTCGTGCAGCGGTTTGGTCGATCGGTGGTTACTGCAGGTTATAGGCTTGTCGGAAGAGGTGGGTCTTCAGGCTCTTTTTGAAGGTTTCGATGGTAGGTGAGAGTCTGATATGTTGTGGTAGAGAGTTCCAGAGTAGGGGTGATGGGCGAGAGAAATCTTGTATGCGATTGTGGGAAGAGGAGATAAGAGGGGAGTAGAGAAGGAGATCTTGTGAGGATCGGAGGTTGCGTGCAGGAAAGTACCGGGAGACGAGGTCACAGATGTATGGAGGAGACAAGTTGTGGATGGCTTTGTATGTCATGGTTAGGGTTTTGTAATGGAGTCTCTGGGCAATTGGGAGCCAGTGAAGGGATTGACAGAGGGGAGAAGCTGGGGAATAGCGGGGGGACAGGTGGATTAGTCGGGCAGCAGAGTTTAGAATAGATTGGAGGGGTGCGAGAGTGTTTGAGGGGAGGCCGCAGAGCATGAGGTTGCAGTAGTCAAGGCGAGAGATGATGAGGGCATGGACTAGGGTTTTTGCAGATTCTTGGGTGAGGAATGAACGGATGCGTGAAATATTTTTGAGTTGAAGTCGGCAGGAAGTGGAAAGGGTTTGGATATGTGGTTTGAAGGAGAGATCAGCATCAAGGATTACTCCGAGGCAGCGAGCTTGTGGGACTGGGGAGAGTGGGCAGTCATTTACTGTAATTGATAGGTTCGTAGGGGGGGTCGCGTGAGATGGGGGAAAGATGATGAATTCTGTTTTGTCCATGTTGAGTTTCAGATATCTAGTGGAGAAGAAGGATGAAATCGTGGACAGACATTGAGGGATTCTGGTTAGTAGGGAGGTGATATCTGGTCCAGAGATGTAGATCTGTGTGTCATCAGCATAAAGATGATACTGAAAGCCATGAGATTCTATGAGCTGTCCCAGGCCAAAGGATGGTTCGTATATAGCTGGCACAGTGCGTGGACGGTCGTATATAGCTGGCACAGTGTGTGGACGGTTCGTATATAGCTGGCACAGTGTGTGGACGGTTCGTATATAGCTGGCACAGTGTGTGGACGGTTCGTATATAGCTGGCACAGTGTGTGGACGGTTCGTATATAGCTGGCACAGTGTGTGGACGGTTCGTATATAGCTGGCACAGTGTGTGGACGGTTCGTATATAGCTGGCACAGTGCGTGGACGGTTTGTATATTGTTGGACAGTGTGTGGACGGTTCGTATATAGCTGGCACAGTGTGTGGACGGTTCGTATATAGCTGGCACAGTGTGTGGATGGTTCGTATATAGCTGGCACAGCGTGTGGACGGTCGTATATAGCTGGCACAGTGTGTGGACGGTTTGTATATAGCTGGTACAGTGCGTGGACGGTTTGTATATTGTTGGACAGTGTGTGGATGGTTCGTATATAGCTGGCACAGTGTGTGGACGGTTCGTATATAGCTGGCACAGTGTGTGGACGGTTTGTATATAGCTGGACAGTGTGTGGACGGTTCGTATATAGCTGGCACAGTGTGTGGACGGTTCGTATATAGCTGGCACAGTGTGTGGACGGTTTGTATATAGCTGGACAGTGTGTGGACGGTTCGTATATAGCTGGCACAGTGTGTGGACGGTTCGTATATAGCTGGCACAGTGCGTGGACGGTTTGTATATAGTTGGACAGTGTGTGGACGGTTCGTATATAGCTGGCACAGTGCGTGGACGGTTTGTATATAGTTGGACAGTGTGTGGACGGTTCGTATATAGCTGGCACAGTGTGTGGACGGTTCGTATATAGCTGGCACAGTGTGTGGACGGTTCGTATATAGCTGGCACAGTGTGTGGACGGTTCATATATAGCTGGCACAGTGTGTGGACGGTTCGTATATAGCTGGAACAGTGTTTGGACGGTTCGTATATAGCTGGCACAGTGTGTGGACGGTTTGTATATAGTTGGACAGTGTGTGGACGGTCGTATATAGCTGGCACAGTGTGTGGACGGTTCGTATATAGGTGGCACAGTGTGTGGACGGTTCGTATATAGCTGGAACAGTGTGTGGACGGTTCGTATATAGCTTGCACAGTGCGTGGACGGTTTGTATATAGCTGGCACAGTGCGTGGATGGTTCGTATATAGCTGGCACAGTGTGTGGACGGTCGTATATAGCTGGCACAGTGTGTGGACGGTCGTATATATCTGGCACTGTGTGTGGACGGTTCGTATATAGCTGGCACAGTGTGTGGACGGTTCGTATATAGCTGGCACAGTGTGTGGACGGTTCGTATATATCTGGCATTGTGTGTGGACGGTTCGTATATAGCTGGCACAGTGTGTGGACGGTTCGTTTATAGCTGGCACAGTGTGTGGACGGTTCGTATATATCTGGCACTGTGTGTGGACGGTTCGTATATAGCTGGCACAGTGTGTGGACGGTTCGTATATAGCTGGCACAGTGCGTGGACGGTTTGTATATAGTTGGACAGTGTGTGGACGGTTCGTATATAGCTGGCACAGTGTGTGGACGGTTCGTATATATCTGGCATTGTGTGTGGACGGTTCGTATATAGCTGGCACAGTGTGTGGACGGTTCGTATATATCTGGCATTGTGTGTGGACGGTTCGTATATAGCTGGCACAGTGTGTGGACGGTTCGTTTATAGCTGGCACAGTGTGTGGACGGTTCGTATATATCTGGCACTGTGTGTGGACGGTTCGTATATAGCTGGCACAGTGTGTGGACGGTTCGTATATAGCTGGCACAGTGCGTGGACGGTTTGTATATAGTTGGACAGTGTGTGGACGGTTCGTATATAGCTGGCACAGTGTGTGGACGGTTCGTATATAGCTGGCACAGTGCGTGGACGGTTTGTATATAGTTGGACAGTGTGTGGACGGTTCGTATATAGCTGGCACAGTGTGTGGACGGTTCGTATATAGCTGGCACAGTGTGTGGATGGTTCGTATATAGCTGGAACAGTGTGTGGACGGTTCGTATATAGCTGGCACAGTGTGTGGACGGTTCATATATAGCTGGCACAGTGTGTGGACGGTTCGTATATAGCTGGAACAGTGTTTGGACGGTTCGTATATAGCTGGCACAGTGTGTGGACGGTTTGTATATAGTTGGACAGTGTGTGGACGGTCGTATATAGCTGGCACAGTGTGTGGACGGTTCGTATATAGGTGGCACAGTGTGTGGACGGTTCGTATATAGCTGGAACAGTGTGTGGACGGTTCGTATATAGCTTGCACAGTGCGTGGACGGTTTGTATATAGCTGGCACAGTGCGTGGATGGTTCGTATATAGCTGGCACAGTGTGTGGACGGTCGTATATAGCTGGCACAGTGTGTGGACGGTCGTATATAGCTGGCACAGTGTGTGGACGGTTCGTATATAGGTGGCACAGTGTGTGGACGGTTCGTATATAGCTGGCACAGTGTGTGGACGGTTCGTATATATCTGGCACTGTGTGTGGACGGTTCGTATATAGCTGGCACAGTGTGTGGACGGTTCGTTTATAGCTGGCACAGCGAGGAAAGTGTCCCGGCCGGGACGGTGGGATACGGACCCGAAATCGGGACTGTCCCGCGGGAATCAGGACGCTTGGGACTTATGATGTTAGGGCAGGTTAGGATAGGATATGGGTTGAACTAGATGGACTTAAAGTCTTCCTTCAACCTTAATAACTATGTTACTATGTTACTATGTTGGGTCACTCAGACTTCCAGGTTCCCTTTTACTCCTCAGATAAAGTATTGCTGAACGTGGAACTTTGTTTTCAAAACCAGTGGTTATCTGTTCTCAGGGTCAGACTGGCCAAACAGAGAACCGGAGGATTCTCCGATGGGCCCAGGCACTGACACCTGCTGGTATACTGGCTAGCAGTTGCCTAGGGCCCCCACTGCTCCAGGGGCCCCCAGCCAGTGGCTATGGGGCCCCTAAGTCAAGGGGGCCTGCCCTGTGCCAGCGGAGCAGCAGCAGGTGACGGGAAGCCATGCCTGTCCCCGCTGCTAAAGAGAAGTTAGTATTCACATTTCCCCATGCCCCTATGGGCGTGGAGAGGAGTGAATACAATTTCTCTTTAATAGCGGGCAGCGTAGCCGCAGGCTGCAGCTAGCACTGCCTGCATGTAAAGCCCCACCACCGCATCACACACACACGCGCATGCACGCAGACAGACATATGCCCTATGAGGGAGCTACAGTATACTCTATGGTGGGGCTGCATTATATTCTGTGGTGGGGCTGCATTATACCTTATTAGGGGTTGCATATTTTGTGGGGTGCTGCGTTATATTCTATGAGGGAGGGCTACATAGATAAACAAATACATTTAGCAAAAGTGGAAACTGAGAGACTCATTGCTAAGGAAAGTAAAACAAACCCAAACTATTCTTTAATTATATAAACAGTAAAAAGATTAAAATTGATGGTGTCGGCCCTTTAAAGAACAATGAGGGTGAAATCATCGAGAGCGATGTGGGAAAAGCAAATGTTTTAAATACTTTTTTCTCCACAGTGTTCACACAGGAAAAGGATTTGCCAGGGGAAATGCAGAGTGATAATGTAAACTCCCCATTATTACCTGCCTAACCCAGGAAGAAGTGCAGAGCCGCCTTAGTAAGATTAAAATGGACAAATCACCAGGCCCTGATGGCATTCACCCTCGGGTATTAAGGGAGTTAAGTAATGTGATAGACAGGCTTCTATACTCAGATTGGGCCAGGGTTACTAGTGGGGGACCACAGGGGTCTGTATTGGGCCCTCTACTATGTAATATATTTATTAATGATCTAGTGGATGGCTTACACAGGAAAATATCAGTATTTGCAGATGATACAAAACTATGTAAGGTAGTTAACACAAAGGAGGACAGTTTACAACTACAGACAGATTTGAGTAAATTGGAGAATTGGGCTGAAAAATGGCAAATGAGGTTTAACCCAGATAAGTGTAAGGTTCTGCACATGGGAAGGAGAAACAGAGGCTACAATTACTTACTAAATGGGAAACTGCTGGGGAAATCAGACATGGAAAAAGACTTAGGCATCTTAGTCAATAAGAAGCTAAATTGGAGTGCCCAGCGTCAGGCAGCTGCCACCAAAGCAAATAGGGTCATGGGATGCATTAGAAGAGGTCTGGGGACACGAGATGAGAACATCATTCTCCCTCTGTACAAATCACTCGTCAGACCACACTTGGAGGATTGTGTGCAATTTTGGACGCCGGTGCTCAAGAAAGACATTACTGAACTTGAAAGGGTTCAAAGGCGGCTACTAAAATGATAAATGGAGTTGGTTCACTACAATGCCCAGAAACGCTATCAAAATTAGGTCTATTTACTCTAGAAAAGAGAAGACTTAGGGGAGACTTAATATATATGTACAAGTATATCAGAGGGCAATACAGAGATCTCGCCAGTGAACTGTTTGTACCAAGTACTGTGACAAGAACAAGGGGGCATTCTCTTCGTTTGGAGGAAAGACAATTTCTGCACCAGCATAGAAGAGGGTTCTTCACGGTAAGAGCAGTGAGGCTCTGGAATTCTCTTCCTGAGGAAGTGGTGATGGCCAACTCACTGAATGAATGTAAGAAAGGAATGGAGGCTTTTCTTGTGAGTAACAGTATAGAAGGTTACGAATAACAGAATATTATAGGTAGATGGGTGACCCAGCTTAGGGGAAGGAATTTTTTTCCCTATGGAGAAAATTGTCTTCTACTCTGTGGGTTTTTTGCCTTCCCCAGGATCAACAATGCAGAACAGCTGCACTAACAATAGGCAGAACTAGATGGAGATAAGGTCTTCAGCCTTCAAAACTATGTTACTATGTTACATTATCCTAGGAGGGAGGCTACAATGTATTCTATGAGGGGGCTACATTATATTCTATGGTGAGGACTACATTATACCTTATTAGGGGGTTGCATATTTTGTAGGGTGCTGTGTTATATTCTAGGAGGGAGGCTACAATTTATTCTATGAGGGGGGTTGCATTATATTCTATGAGGGTGGCTACATTATATTCTATGAGGGTTCTACATTACTTTCTATGAGGGGGGCTGCATTATATTCTAGAGTGTCAGGAGTGGGAGAAGAGGGCTGCATTGGCAATCCAACACAATGGGCAGCACTTTGAACACATTTTGTAAGTGGTCATAAACTTGTAAATAACTCATGAATGAATATAGTTACATTAAAACCAAGCACACCATTGTTTTTCTTGTGAAATTCTCAATAAGTTTGATGTGTCACATGACCCTCTTCCCATTGGAAAAAATAAAGTTGGATCCAAAATGATATATAAACAAGCGCCGGCGCTCCACTGGAAGCAGGTAGAATAAGATAAATTGTGGAAGCTGCTGGTGATTGATAACAGGTTCCATGTATGACCTGTACATGATGTTAAAAATAATAATGATAATCACCGCGCTAACCCACTATAGAATCTTCAGGAATTCTTACCAAAACTGATGTATAACTAGATGTACTTCCTGCTGGTGGGTGATCGGGCCTCCTCAGTGTAGATCATTGATAGGATGATGTGGGTGTCCAGCAGAGTTGTGGGATTGTATTTCCACTAGCAGGAATCATAAAATAGGACATAAATGGGCAGAGCTAGATAACAATGTTGTCATTACCTGGAAATGGAGGGGTTAATTGTACTTACTTGCTGGTGAGTAGATAAATGCTCTGCCAGGTTAGTGTAGACAACTCGATTTGAGAAGCGTGGTGCTACGGGACGATGTACCCTGGATGACGTTTATTGGTACGTTTCCCTTAAAATAAGTGAGTGCTTGAGACCATTAAATTGATAGCAGGAAGGGAACAGTGAGTTCTATAAAGCTGGTGTACTCACTAATCCCCCATATGTAATATGTCACAGGACTTCCATTGTTGAGGCTCCTGCAATGCTGAGGGGCCGTTCCCTGGTCAGCACAGTGGGCATTTATACCCTGATAAAAAATGTGTATCCACAGGGGAGATTCACTAGTCGCACTTAAGTCGGAGGTGCGGGGTATGCACTGCAGGCTTAGTGAACCAACCTTGGTGATAGAGCGTGCAGGTCCTCAGTGCTTGTGACCGCTGTGTAGCGTGGTGCAGCAGGAGGATAAGCGCTGTGCTGGGGACCGCTGGGAGCCGCCAAAAGTCTTGCATGCTCCGGCCGGAAGCATGCTGAGGACACGGCAAGGGAGAGGGGGCGGGGTTGTTGAGTGACGTCACCAAGCTAGGCGGACAGGTGCACGGAGGGCACCATTTCCAACGCGTTTCGAGGAACGCTCTTCCTCTTCGTCAGGGAATGGATCCAAAATGGCCGACTTCAAAATGGCCGCCATGGTAACCACCCATCTTGAAAAGTTTCCCCCCTCCCATATACTAATGTGCCACAAGCAGGAAGTTGATATCACCAACCATTCCCATTTTATTTAAGTGTATAAATAGCCCACCCTGTACTTTTTCTGGTCAGTAAATATCGTTTCTGAGGTTCACTGTGTCTGCAGAAGGGTTTAAGATGGACCCTGGGGAGGTGCAGGCTATAATTGATTGGGTTCAACCTCTTGATCTGAAAGCATTGTAACGATTCTTAGGCTTCGCTAATTACTACAGAAATTTAATAAGGGTTTTCTAAGATCGTGAACCCCCTTACTGACTTCACACGAAAGATGGCGAATCTTAAGGTTTGGTCGTTGGATGCTGTTATCGCCTTTGATAAAGGAGAGCGTCATGTCCGCTCCAGTGTGGATTCAACCTGATCTCCAGAAACCGTTCATTGTAGAGGTGGATGACTCAGAGGTTGGGGTAGGAGCTGTTTTGCCTCAAAGTTCCAAAATTCTGACCAACTTGCGCCCATGTGCATTTTTCTCCAGGAAATTTTCATCTGCTGAAAGGAATTATGATGTTGGGAATCGTGAGCTGCTTGTGGTCATGTAGCCTTTGAAGAAGAGACATTTTTTGGAGAGAGCTATTCATCCTGTTACTGTGGTGACAAATCATAAAAGTTTAGCCTATATTGAATCTACTGAAAGGTTAACCCCTAGACAGGCTAGATGGTCCTTAGTTTTCTCTAGTTTAAATTTTTCCATCATGATCAGATCGGGGTCTAAGAATGTTAGGACTGACGCTTTGTAACGGAGCCTTGATTCAGTTTCTCCTCCAGAACCTCCATCCTCCATTCTTCCTCTTGGAATGGTGATTTCTATGCTATCCTCAGAATTGGAAGCTGAAATCCGTGAGGTCCAGTCGTTGGCCCCATCCGCTACTCCTGAACTTAAATGATTTGTGCCTGTGTATCTTAGATTACGCCTATTGCAGGAATTTCATGACTCCGTCTTAAGTGGTCACCCGGGAGTCACCGCTACACAGAAAGCTGTTGCTAGACTCTTTTGGTGGCCATCCATGCTTAACGATGTTAAGGAATTTGTATCCGCTTGTGAGGTTTGCTCATGCGCTAAAGTCTGTCATAACCATCCGGCCAGGGAATTGGCTCCATTGCCTCTTCCAAAAAGACCATGGACTCATTTGTCCATGGATTTCATTACGGATTTGCCTTTATCTGATGGAAAAACGGTCATTTGGGTGGTGGTTGACCGATTCAGTTATCAAGATCACTTTGTTCCATTATCAGGGTTGCCTAATGCTGAAACACTTTGCAGGTTATTTATCAATCCTGTGGTGAGATTGCATGGCATGCCTTAAAACATTGTATCTGATAGGGGGGTACAATTCTGGAGGGCATTTTGTAGGAAGTTGGGGATTGATTTGTCTTTTTCTTCTGCTTACCACCCTGAGACAGACGGTCAGACAGAGGACAAATCAATCGCTAGAACAAATTTTAATATGTTTTGTGGCTGCTCAGCAGGAGGCCTGGTCCTCATTTTTGCCTCTTGCTGAGTTCGCCTTTAAAGGCCCCGTCACACATAAAGATGCACCAGCAATCCCGACAACAATACGACCTTGTCAGGATCGCTGGTCCATCGCTACATGATCGCTGGTGAGCTGCCAAACAGTCAGCTTCACCAGCGATCAGCACCAGCTAGGACGCTGGTCTCTAAGGTAAATATCGGATTACTAAGCGGCGTGCGTCACTTAGTTACCTGATGTGTACCTTAGAAACCTGCGTGCTCGCACCGGGAGCTGCAAGCATGCAGGTTTCTAAGGTACACATCAGGTAACTAAGTGACGCGAGCCGCTTAGTAACCCGATATTTACCTTAGAGACCAGCTCCCAGCACCAGCTTAGAGCGCTGGGAGCCTCGCTGATCGTTGGCTCCCACTGTCACATGCAGCGATGCGCACTGGCCAGCGGGAGACCAGCGATCAAAAAATGGCCCAGGCCGATCGAGCACGATCAGCGATACCCGAGGGAGCGGTCGCTGATCCCCGTCACACACAGCGATCTCGCTGTGGCATCACAAAATCAGCGATCTCGCTAGCGAGATTGCTGTATGTGACGGGGCCTTAACATTCGGGTCAATCAGTCCACGGTAATGCCTCCTTTCTTTTGTAATTATGGTTTTCATCCTCATTTTGGTGAATTCTCTAGGATGAGTTCAGAGTGTGTGGCGCCCCTGAGGCTCAGTCACCACAGAGGTACTGCACCTTCTCCTAAGGTGTGGTGCCCCACCATCCAGGTAAGTTGGGGGCTCCTGACCACGCTCCAACACTCGCACCCCACACAATAGAGTAGTTCAGCAAAGCCACATTGCGGCTCCTTGCTTAGAGAGAAGCAGAGCACCTTTGGTGGTTCCCTGCTTGGAACACTAAACGTGCTGGGAGGTGGGTGGAGTTTAGAATAGATATAAAAGAGCAGGACGGTTCCAGGATTGAGGTTCAGGTTCAGTGAGGTTCAGAGGTTGAGTATGCCACTTGGAGAGGAGTGGGGATCCCTGGAAGAGGGATGGAGGAAGGAGTGCTGCAGCTGCCTCAGTGATCTGAGCCAGCTGGCACGGCAAAGGAAAGAAGGAGAAGTACATTGAAACGAAGCCTGAGCTTCCATAGAAGGGAAAAGACAAGTACGGAACGTAGGAGTAAAAGGGAACACAGAGGACGTGGGTTAGAGGAAGAACCCTGCCTAGAAGTTCTAAGCGCAAGGCTGGGGCCCAGTCCCTGAGGTTGTATGGACACTAATGGTTCTGCAGCAGACACCGGTGGAGTAGTGGGCTGTAAATGCACTACTCCCATCTAAGACTTGGGGGCACAACAGCAACACGGATAGAGAGCCGGGATTCAGGAGTAGAGAGTCCCCGAAGCAGGCTACAGCTGTCTGGCGTACAAGTAGAGTTCTTGGGAACATCTGTCAGGAGGAACTCCAGTGTAACTCAGTACTAGGAGATCTTCACACTTAAAGGTGCTATAGAGGAGACGTTCAGAAAAGGCACATAAGTTGGCGGAGCGTGGAAGGGAGCATTCCATCTTGCCTGGAGGTTGACTGAGTCCCTGACCCGGAGGACACGGCACAGAAGCGGGCACTACAGACTGTGAGTAAAGCTTTGGAACTACATGCCCTGGTGTCCTCCATTCCTTCCTGCGTCCATCCCCCTGGCACTGCTGCATCCCCTGCGCCAGACACTACACCATCTAAGTGTCTCTACATCTACACTGCCCTGGGACAACAGCCCTGCCTGTGGAGGGCTATAACATCATTGCTGCACCACACCATTTGTCCCGGAGGATCTGCATGCAGCGTCGGCTTAACACCACCCTTGCCGAACACCACAGGTGGAGTCACGAACTATTCATTTAACTACATTCCACCATTCACATCTTCCTATTACTTGGGCGCCCAGGGCCACGGTCCGGGTCACCGCTGCTGTGACACATCCCAGTGATACCGGCCCGGTACCGAGTACCCCACAGCCCTAGGAGGGCAACCCAGATGCCCTGGAGTGGAGGTGACCATTCAGAAACTTGGGGATGTTTGGAGGGAGGTTCAGAGGAATATTGAGGTGGCTCAGTTTCTGCAAAAACATAAGGTCGATAGGAAACGTTCGGCAGGTTTCACTTTCAAAGTTGAGGATAAAGTCTGGTTATCGTCCAAGAATATAAGGTTAAAAGTGCCTTTGGCCAAGTTAGGCCCGAAAATCATTGACACATATGAGATTTTAGAGGTAGTAAATCCAGTTGCCTTTAGATTAAAGCTTCCACAATCCCTTCGTGGCCCCAGTGTTTTTCACAAATCCCTGTTAGAGAAGTTTGTTCCTTCTGTGTTGTCTGTCTCTTCCCCTCCTCCTCCAGTCTCTGTTGATGGAGGTTTGGAGTACGAGGTGCAGAGAACTGTGGATTCTCGAAGGGACCAAAATTATCTCCAGTATCTGGTTCACTGGAGGGTATACAGACCCGAGGAGAGATCCTGGGTTCCGGCTCATTCGGTGAAGGCTGATCGTTTGGTCAGAGCTTTTCACCGTAGGTTTCCTAGAAAACCTAGGTGTCTAGTGGCCCTCCCTTGAAGAGGGGTACTGTCACGATTACTCTGCTCAGTGTCTGAGACTCTGTGATGGACAGCTCTGTCATCATATCCTGTGCTGGGGCGTGCTGAGCTGTCGGTGCTTTGATTGACAGTTCGGTGGATCTATCTGGCTGGAAGGTGCAGAGACTTCCACAGGTGCTCCATATTCTTGGTAATTGCCCTGTTATTTAGGTGAGCTGTCTGGCTCAGATCATTGCTAGTCAAAAGCTTGTTCTAAGCTGGTGCACTCTGGTGTGTTCACCTGTGCCTTGTGCTGTAAGTTCTGATCTTCTTCTCCTGCTGACCTTTGGACCGTGTTCCGACTACCCGTTTGTCATTGCCCCTTTGCATCTGATATTCTGCTGCTGACCTTTGGACATTGTTCAGACTACCCGTTTGTTACTGCTCCTTTGCTTATATGTTGTTTCTCTGGCATTGTGACCCTGGCATGTGACCTGACTTGCGACTTCGTATTTTCCCTTGGTTTACTACGTGATCTTTTGGTATTGACCCCGGAACGTCTGACTGCACTGATTCACGGCCTAGCCGTGGGTTGTGACTACCGTCACACCCGGAAATGTAAAGGTGTCATCGCAAAAACATTAGCAGCAGCTGCAGTGTAAGTGGCATAAGCAATTTCTGCAAGTCATTCCACACATTGTTTAGACCAGCCTGTGCACCAGCAGGACAAAGTAAAAGCCTGACATGTTTTGGACGACTGGAGAGGATGGTGCAGGAGTATCTGGAGCTCAATATCAATGTAAACAAGGGGGGTTTGGATTCTATTGCATTTTGGTCTTCCAAAACAGATGAATGGCCTGAGCTCACCTGGATCTCCAATGACTTTTGCACCCCAGTTGCAGATTGGGCAGACTGGCGATGGTGTCATTTTTAGTGTCATGTGTTGATCTTGCCTTATTGCAGTCTTTGCCATCTTTGTAGTGTCTTCTGTGTTGGCTGTTGCTACTGCTGCTGATGTTACAAACAATTTTTTTTAAATGTGGAGACTCCAAGTTGGGCCTCCATCTGCTGAGTTTCCTGTAATGGAAGGTTTGTCAGAAACCTATTATACTGTTTCTACTCTGTGGAAATTGATGCCACTTTAGTGATGTGTGACAATTATTTTTTTTCAAATGTGGAGAATCCAAGTTCTCCTTCATGTGTGTTGCCTGTTGCAGTATGGCTTCCAGACTGGCAGGCCTGCACTTACTTTTAGACAAATACCAGTGTTACTATCCTTACATTTTTCTAACATTAGTGCTCTATCAAACTGATATTTGTGCCACCTGAGTCTGACTGAGGAAAAAAAATTGAACTGTTGCATCAGGTATCAGGGATACCAAAAAAGAAGGCTTACACCACTCCCTTAACCACCAGGTCCTCATTGAAACCTCAATTCCCCGCTCGAAATACTGGCCCATGGCAGACTGCTTCTCTGCCATTATAAAGATTCTAATGTGGGTCAATTGCTCCGTCATCCACCTGTGTTACTTTCCTTACATTTTTCTACCAATAGTACTGTATGAAACTGATATTTTGTGCCACCTGAGTGTGGCTGAGCAGAAAAGCAGGTTGAGCTGTTGCATGAGGTATCAGGGCTCCCAGCACAGCTGGCCTACACCGATGCCTCACAAGCAAAATCTTAATTTAAACCTCAATTCCAAGCTGTAAATGCTGGGCCGGACCCTGATACCTCATGCACAGCCAATGGCTGACTGCTGCTGTGCCATCTGCAAATTTCTACTGTGGATCAACTGATGCCACTTTTTATGGTGTCTGCCCCTATTTTTAGCTGTTTGGGAAGCTTTTTGTCACCCCTTAAGGTGTTGTGTTTTCGTTTTGGTTTGGCCTCCCATTGAATCTAATGGCATTCGGGTACATTCGACGAACCATTTGATGAACATATTTGGCAAAGTCTTATCGTTTGGCAAATCTAACCGAACCAAATCTTGAAAGGCTCGCTCATCTCTACTTATGCGGCTTTGTATGATGATGTTGACCTCTGCTCTATGGTTACAGGACTCATTATGATTATGGTGACCTCTATTTGGTGGTGATGGAGCTTTGTAAGATGACGATGATGACCTCTATTTTACTTTTTTTAAGATGGTGACCTCTCTTCGATGGTGATGTGGCTTTGTATGATGACGGTGACTTCTGTTCTATGGTTACAGGGTTCTTTATGATGATGGGGACCTCTTTTCAGTGGTTATGGGGTTTTAGCTTTGAATGATGATGACATGACATGACATTGAATGACATCGGTTTCTTCACCTGATTCTGTTCATATGACTACTATTATTCCTGCCGATATGAATCATAGAATGACAGAATGACAGAGCTGGAAGGGACCTCCTGGTCCATCTGGTCCAACCCCCTGCTCAAAGTAGGATTCACTAAATCATCCCAGTCAGATGTCTGTCCAGCCTCTGTTTGAAGATTTCCATTGAAGGAGAACTCACCACTTCTTGTAGCAGTCTGTTCCATGAGTAAAGGACAGAAAATGCGGATGAGTGACCTCATGGAGATCAACATCCAACACTGCGGAGACACCATCACATGTTTCTCAACGCAGTGATGCTAGAGCAATGCCCCCATCCCTTATGGGAAATATGCAAAAACATGTAAATCAAGAGCCACGGAGACACCATCACATGTTTCTCAACGCAAGCAATGACTAGCCAGGTCTTTCACCGGGAAGGGACAACCACGGGAAGGGCAGTCTCCAATGAAGGAAACCACCTATGCCAAAACATGGCATCCATCCACAGACAGCTGTTTCGGGGTATTGCCCCTCATCAGTGTGGAGTAGGAAAACGGCAAGTAGGAGCAATGCCTAGTAAAAGACTGTGAAAATGAGGATGAGTGACCTCATGGAGATCAACATCCAACACTGCGGAGACACCATCACATGTTTCTCAACGCAAGCAATGACCAGCCAAGTCTTTCCCCGCGAAGGTACAACCACGGGAAGGGCAGTCTCCAATGAAGGAAACCACCTATGCCAAAACATGGTATCCATCCACAGACAGCTGTTTCGGGGTACAGCAGTTTCCTACTCCACACTGATGAGGGGCAATACCCCGAAACAGCTGTATGTGGATGGATACCATGTTTTGGCATAGGTGGTTTCCATCATTGGAGACTGCCCTTCCCGTGGTTGTACCTTCGCGGGGAAAGACCTGGCTAGTCATTGCTTGCGTTGAGAAACATGTGATGGTGTCTCCGCGGCTGTTGATTTACATGTTCCATGGGTAAAGACTCAGCTCCTTATTCATGTTTCACAATTGACTATTTTTTTATATGTTGTGACTACCACAGGTTCGGTCACATGTTATCTTGTACGTGGGACTTTTCTTCCATTTGGTTGCTTTAAGGCCCCGTCACACACAGCGATCTCGCTAGTGAGATCACTGATTTTGTGAAGCCACAGCGATCTCGCCAGCGAGATCGCTGTGCGTGACGGGGATCAGCGACCACCCCCCTGCCGGGTATCGCTGATCGTGCTCGATCGTCCTGGGCCATTTTTTGATCGCTGGTCTCCCGCTGGCCAGCGTGCATCGCTGCGTGTGACAGCGAGAGACCAGTGATCAATGACGACGCTGGTTTCTAATGTAAACATCGGGTATCCAGGAGCTGCGGCTCCTGGATACCCGATGATCACATTAAAACCCAGCGTGCTCGCTGGTCCTGATCGCTGGAGGGGCTGTCTATGTGACAGCTGACCAGCGATCAGCCTAACGATGTCCCAGCGATCCCATCATGTTGGATCGTTGGTGGATCACTGGGACATCGTTATGTGTAACGGGGCCTTTATTCTGTGTTCTGTCGCCTGTTTCTGGTTTTCCCATTGGAAACATGTGAACTGGTAAAACTGGACATCAAGTGGCAGATCTCTGAGGTCCACACATCTCCATTGTTGAGCCCATTCACACCTGTGTTGTGTTTGTCCACGCCTTTGAATTTAAGAATAAAGTGCTATAAAGAGAGCACAAAAACACAAGAGCGGGTGGGAATCAGCGCACCGTGGGGGGGAAGAAAATAGGCCTGAAGGTCTCTCCACAAAGCCCACAGTGCATAGTAAAGACACATATTTACACTGCGCACATTCAGGCCATTGCCCTAGAAAGGACATTTTGTTTTTGTAATCCCTAGGAGCTCATTATGTAAACTTTGGTACAATGGGTCCGTGTAATGAGGAGGGGCGGAATGAATTCTGATGCGGTTATCTGGCGTCCTGGACAATGCAATTACATTCATCATATCCCGGGGGCCACTCCTGATTATGTGGCCCATGGAGGAGACCTGCAACCACAACTGAGTGGTTCTTGTACACATGGCATCATGTACCAACCTAAGACAGCTGCTCATTAGTGAGATATCAATACATTATCATACATTTCACACCAGCTCTAAAGACTATAAGTGGTGCTGCTAAATGTCTCCATCCTGAGCAATAACACCACTCACAGCAGACCCTGATGTCAACGTGCATCATGACCACCTCCTAGGCTCATCCTCTAGTTGTCTGCCCAAACTATCGCTCAGGGGCTCACATCGAACCGGCATGAAGTGGAGTCCGGATCCAGTACTGGTGTCTGGGTGCCCTCCGATTCATCTGAATGTGCATCCTCGGAGTCTTATTCAGTTGAAATGTGTTGTGGTGCCTGCAGCCACCAGCTTCCTGCACCACAATAATGGCCACCAGTCTAGCAATGGCCGGCAGCTGATGTAGGTGCCAATTTCAGCTGCTGGCCTCTTCCACGCTGCATATGGAGCAAGAAGAGGATGGCGCGAGCATGTGGACATGTATATCTGTGTGTGTTTGTGTGTTACAAAAGTGTGGCAATATGGGGGACATAGGGGCCCAGGACGGAAGACATATGAGACCAGGATGGGGGACATATGGGACCAGGACGGAAGACAAATGAGACATATGGCACCAGGATGGAAGACATATGGGACCAGGACGGAAGACAAATGAGACATATGGCACCAGGATGGAAGACATATGGGACCAGGACGGAAGACAAATGAGACATATGGCACCAGGATGGAAGATATATGGGACCAGGACGGAAGACAAATGAGACATATGGCACCAGGATGGAAGACATATGGGACCAGGACGGAAGACAAATGAGACATATGGCACCAGGATGGAAGACATATGGGACCAGGACGGAAGACAAATGAGACATATGGCACCAGGATGGAAGACATATGGGACCAGGACGGAAGACAAATGAGACATATGGCACCAGGATGGAAGACATATGGGACCAGGACGGAAGACAAATGAGACATATGGCACCAGGATGGAAGACATATGGGACCAGGACGGAAGACAAATGAGACATATGGCACCAGGATGGAAGATATATGGGACCAGGATGGGCGATATATAGAACCAGGATGGAGGATATATGGAAACAGGGTGGAGGATATATGGAACCAGGAAGGGGAACATAGGGTACCAGGATGGAGGATATATGGGACCAGGATGAGTGACATGGAAGCTTAAAATGGAGCGTACAGGGGCCCATGATGGAGGGCATGGGGACCCAGGATGAAAGACATGGGGACAAGGATGGAGTACATTATTACATAAAGGGGTCAAGATGGGGAACATAATTAAAGGGACACAGGATGTGGGACATTATTACAGGAGTAGACCAGGATGATGAGAGACAGTGTCACAGAATGAGACCAGATCACTATTTGGTAATAATATATGATCTGGTCACAGTGTGGCAGTATCTGATCCTTGACTGTGGTATTATTCGATCACTATATGGTGGTAATATGTGGTCTGGCCATGGTGTGACTGTATTTGATGCTTGTCTGTGGTATTCTTCAGTCATATTGTGGTGGTAATATGTGATCTGGTCACGGTGTGGCAGTATCTGATCTTTGATTGTTGTATTGTCACGTATACCTATCCTGTGTGATGCGACCCGCAGGTCAGTAACTGAAACAAAACAAAAGGGGAACACCAGGGAAACAGTTACAATGGTGGGCCCTGCAATAGGGAACGGGGACGTGGAGACCTCCTGCACTCCCCTGAGGCAGTGTCCCTGAACGCTCCTAACGTTCCCTATACAGGCCCTTCACCTGTCGCTGACCAGGATACCTGAATCCCTCACTAGCCCTGCACCTATCCCTTACTAGGGAACTGGTTAGTGCGGACACTGGTCCCACCACTGCACTAATACACACGAAGGAAAATACACCAAACAGGGAAAACAACAAAAGACTTATCTTTCTCTGCTGCAGTCACCAGGCAGCAGAGTTCATCACCGGATTAGCTTTCAGCAGTGGCTCGACACCTCAGAGCCAGCTGCTACCTTCACATCTTTCTCCGCTGCAGTCACTGGGCAGCAGAGATCAGCACCAGATCAGCTTTCAGCAGTGGCTAAACACCTCAGAGCCAGCTGCTAACTTTGTGGTTTGAATCCACAAAGGACCTGCTTTAACCAACCCCAGCTGATACACCAGGTGACCTTATATAGCAAAGGAGGAGTGGACACCATCAGCTGAGAAACCAAAGACATGTAATAACCCCAGTGTCCACCGGGGGGCAAAAGGTAAAGCAAAGAAACTATCAGACATGTAATAACACCTGTGGCCACCGGGGGCAAAAACCCATATTAAGGCCCCAAAGGCCTGAAAGGAAAAAAAAAGGTTTAAATGAGGGAACCCAGAATCTGACACAAATCCAAGAATTGGACTGTGACAGGTATTATTCGGTCACTATATGGTGGTGATATGTGGTTTGGTCACGGTGTGGAGGTATTTGATGATTGTATGTGGTATTAGTCAATCATATTGTGGTGGTAATATGTGGTCTGGTCATGGTGTGCCAGTTATTGATCCCCGTAAGTGGTATTTTTTTATCACTATGCGGTGGCAATATGTGATCTCTTCATGGTATGGCAGTGTTTGTAACTTGTATGTGGTATTATTCGGTCATTCTGTGGTGGTAATATGTGGCTTGGTCATGGTGTGACATTATTTGTTCTTTGTATGAGGTAATATTCAGTCTCTATGTGGTGGTAATATGTGATCTATAAATGGTGTGGTGGTATTTATGGGCCTGTATTTGGCATTATTTGGTCCCTCTGTGATGGTAGTATGTGGTTTGGTCATGGTGTGACAGTATTTTTGCCTTGTATGTGGTATTACGCAGTCACTATGTGGTGGTAGTATGTGGTATTTTCATAGTGTGGCAGTATATGTGGTCTGGTCATAGTGTGGTGGTTTTTGTCCCATGTATGTGGTATTATTTGGTCACTGTGTGGTAGTAATATGTGATCTCTTCATGGTTTGGTAGTATTTGTTCATTGAATGTGGTATTATTTGGTCACTCTGTAGTTGTAATATGTGGTTTGGTCATGGTTTGGCAGTATTTTTCCCCTGTATGTGGTATTATGCAGCCAATCTGTGGTGGTAATATGTGGTTTGGTCATGGTGTGACAGTATTTGTCCCCTGTATATGGTATTATTCAGTCACTCTTTGGTGGTAATATGTGGTTTGGTCATGGTGTGACAGTATTTGCTCCTTGTATGTGGTATTATTCAGTCATTATGTGGTGGTATTATGTTCGCTGGTACTTTTTCCTTGTATGTGGTATTATTTGGTCACTATATGGTGGTAATATGTGGTCTGGTTGTGGTGTGGTGGTATTTATCCTTTGTATGTGGTATTATTCAGTCACTATGTGGTGGTAATATGTGGTCTGGTAAATGTGTGCTGGTATTTTTTCCTTGTATGTTGTATTATTTGGTCACTATGTGGTGGTAATATGTGGTCTGGTAAATGTGTGCTGGTACTTTTTCCTTGTATGTGGTATTATTTGGTCACTATGTGGTGGTAATATGTGGTCTGGTCGTGGTGTGGTGGTATTTATCCTTTGTATGTGGTATTATTCAGTCACTATGTGGTGGTAATATGTGGTCTGGTAAATGTGTGCTGGTATTTTTTCCTTGTATGTTGTATTATTTGGTCACTATGTGGTGGTAATATGCAGAGAAGGACGAACTTAAACAGTAAAATTTGGTGTCCGTACCGAACACCTACTGTTGGGGCACGGACACTGAACACAGACTTCACCAGGAAGTCTGTGTTACTGTTTGAGTTTGGTTGCCCGAACACCAGGTGGTCAGAGAGCCGCAGTTCCCATGCTGTCAAAAGACAGCATGAGCGCTCAGGTGTGATCGGAGGTATAAAGTTTACCTTCGGTCATTGGTGTAAGCTGATGGGACTACTTCTCCCATCATCCGAGACCTGCAGCCGCTAATAAGGCCGGAGTCACACTGGCGAGGAATACGGCCGAGTGAGAGGCGCTAAAAGCACGCATTAGACACGGACAAATGATTCTCTATGGGGCACCTCGCACCAGGCGTATATTTCTCATCCGTATTCTACGGTCCGTGCCAATCGCAGCATGCTGGGACTGTCAGAGTACTACGCCTGTAGTACGCCAATGCAAGTCTATGGGTGCGCAAAAAATACGGATTACACACGGAACACACGTGTGACCTGCGAGAAATACGCAGGTCTTTTGGCTGATGACAGGAAATGGCCCAATCCATCATCAGGAAGCGTAGACATGCAAATGTGCAAGGCTAAACATCATTAACCTTAGCGCGTGCAAGAAAAAAGGAATATAGAATCAGCCCCCCCCTTCCTGTGCATGTACTTTTATTAGCCTCATGAGGCCGTTACATTTGGATGTGACACGTGGCTTCACACAGCCATAATTTGGGGTTAGGCCACAAGCTCCTCATCCTCCTAGACAAAACAAATTATTTTAAGTGTAGCTAAAGAGACCCTGTGTATCGGCCCAATTACATATGCCACCATGGGTAGAAAGCACACCCCAGAAGGCCCCATGCCGAGACTACTGTTAGAAAATGTGACCTCTCCAATATGTGAATTTGACAATATTTCCTGTCACACTGCAGTGGAAGATGTGATGAAACGCTGGTGAAGCATCCGTGACCAGTACCGCCGGGAACGCCAGCAGCAGTCCAGGAGTGGGGATGCTGGATATGTAAAAAGGAAGTACATATACTATGACCGCCTCTCCTTCCTCGCCCCAATTCTGGCTCTGAGACCGTAAGTAGATACCTCACACCACATTACACAAATACTTTACAGGGCCAAAAATATTGATGTATTTTTGCCTCTGTTCTATTTCATAACAGAACTCAATCCAACCTTACGAAGAGAGGAACGGCCTCAGAGGCAGAGCCCATTATAGATCCTGTAGGGGATGAGGTGGCTGGCCCATCTTCTCCCCCTACAAGAAGGATGGCTGAAGATGAGGCATCACAGGACAACACAATGGCTGGCCTACACACAACACCACCAGGACGGTCTGCTGCTGCCCCATCACCCATCCTGGAAGAGCCGGGCAACTTGAGCAGCAGCCCAACTGCCCAGATCAGGTCCTCCCCACAGGCTGCTCTTACATCATGGCGAACAAGAAGAAGGCGCCAGGTCACTATTCAAGAGAGCAGGACCAATGTGGACACAGGGGTGCTCAATTATTTATCTAGAGTAACTACAGATGATGGGGAGGAGGCCTATGCACGTAGCCTCACCCTTTATCTCCGTGCCCTTACCCGTGAGGTCAGGCTCCGTATTAGGGGGTGTATTCAGATCCTGCTTGATGCAAGCACCCCCCCAATACCCCATATGAGGTTTTTGAATTTCTGGAGAGGTGGCAGCTCTCACCACGAAATCTAATGCGCATGAGACCATCCACACAGATGCTTGCTCAAGCAGGGTCCGAACAGCCCCTAATATGTGGCCCAATACCTCAACCCCTTCCTCCCCCTACCCAACCTTCTATTCCGCAGCCCCAAATGTCAGCCTCAAGCCAACCCCACCAATATGGCCACTTGTACCCACCCAGTGTTAGAGGCTGGTCCCAACCTGGTTGGGGACGATCTGGCTATCTTGGTGGGTATGAGCCACGTGCCTACCACAGCCAACAAGAAGCCCCTCACCATCATCATTACTCTGGCCAGTATCCCCAACAGTCCCAGGAGGCAGGACAATTCCAGCATCATGGGCAACAGTATGGCCCCACACAGGGCGATGTTGGCCACAGTGTCCAGCAGCACCCACAGGCTGTTCTTCCACGTTCCCCTTCCCCAACCTATGTGGATTTATGATTCTGATGGGTGGAGATGTCCAGTGACATGTAACTGGTGCTCCTAATATAAATGAAAAAACAGGTGTTCTCCTTCACCAACATTTAGAACATAATTTAACATTCTAATTTTTAAACAATGTTTTCCAAACATATGAAACAATCCATCATGACAGGCAACGCTACCTCACGCCTTTCAGACAGATATTACATGTGTGTACAAAAGAGAATATTTAAATGCGCTATGCTGTAAAATGAAAGGATGAAAATACACTACTCACTTGCTAATGCCTAGGAAAGGCGTGCTGGCCTTAGTGAAGTAGTCACCTTTTTTGCTAGCAATCTATAGTAACAAATGAAGGCGACCAGCCTTCAGAATATCACGCTCTCTCTATGTCTTAACAAGTGAGTTTTGTTTTTTCATCCTTTCCAGTATAGCATGGTTAAATATTCTCTGTTCTACAGACAGGTAATATCTGTCTGAAAGCCGTGAGGTAGCCTTGCCTGTCATGGTGGAATCTTTCTATGAATGGAAAACATTCTGAAGAAATGTGAGTGTTATCTTGTAGCCTTTATTTTGGTGATGGAGATCACCTCTTTTTGGCAAATCTAGTTTAATCTTGTCATGCAGCAATGTTGTTATTGCCTAATCTTTTTTTGTGTTTTGTTATATAATGTTACTTTTCAAAAAAGTTAAAGAAGGCACAAAGGGTCATTTTGCCCATTGCCAAAATGTTCTTATGGCAATATTATGTTTGCCTTTACGCAACCAAAAAAAAAAGGCAAAACTAAAAATTTGTCTACTACAGTTAACGTCTCTGTGTGATTTTTCACAATCCCTCACAACATACTAACATACAATAACCAATGCAATGAAACAGTCATAGAAACATAAGGGGTTGAGTAATACATATTTAGACACACTTAAAGAAACAAATTATAACATAGACACAGCATGCTCTTGCCAAGAAGTTTCCCCCTCAGGTGAGATAAAGTAATTAGTGAAAATATCACGGACTTTGAGGCCAGAGAGCGGTCTACGTTGAGGGATGATAGGTCGTCTCACCCTGCGCACATTGTCCGGCCTACGCACAACACCATCAGAGGAGGAACAATCATGTATCCTGGTGAAGTTATGAAGAACCACACAGGCTTTCACAACTTCATTCACATTTTGTTCACTCAGCTGAATAGCAGACTGGAGTACCCGCCATTTGGCACAAAGAATGCCAAGGAACACTCCACCAGTCGCCGAGCACGTGATAGGTGCAAGTTAAAAATTCTGCGCCGGTGGACAAGGTTGCGGCTGGGATATGGCCTCATGACATTGCACGATAACTGAGAGGCCTCATCTGCCACAAGGACATAAGGGACTGATTCTTCAGGGGAGACTGGTAGCTGGCGTGGTGGTGGTAGATCCAACTGGTTGGTGCGTAGCCGCCGAGCCATAAAGGAAGTATTGAAGACTCGAGAGTCTCCCGTCCTTCCATAGGCCCCAATGTCAACAATTATAAACTTGTATTGAGGGTCGGCCAGAGCCAACAATACAACAGAAAAGTATTGTTTATAATTGAAGAATTGGGAGCCAGAGTTCGGCGGCTTACGCACCGGATATGTTTGCCATCCAGGGCCCCAATACAATTTGGAAACTGGCAGTCCTCCTCAAAGTCCCTTGATATCCTTAACCAGTCTTCCATCCTGGGCTCGGGCATGACCACTTGATGGAGTCTTGTACAGATTTCACTACATGTCGACCTGACTATGCCAGAAATGGTAGATCTTCCAATCAGAAACTCATGGTGGAGGGCGGCATAAGACAGGCCAGTGGACAGGAAGCTGTAGAACAACAGAAAAGGAAGATTTTAGAATGCAGAAAGTCCAAAAACATCAGTTACATGCCGACCAAACTTGGTAGGAATTGAGATAGAATAACACACACATATTTGGTTGCACAATGACTAAGTGATATGCAGGACATATTAGATCTAACATTCTGGTGTGTAAGGTGAAACATGTTTGGAGTAAGATGAGGGCATTAAACTTTGTCCAAAGAAGGCAAAAATACATAATTATGCACACACATTATGAACATAGAGAATGTGGCTGTGTAGTACATACCGTAATGTGAGTAGAAGTCGCTCCTCTGCAGATATGGCTTTGCACATCCTTGTGTCCTGAAAGGTGATCCCAGGGCGCACTGTCTCCAAGAGTCGATCAAATGTTGCAAGGCTCATGCGACAGTACTGGTAAAATTTCTCCGGATGCTCCCGCAGAGAAGAATAGAGGCGGTGAAAATGACCTCTTGTGAGTCGTTGCCTCAGAAGTGGATGGACCCACATGCGTCTCCTCCTCCGCGGATCCACTATCACTGTGTATGGTTGACCAAAGCGGCGTGACAAAAGCCAGGTAAAGAGAACCTGCTCAGTTGTGTTGAATCTCAGACCCTCTGCCATGCTGCACAAAGAACACCAACACACCTCGTGAAGGCAAGGTGACAAATGGACAGAATGGAGGCAGCCACCTGTTCCTGAGCCAATACATAGGGTGCAGGCTAATGATTTAAATTGTTTGCAGGCCTCAAAACCGTTAAATGTCCATTTTGCAAGGCTGCGAGAAAATCTCGCCATACGGATGCCATACGGATTACATATGGATGCTGACATGCGCAAAATACGCGACCTCACCTTGCTTACGGATGACCTATGGAGCACTATTTAGGGGTCATTCATCCGTATTACGCCTGTAAACTACGGACCGTATTTTGCGCAGGTTAGTGTGACTCCAGCCTAACAGTGAGAGCAGGATCGGCTGATGGGTGTATTCATTTCCTGCGCTGTAAATAAATAATAATAAAAAAAACGGCTTGAGTTTCCCTGTATTTTTGATAACCAGCCAGGCAAAACTCACAGCTGGGGGCTGCAACTCTCAGCTGTCAGCTTCAGCAAGGCTAGTTATTAAGAATAGAGGGGTCTCCATGCCGTATTTTTTAATTATTTAAATAAATAATTTTAAAAAACGGCGTGAGGGCCCTCCCATTTTTGACAATCAGCCTTGCTAAAGCAGACAGCTGGGGGCTGGTATTCTCAGGCTGGTAAGGGGACATGGATATTGACCTTCCCCAGCTCAAAAATAGCAGCCCGCAGCTGCCCAGAAAAGGCGCATCTATTAGAAGTGCCAATTCTGGCACTTTTCGAGGATCTTCCCACTTGCCCTGTAGGTATGGCAAGTGGGGTTCATATTTGTGGGATTGATGTCACCTTTGTATTGTCCAGTAACATCAAGTCCAAGGCTTAATAATGGAGAGGTGTCTATAAGACATCTATCCATTACTAATCCTATAGTTATATGGTAAATAAAGACACAGTTTTCCATTTTTATTTAAATGCATAATTCCACTGAAGCCCTCATTCTCCTGTAATAAAAACAATATACCATACCTGTCATTCTTTCCCACACCGTAATCCATGTCTGGGGATAAACAGTTTTCAACGTGGACAGTGCCAAGATGCGACTGTCCAGGCTGAGAACCATTGGTGAATGAGCTGCTGCAAGCGCAGCCTCAGAGACCGGTGGTGATGTCATTGAGGTTACCTCCGGTCTTGTGAGTGAGACTCAGTTCCCAGCCGGGCTGAAATGACATGATCTCGGTGGCATCTCTGCTAGCACCGTGAGAGGTTTTCTCAAGGTGCTAGTGGGGATCTCACAGAGGTCACCGCAGTTCAGCCCGGCTGGAAATGCAACGTCAGTGATGTCATCGCTAGTCACTGAGGCTGCGCTTGCGGCAGCTCAGTCATAGAATCCTAGAATCGTAGAGTTGGAAGGGACCTCCTGGGCCATCTGGTCCAACCCCCTGCTCAAAGCAGGATTCACTAAATCATCCCAGACAGCTGTCTGTCCAGCCTCTGTTTGAAGACTTCCATTGAAGGAGAACTCACCACTTCTCATGGCAGCTTGTTCCACTCATTGATCACTCTAACTGTCAAAAGTTTTTTTCTAATATCTAATCTGTGTTTCCTCCCATTCAGTTTCATCCCATTGCTTCTAGTCTTTCCTTGTGCAAATGAGAATAAAGTTGATCCTTCTACAATGTGACAGCCCTTCAGATATTTGTAGACAGCTATTAAGTCTCCTCTCAGTCTTCTCTTTTGCAAGCTAAACATTCCCAAATTCTGCAACCTTTCCTCATGAGACAGGGTTTGCAGACCAGTCACCATTATGGTCGCTCATCTCTGAACTTGCTCCAGTTTGTTGATGTCTTTTTTTAAAATGTGGTGCCCAAAACTGGACACAATATTCCAGATGAGGTCTGACCAAAGAGGAGTAGAGGGCAATAATGACTTCACGTGATCTAGACTGTATGCTTTTGTTAATACATCCTAGAATTGCATTTGCCTGTTTTGCTGCTGCATCACACTGTTGCCTCATATTCAGTCTGTGATCTATTAGTTGTAACAACCCTGCTGTTGTCACTGCATGGCCTCCCATCCCCCGCACATCAACTTACTCACTGCTCCAGGTCATGCTGTGAATTCTGTATATTGCCAGCCCTGTGCTCTGTGCCTCTGCTCTTCTGTATGTTTCCTGGCTATGTGTGTATAGGGGGGCGGCGCCAGAACTCTCTGGTTCTTATGCAGTCAGGGTGCACCTGTCTAATCTGTCAATGACCAATCACCTAGAGCCATTGACTATTTAGTTCCGCCACACCCACTGAAACACTGCCTGTGCAATGTCTAATCTCAGTTAGTATCTTGCTGCTGGGGAAGCCAGGCCCTGTCCTGTGTATTTCCTCCTTCTCTGGAGGAATACTTCTTGTCTTGCTTTGTACCTTGTCTGCCTGCCAGGAGGCTGAATATCCTGGCCCTTGAGTCTTGGTCCCAGTACCTTGTCTGTACTCTGTCCTACCTTAGTCTCCCTTTCTCCTTGTCTGTGGCTTCCTTCCCTGCTGTGTCTTTCCTTGTGTCATCCCTGTCTGTGCATCTGCACCCTTGCCGCTCTGCCTGCTCGGCTCCCTAGCCGCTCTGCCTGCTCAGCTCCCTTGCCGCTCTGCCTGCTCGGCTCCCTTGCCGCTCTGCCTGCTCGGCTCCCTTGCCGCTCTGCCTGCTCGGCTCCCTTGCCGCTCTGCCTGCTCGGCTCCCTTGCCGCTCTGCCTGCTCGGCTCCCTTGCCGCTCTGCCTGCTCGGCTCCCTTGCCGCGCTGCCTGCCCGGCTCCCTTGCAGCCCAGCCTACTCCGCACTCCTGCAGCTCCGCCTACTCCGCACTCCTGCGGCTCCGCCTACTCCGCACTCCTGCGGCTCAGTTCCTAACCTGTTCCAACATATTCCACTCCTTCCTGCCTGTGTCAATACCTGCACCTCCTGTGTGAACAGGTCCCAACCTGTTCCTTCATACACCACACCTGCTTGCCCTGTGTCTCCAAGCCGTGCCTGATTGCCCTGTGTCTCCAAGCCGTGCCTGGTTGCCCTGTGTCTCCAAGCCATGCCTGCTTGCCCTGTGTCTCCAAGCCGTGCCTGCTTGCCCTGTGTCTCCAAGCCATGCCTGCTTGCCAGTGTACCAAGCCGTGCCTGCTTGCCCTGTGTCTCCAAGCCGTGTCTGCCTGCCAGTGTACCAAGCCATGTCTGCTTGCCCTGTGTCTCAGCCGTTCCTGCTTGCCCTGTGTCTCAGCCTGCCTGTTAGTCACACCTGTCCAAGTGACTTGTCCCCAAGTGGGATCGGCAGCCACAGCCAGACACCACCCTGGTGTGGCACCCGACAGCTACCTGCTGCACAAGCCTGACCTCACCATTAGAGGCTCCAGTGAAGACCGAGGTAGCTGTCGTAGTCACGCCCCTTCCAGGGTAGTCTGGTTTGTGGCACAGTGGGGCCACCACCCCCCAGCTCATGCCATCCAGCCAAGGCGCGAGTGTTATGAATGAGTCACCGTAGGAGGCAAAAACAGAAATGCTAGCTAAGTCCAGAAAACCAGAGAAGTTGGCAGCTATCAGATTGCAGACCCCTGAACCTATCAACAACAACGAGCAGTAGCCTTGGGGGGTTCCTACGATGCCCTAGACCCCTCGATCACAGCCGGAGAACTGCCTAGCCTAAAGACAGAAAGGGAAATCTAAACTGCCCCAGAGCAGACCCCAAAGCAATAGGCAGCCCCCAATATATAATGACGGTGAAGCAAGAAGAAAAAACACTAACACAGATAGAAAGATAGACTGAGCAAATGATGGGGCCCAAGCTAACTAGATAGGACAGGATAGGAAGCCTGCTGTCTGCCATCCGCGAAAAATCCTATCAAAATAAGAGCCAACAGACTGACAGGGAAAAAGGCCCTGAAGACGCTAGGCTTCAAAAAGACTATGTCAGTACTCAGGTATTTTCTGAAGACAGAGCAAACCGACAAAAAGGAATTCAGCTCACCCCAGCAGGGAATGGCAGAATCCAGAAAAGCAAGGCAAACTAAAACCAAAACACAAATGCAAAAAGGCAAAGCAGAAAACTTAGCTTTAGAGGAGCAGGAATCAGACTGGTCTCCTAGAATTCCACAGAGAAATCACCAGTGAGGCAGAAGGGCGTTGGCTGCCTTATATCCTGTCAGAGATCCCCGTCGCCCAGTCATCCTCTCCCAGCTCAGGTGCTTGGTAATCAGCCTCACTACCTTCCTTCACCAGAAGAGGGAGTTCATCAGACCTCAATGGTGAAGGGGAAAATGAACTCATAACACGCGAGCGTGACAGTTTTCACAGGCCATGATCCCCACTGAGTCCCATGTCCCTCCGCTCGCAGAGCATGATGAACTTTCTCCCTGCCAGTGTGAGCCACCGAAAGAGTTTGTTCCGCCTTGCGTGGTTCCAATTGTTGAGACTTCTGAACCACTCATAGTCTCCAAGGCCATCTATGAGCAGCTCCTGGCCTATGAAGAGCATGACCCAGCAGACCCGACTAGGTTCTATGGGGACCCCAAAGAGTGCCAAGGGTTCCTGAAAAAGTGCCTGCACTACATCCTGCAGAATGCAGCTTGTTTCCCCTCTGACCGGGTCAAGGTGGGATACATCATGTCCTACCTCGCTGGTGATGCCTTGATGTGGATCTGTCCCCTTTGGGAAGCAGGGGACCCTGTCGTCTTGAGCCTGGGGGCCTTCCTGGTCGCCTTTCGTAAAGTGTTCGACATGCCTCGTCCAGCTGCTCCTGAAAAGTCTTCCCCTCCAAGCTTCCAGAGACAGACCAGACAAGAGGAACCTGTGGGTGAAACATCTCAACCACCTATGACCGTCCAGCCATCACCTGTTCCACAGTCTGCCGTTGCGGCCTCCCGTGCAAGATCCAAGAGGTCTAAAAAGAAGAAGCGGGCCAAGTTGCAGCCGGAATCTGGCCTCTGCCCTGTGAAGCCTGTACTCCAGAACCCTGGGCCAGTAGGAGAGGCTGTCCCTGGCGAGATAACTCCCTCTCCATTAAACTCTTTGACTGTTTCTCTGCCTTCAGGGAGCTTTGGTGTGTTTAAGTCGCCAGTCATACAGAGTCAGTGTGTGGTCTCTGTCATACAGCTCCCGAAGCCGGCATGGGCATTGTCTCGAGGTGGCTGAGCCCTACTTGAGAACAGTCTAGTCCTGCAAGGACAGCTCCAGCTCCAGGTCAGAGCCTTATACATGAGGAAGTTCATCTTCCACTTGCTGACTGGTATGCCCATGGGTCATTCTGATCCAGAGATTCTAGTACCCGTTTATGTCTGGAGACCCAGCAGGGCACCAAACTTGAAACAACCAAGTGACAAGAGGTGTCTGGTTCCCTTGCGTCGCATTCAGTCAGCAAGGTCGTCTTCTTCGCCTGGTTTGCTAGTCGCCGAGTCAAGGTGTGAGGATGCCTCTGAAGAGGGGGAGGCGGTCTCAGTCTCCTCACACTTCCCCAGCGACTATACCAGTGTTCTGCTCCCAAGAGCACCCCTGCCTCTTGATTGTCTTCCCCAGGATAAAGGGCTGAAGATAGATCCAGAGTGTATGCCTTCAGCCCCCCTGTGGCCTAGGGGTGAAGGTCCCGAGACAGAGCTTCACTCATCATCTAACCAGGAAGATGTGGTCCAGTTTTTTCAGGGTAACAGGCTGAAATGGCTCCCTGTATGTATGCCTCCAGCTTCCATGTGGCAGGTGGATGAAGAGGTTGGAACAGTGACCTACGTATCTCCGTTTCTCACCCTCCTGAAGGAGGTCAAATTTTCTTTGGATAATGAATGGACTCTGTGCAGGTGTCTTCAGTTTCTAGCTGGCCGGCTGATGTAGGGGCGAAGTCTGAAGCTGCCAGGGCCCCGCTTTTTGCCAATCTGGTGAAGAAGTCTTTGTACCCTCGGTGTTGGAAACTGACTCCCTTGGGCACCAAGAAACTGGGCAATCTGGGATTCCTGATGGCACACATACTCCACCCTACCTGAAGGATGTCTGTTATGAGCTCATTTTCTGCTCCACCAGTTGAGAGTTCTCCTTCCGTTCTCCCTCTGGTGGTGACAGGAGGTAGTGAGGTTGGTTTAATTGGTAGTGATCTGCCACCTGGTGAGGAGGATAACGATTGGATCTCTGGAGTATTAGACTGGATATAAGACAGCCGACGCCCTATCCTGGTGCTGGTGATTCAGTCTGCTTCTCAGGTCTTGGACTCAGCTCTGTTCCAGTCTTCTCAAGTTAAGTTTGTTTTTGCTAATGTTCTCACTTGCTCATTTTGGTCAATTCAGTTTTTTGTGTGGTCAACCAGCCCGGCTGGGCTGTGCTGAATTTCCACTCTTATTTATCTGTATTTGCCAATTTGCTTTTTTTTGTCCCTTATTAGATTGGCCTCTTTTTGCTCTGTCTCAGAATATTTCAGAGTGCTTATATAGTGGGAGAAGTCTAATGACTTCAGGGTTAATTTTGCTATCAGATGTGTTGGACATTATTTTTGGTAGGGTGTTTGGCAGATTGCAGATAGTGTCTTTCCTTTCCTGTCCTTTCTAGATAGTTTGGCCCCATCGTTTGCTCAGCCTATTTTCCTGCCTTTGTATGTGTTTTCATCTTGTTTCACCATCAATACATGTGGGGGGCTGTCTTTCCTTTGGGGTCTGCTCTGGGGCTGTTAGTTTTCCTCTTTTCCTGCTTTAGGCTTATTTAGCTCTCCGGTTGTGACGAGGCGTCTAGGACCAACGTAGGAACGCTCCACGATTGCTGCTAGTTGTGTGGTTAGAATCAGGGATCTGCAGTCTGCATAGTTACCAACCTCTCTGGTTTTCTGAGACTTAGCTTGTGTTGTTTTTTTTTCTCAGCGACCCATTCATAACAGATGTCGTGTCAACCTGAACTATGTGTCCCATACTCCTTCTTCAGGTCATTCTGGCAGGCTTGAGAAGGAGGGGCCGTAAAGGGGGGTACTGTAACAACCCTGCTGGCATCACTGCATGGCCTCCCATCCCCCGCACATCAACTTACTCACTGCTCCTGGTCATGCTGTGAATTCTGTCTGTTGCCAGCCCTGTGCTCTGTGCCTCTGCTCTTCTGTATGTTTCCTGACTATGTGTGTATAGGGGGCGGCGCCAGAACTCTCTGGTTCTTATGCAGTCAGGGTGCACCTGTCTAATCTGTCCCTGACCAATCACCTAGAGCCATTGACTATTTAGCTCCGCCACACCCACTGAAACATTGCCTGTGCAATGTCTATTCTCAGTTAGTATCTTGCTGCTGAGGAAGCCAGACCCTGTCCTGTGTATTTCCTCCTTCTCTGGAGGAATACTTCTTGTCTTGCTTTGTACCTTGTCTGCCTGCCAGGAGGCTGAATATCCTGGCCCTTGAGTCTTGGTCCCAGTACCTTGTCTGCACTCTGTCCTACCTTAGTCTCCCTTTCTTCTTGTCTGTGGCTTCCTTCCCTGCTGTGTCTTTCCTTGTGTCCTCCCTCCCTGTCTGTGCATCTGCACCCATACCGCTCTGCCTGCTCAGCTCCCTAGCCGCTCTGCCTGCTCGGCTCCCTAGCCGCTCTGCCTGCTCGGCTCCCTTGCCGCTCTGCCTGCTCGGCTCCCTTGACGCGCTGCCCGGCTCCCTTGCAGCCCAGCCTACTCCGCACTCCTGTGGCTCCGCCTACTCCGCACTCCTGCGGCTCCGCCTACTCCGCACTCCTGCTGCTCAGTTCCTAACCTGTTCCAACATATTCCACTCCTTCCTGCCTGTGTCAATACCTGCACCTCCTGTGTGAACAGGTCCAAACCTGTTCCTTCATATTTCACTCCTTCCTGCCTGTATCCATACCTGGACCTCCTGTGTGAACCTGTTCCTTCATACACCACACCTGCTTGCCCTGTGTCTCCAAGCCGTGCCTGCTTGCCCTGTGTCTCCAAGCCGTGCCTGCTTGCCCTGTGTCTCCAAGCCATGCCTGCTTGCCCTGTGACTCCAAGCCATGCCTGCTTGCCAGTGTACCAAGCCGTGGCTGCTTGCCCTGTGTCTCCAAGCCATGCCTGCCTGCCAGTGTACCAAGCCATGTCTGCTTGCCCTGTGTCTCAGCCGTTCCTGCTTGCCCTGTGTCTCAGCCTGCCTGTTAGTCACACCTGTCCAAGTGACTTGTCCCCGAGTGGGATCGGCAGCCACAGCCAGAAACCACCCTAGAGTGGCACCCGACAGTTACCTGCCGCACAAGCCTGACCTCACCATCAGAGGCTCCAGTGAAGACCGAGGTAGCTGTCGTAGTCACGCCTCTTCCAGGGTAGTCTGGTTTGTGGCACAGTGGGGCCATAACGCCCCAGCTCGCGCCATTCAGCCAAGGCGCGAGCGTGACATTAGTATACCCAAGTATTTTTCACATGTGCTGTTGCTTAGCCCTATTTCTCCCATTCTGTATATGCTTTTTTCATTTGTATTGCCCAGATGTAGTACTTTACATTTTTCCCTGTTAAAAACTATTCTGTTAGTTGCTACCCACTGCTCCATTTTTTATATCTTTTTGAATCCTCTCTCTTCTCTATATTAGCTATACCTCCTAGTTTTGTCATCTGCAAATTTAATCAGTATATCCTCAATTCCTTCATCTAAATCATTGATAAAGATGATGAAAAATACAGGACCCAGGACAGAGCCCTGTGGTACCCCACTTGAGACATTCTTCCAACTGGATGTGCAGCCATTTGTGACCACTCTTTGAGTCCAATCACTAAGCCAGTTATGAATCCACCTAACAGTTGCCTTGTCCATTCCATACTTTTTTTCAATAAGGATGGTGTGAGATACTTTGTCAAATGCTTTGCTGAAGTCAAGATATACTATATCTACAGCATTTCCCTGATCCACCCAGTCAGTGATTCTGTCATAGAAAGAAATTGAGTTAGTCTGACATGACTTATTAGTTACAAACCCATGCTGACTATGTTTAATCACTTCATTCTTATCCAGGTGCTGACATACATGTTGTTTAATAATTTGTTCTAAGATCTTTCCTGGTATAGAAGTCAGACTCACCGGCCTATACTTGCCTGGGTCCACCTTATTCCCCTTTTTGAAGATAGGAATATTTGCTCTTCTCCAGTCTTCTGGGACTTCTCCTGTTCTCCAAGAATTTTCAAAGATTACAGAGAGGGGTTCAGAAATTTCTTCTGCTATCTCCTTCAATACTCTGGGGTATAATTCATCTGGACCTGAAGACTTGAATTCATTTAGGTTAGCTAAGTGTTTCCTCACTATGTTTGTGTTTATAGATATCCTTGATTCTTCTATTCCCTTAATAGGACAGTGAAGAACAGTTGACTTTACATTTCCTTTCTGAGAGAAAACTGTTGTGAGTTCATTTTCCCCTTCACCATTGAGGTCTGATGAACTCCCTCTTCTGGTGAAGGAAGGTAGTGAGGCTGATTACAAAGCACCTGAGCAGAATGATGATGACTGGGTGACTGGGATTGCTGACTGGATATAAGGCAGCCGACGCCCTTCTGCCTTGTGGGTGATTACTCTGAGGATTTCTTGGAGACCAGTCTGATTCCTATTCCTCAAAAGCTAAGTTTTCTGCTCTACTCTTTGCATTTGTGTTTTGGTTTTGTTCTGCCTTGTTTTTCTGGATTTCTGCCTTTCCCTGCTGGGTGAGCTGAATTCCTTTTTGCTCTGTCTTCAGATAATACCTGAGTACTGATATAGTCTTTTTGAAGCCTAGCGTCTTCAGGGCCTTTTTCCCTATCAGTCTGTTGGCTCTTGTTTTTGAGAGGGTTTTGGCGGATTGCAGACAGCAGCTTTTCTATTCTGTCCTATTTAGTTAGCTTGGGCCCCATCATTTGCTCAGCTTATCTTTCTATCTGTGTTAGTGTTTTTTCATCTTGCTTCACCGTCATTATATGTTGGGAGCTGCCTATTGCTTTGGGGTCTGCTCTGGGGCAGTTTAGATTTCCCTTTCTGTCTTTAGGCTATGTAGTTCTCCGGCTGTGATCGAGGGGTCTAGGGCACCGTAGGAACCCCCCACGGCTACTGCTAGTTGTTGTTGTTAGGTTCAGGGGTCTGCAATCCGATAGCTGCCAACTTCTCTGGTTTTCTGGACTTAGCTAGTATTTCTGTTTTTGCCTCCTACGGTGACTCATTCATAACAGAAAACCGATGCAAAATAGGAATTTAAAAGTTTGGCCTTCTCAACATCCTGTCTTACCATTTCATAATTTTCATCCTGTAAAAATCCTATAGCATCTTTGAATTTTCTTTTACTTTTGACATATCCCCAAAATCCTTTTTTATTGCTTTTGACGTCTCTTGCAAGCCTCAATTCATTGTCAGCTTTAGATAATCTGATTCGCGCCCTGCAAGTTCTGCAGACAGCATTATATTCTTCTTTAGATATGCCTCCCTCTTTCCATTTTATAAACATTTCTTTCTTCCTTTTTAGCATGTGATTAAGTTCTGTGTTCATCCATCCTGGTTTCCTTAAATGCTTCCTATTCTTCCATCTTTTCGGAATTGTTAACAATTACATAGTAGCATAGTAAGGCCGAAAAAAGACATTAGTCCATCCAGTTCAGCTTATAAAATTCTGTCAGAATAAATCCCCAGATCTCCGTCCTTCTAAAGAACCTAACAATAACTGTAAGGTACAATATTGTTACGTTCCAGAAAGACATCCAGGCCTCTCTTGAACCCTTCGACTGAGTTCACCATCACCACCTCCTCAGGCAGGGAATTCCAGATTCTCACTGCCCTAACAGTAAAGAATCCTCTTCTATGCTGGTGGAAAAGCCTTTTCTCCTCCAGATGCAGAGAATGCCCCCTTGTGACCGTCACCTTCCTTGGTATAAACAGATCCTCGGAGAGATATTTGCATTGTCCCCTTATATACTTACACATGGTTTATGCTCTAGTTCCATTATATCCTTCCTGAGCACCGGTGCCCAAAACTGTACACAGTACTCCATGTGCGGACTAAACCAGGGATTTGTACAGAGGCAGTATAATGCTCTCATCATGTGTATCCAGACCTCTTTTAATGCACCCCATGATCCTGTTTGCCTTGGCAGCCGCTACCTGGCACTGGCTGCTCTAGGTAATTTTAACATTAACTAGGATCCCCAAGTCCTTCTCCATGTCAGATTTACCCAGTGGTTTCCCGTTCAGTGTGTAATGGTGATATTGATTCCTTCTTCCCATGTGTATAACCTTACATTTATCATTGTTACACCCCGTCTGCCACCTTTCGGCCCAAGTTCCCAACTTATCCAGATCCATCTGTAGCAGAATACTATGTATCATCTGCAAATATCAATATTTTACTGTGTAAACCTTCTACCAGATTGTTGAAGAGAAGAGGTCCCAACACCGACCCCTGCGGTCCCCACTGGTCACAGCGACCCAGTTAGAGAATATACCATTTATAACCCCCCTCTGCTTTCTATCACTCAGCCAGTTACTTACCCATTACACACATTTCCCCCAGACCCGGCATTCTCATTTTGTGTACCAACCTCTTGTGTGGCACGGTATCAAATGCTTTGGAAAAATAAAGATCTACCACATCCAATGACTCACCTTGGTCCAGTCTATAGCTTACCTCTTCATAAAAACTGATTAGATTGGTGTGACCGGAGCAATTCCTCATAAACCCATGCTGATATGGAGTTATGCAGTTATTCTCAGTGAGATCATCCAGAATAATATCCCTCAGAAACCCTTCACATATGTCACCAACAATAGAGGTTAGACTCACTGGTCTATGATTTCCAGGTCACTTTTAGAGCCTTGTTGAATATTGGTACCACATTTGCTGTGCGCCAGTCCTGTGGAACAGACCCCGTCGCTATAGAGTCTCTAAATATAAGAAATAATGGCTTGTCTATTCCATTCCTTAGTTCTCTTAGTACTCGTGGGTGTATGCCATCAGGACCCGGAGATTTATCTATTGTAATCTTATTTAGCCGGTTTCGCCCCTCTTCTTGGGTTAGATTGGTGACCCTTAATATCGGGTTTTCTTTGTCTCTCGGCATTTCATTTTCCACCGTGAATACCGTGGAGAAGGTTTTTAATATATTCGCTTTTTCCTCGTCATCTACAATCATTCTTTCCTCACAGTTTTATAAGGCTCCTACACTGTCACTTATGATTCTTTTACTATTGATATAGGTGAAGAACAGCTTGGGATTAGTGTTACTCTCCTTTGTGCTTCTCTGTCTCCTTTTTTGGAAGCTTTATTTAGTTTTTTAGACAAAGAATTTTTCTCCGTATAGTTTTTTTAGATCCTCAGCGGGGCCGTCCTGCTTTAGTAGTGTCAATGCTTTCTTCTTACTGGTAATCGCCCTCTTACTTCTTTGTTTAGCCACATTGGGTTTTTCCTATTTCTTGTCCTTTTATTCCCACAAGGTATAAACCGCTTACAGCGCCTATTTAGGATGTTCTTACACATTTCCCATTTATTTTCTGTATTCTTATTTCTGAGGACATTGTCCCAGTCACCAGATTAAGGGCGTCTCTAAGCTGGTCAGACTTTCCTTCCTAAAGTTCAGTGTTTTTGTGACTCCCTGACAAGTCCCCCGAGCGAAACACAAGTGACACTGTACAATATTGTGGTCGCTATTTCCTGCAGATCTGTTATTCTGTCAGGTCTGTTAGATAGTATTAGGTGTAAAGTGCTGCTCCTCTGGTCGGATTCTGCACCAATAGTGAGAGATAATTATTCTTGGCTATTAGCAGAAACCTGTCGCCTTTATGGGTTTCGCAGGTCTCTGTTTCCCAGTTAATATCCGGGTAGATAAAGTCCCCCATAACAAGGCCCTCATTATGGGTTGCAGCTTCATCTATCTGCCTTAGTAGTAGACTTTCCATGATTTCTGTTATATTTGGGGGGTGTAACAGACCCCAATGAGAATGTTGTTGCTATTTTTCCCTCCATGTATTTCGACCCATATGGACTCGACATCCTCATTCCCTTCGCTAATATCCTCCCTTACAGTGGACTTTAGACAAGACTTTACATAAAGACAAACCCCTCCTCCTCTCCGATTTTTACGATCCTTTCTAAACAGACTGTAATCCTGTAAGTTATCTGCCCGGTCATAGCTTTCATCTCACCAAGACTCGGTTATTCCCACTAGGTCATAGTCACCTGTAGATATTTCTGCTTCTAGTTCTTCCATCTTGTTTGTCAGGCTTCTGGCGTTTGCGAGCATGCAGGTTATGCCTGTTTCACACATCAGTTTTTTTTCGTGAGTTAAAATCCGCTAAAATGGCGGACAACGGATCCGTTCCTGTACTGACCACAATGTTTGGTACCAGACCGTTGTTTTAACGGATCCGTCGAAGGAACAATTTTAAAGGAACCGCTGCCTGGGGAGGAGAGAGAGAGAGAATTTTTTTCAGCCGCCAGAACAGGGTTTAGGGTTAAATTTGCGGCCGAGGCAAATCCTCCGGGCATGCACAATGTAAAATGCGGATCCGGCCGCCCGAAAAAACGTTTCATTGTCCGTCCAGGCATGTCGGCGGACGCCAAAATTTTGGCGGATCCGCAAAAAAATGGATCCAACGGATGGTCATCCGTCAAGATCCGCCGGTAATGCAACTCAATGGGGAAAAAAACGGATCCGCCAAGCAAAATGGCGGATCCGGTTTTTTTTGCAAAACGGCCGATTTTGACTGATGGTAAAATACGGATGTGCGAAACAGGCCTTAGAGAATTTTACTTTGTTCCAATCTCCTCCCTGTTGATTGTGCTTTGAGAATTTCATTTTTCAAGATTTCCCATCCTTCCTGGACATTTTTGTCTTTAAGGATATCCAGCCATTGGATCCCTCCAATTCTCTTTCTGAATCCCTTAAAATCTGCCTTTCTGAAATCTAACCTTGACGTCTGAGTCTTCACAGGTCTTCCTCCTCTAGTTATCCAAAATTCTAAAATAGCATGGTCGCTACCTCCTAGGGTCCCAGCCACTTTTAAGCCCCCGTTACACACTGCGATATCGCTGCATGTGATACTTACCTCCGACCGGCTCCCCCGCTGGTTATCGCTGATCGCGCGAGAAGCTGCTGGACCATTCCTCGTCGTCCACTTCCTGCGGCGCTTCCTGCTGTGACGACAAGCGACGCATGGAGCCGGGCGGGAGGACGCAGGATCGCCGCGTCTGACAGGTAAGTAGCGACCCCCGTCCCCAGCGATGTCGCTGGTGAGATCTGCCTGAGTGGCAGCTCACTAGCGACCACCCAGCGATTCACCAGCGATCCTGACCGCGTCATATCGCTGGTCGGGATCGCTGGTGAATCGCTAGGTGTAACGGTACCCTTACCTCCTCAACCATTTCCTCCCTGTTTATAAGGATTCGATCCAAGGTAGCAGTTCCCCTTGTTTTCTCCCTTACCTTTTGGAAGATATAGTTGTCAGCAAGAGAGGATAAGAATTTCCTTGACCTGTTAGTTTTGCCTGAGAGAGATTCCCAACAAATGTCTGGATAGTTGAAATCTCCCATGACAACTATGTCATACTTTTTGGAGAACTTGGCCATTTGATGCATAAAGAGTTCATCCATATCTTCAGCTTGCACAGGCGGCCTGTAGTAAATGCCTACAATGGTGTCCTTTCCATTGTTCTGTCCTTGTATTCTTACCCAAACAGTTTCCACAGAACTCCCAGTCTCTGAAGCTTCAATCTCTGAGCAGATATACGTGTTCACCAGTGGTTCTCAGCCTGGACAGTCGCATCTTGGAACCGTCCAGGTTGAAAACTGTTTATCCCCCAGACATGGAAGACGGCGTGGGACAGAACAACGGACAGGAATGGTATATTGTTGTTTTTTATTTTACTTTTATTACAGGAGATCGAGGGCTTCGGAGGAATTAGGCGAGGTTGTAAGTATGGTTTAATTAAGATTATTAAAGGAGTCTGTATCATTCTTTCAATGAAATGACTTTTCTGGGTGTCTGTGTTTTCTTACAATGTGACTATGGGATTAGTAATGGATGGGTGTCATATAGACGCCTCTTCATTATTAAGCTGTGGGCTTGATATCACCGGACAATACAAAGATGACATCAACCCCCTCAACTATCACCCCACTTGCCACCGCTACAGGGCAAGTGGGAAGAGCAGGGCAAAGTGCCAGAATTGGTGCATCTAATAGATGGGAAGCTGCGGGCTGCTATTTTTGGGCTGGGGGAGCAATATCCATGGCCCCTTACCAGCCTGAGAATACCAACCCCCAACTGTCAGCTTTAGCAAGTCTGGTTGTCAAAAATGGGGGCAGACCCCACGTCTTTTTTTTAATATTTATTTAAATAATTGAAAAAAGAGTGTGGGGACCCCTCTATTCTTGATAACCAGCCTTGCTGAAGCTGACAGCTGAGGGCTGCAGCCCCCAGTTGTGAGTTTTGCCTGGCTGGTTAGTAAAAATACAGGGGAACCCACACCGTTTTTTTAAATTATTTATTTGCAGCACTCTGACTGGAGGCAGAGGCGTAGCTAGGGTTTTGGTTCAGGGGGGCCGAAACTTCGGAGTGGGCCCCTAACCAGGTAACCTTGATTACAACTCGGTGACGCACCCTAATAGTGGATGTAGGAGATGACTGCGCTGCTACTGAAAATAATCTCTATATAAAGACCAATAATGATATTACCGCCATATGGTCAGTGGTAAATACCAGTCCTACAAAACATATAAGTGATCACAACCCAGTTATAGTTGGTGTCTTACCGCTGACAATCTTTCTGATGGAATCGTTCACTTTTCACGTCTTTTCCATCTGGCCTAGACCGACATGACAACTCCTCCAGCCACGACTCTGCTACAGAGAATACAACAACGACACCTTTCACTTCTCATATTCCAGCCCAATCACCATCTATCTCCAACCTGCACAAACCCCTCGTCCTACTGATGCACCTGATACCAAATGCTGTGCCGCTGCTGCCGTATGTGTCCCTATTACTGCACCTGATACCAAATGCTGTGCCGCTGCTGCCGTATGTGTCCCTATTACTGCACCTGATACCCCAATGCTGAGCCTCTGCTGCCGTATGTGTCCCTATTACTGCATCTGACACCCCAATACTGAGCCGCTGCTGCCGTATGTGTACCTATTACTACACCTGATACCCCAATGCTGAGCCGCTGCTACCGTATGTGTCCCTATTACTGCACCTGATACCCCAATACTGAGCCGCTGCTACCGTATGTGTCCCTATTACTGCACCTGATACCCCAATACTGAGCCTCTGCTGCCGTATGTGTCCCTATTACTGCACCTGATACCCCAATACTGAGCCGCTGCTACCGTATGTGTCCCTATTACTGCACCTGATACCCCAATGCTGAGCCGCTGCTACTGTATGTGTCCCAATTACTGCACCTGATACCCCAATACTGAGCCGCTGCTACCGTTTGTGTCCCTATTACTGCACCTGATACCCCAATACTGAGCCTCTGCTGCCGTATGTGTCCCTATTACTGCACCTGATACCCCAATGCTGAGCCGCTGCTACCGTATGTGTCACTATTACTGCACCTGATACCCCAATACTGAGCCGCTGCTACCGTATGTGTCCCTATTACTGCACCTGATACCCCAATACTGAGCCTCTGCTGCCGTATGTGTCCCTATTACTGCACCTGATACCCCAATACTGAGCCGCTGCTTCCGTATGTGTCCCTATTACTGCACCTGACACCCCAATACTGAGCCGCTGCTTCCGTATGTGTCCCTATTACTACACCTGATACCCCAATACTGAGCCGCTGCTGCCGTATGTGTCCCTATTACTGCACCTGATACCCCAATACTGAGCCGCTGCTGCCGTATGTGTCCCTATTACTGCACCTGATACCCCAATACTGAGCCTCTGCTGCCATATGTGTCCCTATTACTGCACCTGATACCCCAATACTGAGCCGCTGCTTCCGTATGTGTCCCTATTACTGCACCTGATACTCCAATATTGAGCCCCTTCTGCCATATGTGTCCCTATTACTGCACCTGATACCCCAATACTGAGCCTCTGCTGCCGTATGTGTCCCTATTACTGCACCTGATACCCCAATACTGAGCCTCTGCTGCTGTATGTGTCCCTATTACTGCACCTGATACCCCAATACTGAGCCGCTGCTGCCGTATGTGTCCTTATTACTGCACCTGATACCCCAATGCTGAGCCACTGCTGCCGTATGTGTCCTTATCACTGCACCTGATACTCCAATACTGAGCCTCTGCCGTATGTGTCCCTATTATTACACCTGATACCCCAATACTGAGCCACTGCTGCCGTATGTGTCCCTATTACTGCACCTGATACCCCATTACTGAGCTGCTGCTGCCGTATGTGTCCTTATTACTACACCCGATGCCCCAATACTGAGCCGCTTCTGCCATACGTGTCCTTATCACTGCACCTGATACCCCAGTACTGAGCCGCTGCTGCCGTATGTGTCCCTATTACTGCACCTGATACCCCAATACTGAGCCGCTGCTGCCGTATGTGTCCCTATTACTGCACCCGATACCCCAATACTGAGCAGCTGCTGCCGTATGTGTCCCTATTACTGCACCTGATACCCCAATACTGAGCCGCTGCTTCCGTATGTGTCCCTATTACTGCACCTGATACCCCAATACTGAGCCTCTGCCGTATGTGTCCCTATTATTACACCTCATACCCCAATACTGAGCCACTGCTGCCGTATGTGTCCCTATTACTGCACCTGATACCCCATTACTGAGCCACTGCTGCCGTATGTGTCCTTATTACTACACCCGATGCCCCAATACTGAGCCGCTTCTGCCGTACGTGTCCTTATCACTGCACCTGATACCCCAGTACTGAGCCGCTGCTGCCGTATGTGTCCCTATTACTGCACCTGATACCCCAATGCTGAGCCGCTGCTGCCGTATGTGTCCCTATTACTGCACCTGATAACCCAATACTGAGCCGCTGCTGCCTTATGTGTCCCTATTACTACACCTGATACCCCAATGCTGAGCCGCTGCTGCCGCATGTGTCCCTATTACTGCACTTGATACCCCAATGCTGAGCCACTGCTGCTGCCGTACGTGTCCTTATTACTGCACCTGATACCCCAATACTGAGCCTCTGCTGCCGTATGTGTCCCTATTACTGCACCCGATACTCCAATACTGAGCAGCTGCTGCCGTATGTATCCCTATTACTGCACCTGATACCCCAATACTGAGCCGCTGCTTCCGTATGTGTCCCTATTACTGCACCTGATACCCCAATACTGAGCCTCTGCCGTATGTGTCCCTATTACTGCACCCGATACCCCAATACTGAGCAGCTGCTGCCGTATGTATCCCTATTACTGCACCTGATACCCCAATACTGAGCCGCTGCTTCCGTATGTGTCCCTATTACTGCACCCGATACCCCAATGCTGAGCCACTGCTGCCGTATGTGTCCTTATCACTGCACCTGATACCCCAATACTGAGCCTCTGCCGTATGTGTCCCTATTATTACACCTGATACCCCAATACTGAGCCACTGCTGCCGTATGTGTCTCTATTACTGCACCTGATACCCCATTACTGAGCCGCTGCTGCCGTATGTGTCCTTATTACTACACCCGATGCCCCAATACTGAGCCGCTTCTGCCGTACGTGTCCTTATCACTGCACCTGATACCCCAGTACTGAGCCGCTGCTGCCGTATGTGTCCCTATTACTGCACCTGATACCCCAATACTGAGCCGCTGCTGCCGTATGTGTCCCTATTACTGCACCCGATACCCCAATACTGAGCAGCTGCTGCCGTATGTGTCCCTATTACTGCACCTGATACCCCAATACTGAGCCGCTGCTTCCGTATGTGTCCCTATTACTGCACCTGATACCCCAATACTGAGCCTCTGCCGTATGTGTCCCTATTATTACACCTGATACCCCAATACTGAGCCACTGCTGCCGTATGTGTCCCTATTACTGCACCTGATACCCCATTACTGAGCTGCTGCTGCCGTATGTGTCCTTATTACTACACCCGATGCCCCAATACTGAGCTGCTTCTGCCATACGTGTCCTTATCACTGCACCTGATACCCCAGTACTGAGCCGCTGCTGCCGTATGTGTCCCTATTACTGCACCTGATACCCCAATGCTGAGCCGCTGCTGCCGTATGTGTCCCTATCACTGCACCTGATAACCCAATACTGAGCCGCTGCTGCCTTATGTGTCCCTATTACTACACCTGATACCCCAATGCTGAGCCGCTGCTGCCGCATGTGTCCCTATTACTGCACTTGATACCCCAATGCTGAGCCACTGCTGCTGCCGTATGTGTCCTTATTACTGCACCTGATACCCCAATACTGAGCCTCTGCTGCCGTATGTGTCCCTATTACTGCACCCGATACCCCAATACTGAGCAGCTGCTGCCGTATGTATCCCTATTACTGCACCTGATACCCCAATACTGAGCCGCTGCTTCCGTATGTGTCCCTATTACTGCACCTGATACCCCAATACTGAGCCTCTGCCGTATGTGTCCCTATTATTACACCTGACACCTCAATACTGAGCCACTGCTGCCGTATGTGTCCCTATTACTGCACCTGATACCCCATTACTGAGTCGCTGCTGCCGTATGTGTCCTTATTACTACACCCGATGCCCCAATACTGAGCCGCTTCTGCCGTACGTGTCCTTATCACTGCACCTGATACCCCAGTACTGAGCCACTGCTGCCGTATGTGTCCCTATTACTGCACCTGATACCCCATTACTGAGTCGCTGCTGCCGTATGTGTCCTTATTACTACACCCGATGCCCCAATACTGAGCCGCTTCTGCCGTACGTGTCCTTATCACTGCACCTGATACCCCAGTACTGAGCCGCTGCTGCCGTATGTGTCCCTATTACTGCACCTGATAACCCAATACTGAGCCGCTGCTGCCTTATGTGTCCCTATTACTACACCTGATACCCCAATGCTGAGCCGCTGCTGCCGCATGTGTCCCTATTACTGCACTTGATACCCCAATGCTGAGCCACTGCTGCTGCCGTACGTGTCCTTATTACTGCACCTGATACCCCAATGCTGAGTCTCTGCTGCCGTATGTGTCCCTATTACTGCAACCGATACCCCAATACACATCCAGCTCCGCTCTGTACACACTGTACACACGCGGCTCTGCTCCGTACATGCTGTACACATGCGGCTCCGCTCCATACACGCTGTACACACGCGGCTCCGCTCCGTACACACTGCACTGTACACACGCGGCTCCGCTCTGTACATGCTGTACACACGCGGCTCTGCTCCGTACATGCTGTACACATACGGCTCCGCTCTGTACACCTTGTACACACACGGCTCCACTCCGTGCACCCTGTACACACGGCTCTGCTCCGTACACCTTGTACACAAACAGCTCCGCTCCGTACACCTTGTACACACGCGCTCCGCTCCGTACACACTGCACTGTACACACGCAGCTCCGCTCCGTACACGCTTTACACATGCGGTTCCGCTCCGTACACGCTATACACATGCGGCTCCGCTCCGTACACGCTGTACACACGCGGCTCCACTCCGTACACCTTGTACACACATGGCTCCGCTCTGTGCACCCCGTACACACACGGCTCTGCTCCGTACACCTTGTACACAAACAGCTCCGCTCACCCCATATACACAAGGCTCCGCTCCTCCGTTCACCTCATACATGCATATCTCTGCGCCATACACCTTCTACACACACGGCTCCGCTCTGTACACCTCATACACACACAGCTCTGCTACATCCACCCTGTAAACCCCTCCTGACCCCACACAGAAACTTCACCTCATCCAGCCAGCACCATGACAACCAGCACTAAAGAGTCCTGCAGCCACTGAAGCCCCTGATCATGTGACCCCTGACTCCGCCCTTCCTGTGACCTCATCACAGATCCTGTGTGCACAGAGTAGCCCAGGATGACATTGCTGGCAGAGAGGTGGGGGGCCCACTGCTGGCATCGGGGCCCCCCCAACGCCTTCTCAGGGGCCCATAGCGGCTGGGCGGCAGAGTAGGGAGATTGATTCTCCCTGCTCTGCTGCAGAATAGTAGTGTAGTGTAGCTCCAGTGGGCCCCCTCAGAGCCCGGGGCCCAGGGCCACCGCCCCCCTGCCCCCGGTAGCTATGCTACTGACTGGAGAGGATGATTTCACCGCCGATCAGAAGAAGTGTTTGCCGCGCTGTCATGCACATGACAGTGTGGAAAACACTGGATGTTTGGGCCCCCCATTCAATTGAATGGGGTCTTGGTACTGTTCTGATACCTGAACCCAAACTTTTTGCAACTGTTTGGCCGAACCCGCTGGATCCGAACATCCAGGTGTCCGCCCATCTCTACTAATATATGCATATGTGGCGCCCCTGAGGCTCGGTCGCCACAGAGGTACTGCACCTTTTACTAAGGTGTAGTGCCCCACCATCCTGGTAAGGTGGGAACTCCTTTCCACACTCCAACACTCGCACTCCACACAACAGGGTAGTTCTGCACAACCACATTGCGGCTCAGTGCTTAGAGAGTAGCAGAGCACCTCTGGTGGTTCCCTGCTTGGAACACTGGATGTGCTGGGAGGTGGGTGGAGTTGAGATATATAAAAGAGTGGGAAAGTGTAGGATTACAGGTCAGTCTGACAGAAGGTCAGTCGGGTAGGAAGTCACTCAGACAGGAGTGAGGATCCCTGGAAGAAGGGATGGAGGAAGGAGTGCTGCAGCTGCCTCAGTGATCTGAGCCAGCTGGCACGGGAAAGGAAAAGGAGAAAGACGTAGAACTGAAACCTAAGCTTCCATAAGAGAGAGAGAGACAAGTACGGAACGAAGGAGTAGAGAGAACAGAGAGGACGTTGGTTAGAAGAGGAACCCTGCCTATAGGTTCTCAGTGCAAGGCCGGGGCCCGGTCCCCGAGGTTGTATGGACACTTATGGTTCTGCAGCAGACACCTGTGGAATAGTTGGCTGTAAATGCACTACTCCCATCTAAGACTTGGGACACAACAGCAACACGGATAGAGAGCCGGGACTCAGGAGAAAGGAGTCCCCGAAGCAGGCTACAGCTGTCTGCCGTACAAGTGAGGTTCTGGGGAACATCTGTCAGGAGGAACTCCAGCGTACCACGGTGCTGGAGATCTTCACAATTAAAGGCGCTATAGAGGAGACGTTCAGGAAAGGTACATAAGTTGGCGGTGTGTTGGAGGGGAGCTTTCCATCTTGCCTGGAGGTTGGCTGAGTCCCTGGCCCGGAGGACACGGCACAGAAGCGGGCACTACAGACTGTGAGTAAAGCTTTGGCACTACATGCCCTGGTGTCCTCCATTCCTTCCTGCGTCCGTCTGCCTGCCACTGCTACATCCCCTGCGCCGGACACTAAACCACCTAAGTGTCCCCACATCTACACTGCCCTGGGACATCAGCCCTGCCTGTGGAGGGCTATACCATCACTGCTGCAGCACACCATCTGTCCCAGAGGATCTGTCTGCAGCGTCGGCTTAACACCTCCCTTGTCGAGCACCACAGGTGGCGTCACAAACTATTCACCATTCACATATCGCCATTACTTTGGCGCCCAGGGCCATGGACCGGGTCGCCGCTGCTGTGACACATCCCCCTGACACCGGCTCGGTAACGAGTACCCCACAGCCCTGGGAGGGTGACCCAACTTGGCGTCACAAACAGGATGACGAGACCCGATGCCATCGGGTTCTGTGTGCCTAAGATTTGTTGGACTTTGAACTTTTGAAAATGTGCAGAAGACCCAATTTAATAGACTGTGACATGAATATTGAAAATGGCCGCTGGCGTGGAGAAGAAGGGCGTGAAGAGATGGGAGGTCCTAGGAATAGACCGCGAAGAGTCTTGGGCCTCCCCTGCCTGAATTACTATGTGACAGCAACATGGCTCACCCCCCGAGGGGTTCGTATACTGGCTTGGTATGGAGGCACTGGAAGAAGATGCCACCCCCGGAAGGAGGGGCAGAAGAAGCCAGTGGCGGGAAAGGGGCCGAGGCAGGAAGAAGAACGCCAGAATGCCATGATGAAAAGAGAAGAGAAGACAGAAGAACGGGGGGAGGAGCCACTCGCCCCCAGGCCGCCCCTGCGGAGGCTGCGACCGCTGATACATCCTCTGCAGCGGCCGCCATCACCTTACAACCGCTATTGCAATTGGGTGAGTCCCGTCCGGAGGAGATATATCTGGAGCAGAACGGAGGGCCGGGACCGCGTCACCGTCTGGACAGGGTGCTGTTGCACCGGCCTCCACCGACGACCCAGGCCAAGGCCGGACTTGCCCATGCCCGGATTCACTGCGGCCCATCTTATCAAAAACTCCGGGAGTTGTGGCTGCCGCCGTCCACTACCCGGTGCCGGGACCGGAACCTCGCCCGGAGACACAAGGTACGATCACCGCCCCCGACCTGACCCTAGTCTTGGTAACGGAACCCACAGATAGGAATGGCCCAATTGACCTCCGCCGGCAGCCCCAGGCTGCAGCGCTACCAGCCGAGGTTCCGATGGACACCGAAGAGTCGGACCCCGAGGAACCAGTGACGGCGCCGGCTGAGTCACCAACGGCAGCAGAAGAGCCATCGGAAGTAGCGGATGTGCCGTCTCTGCAGGCAGTGGACGTTTCTATGGCCCTTTCCATTACCCCTACCAGTCCCTACCTCACCCTTTGGGAGGCAGAGTACATGCGCATGGTGAGTAACCAGAATCAAGGTGAAGATACCACATCTGGTAGCAGTTCCCAATCAGCTTTCAGAACCCCAGAAGGGGACCAGCATTAATGACTGGCAGCATCAGTAACTCTCGCGACCCAGGAGGGTTTGTTTAGCACCGTTGTGCCTTTTTGTTTTTCTACCATGGTTTTGTTTTTCCCAGAGTTGCCCTGTTTGGATTGGCAGCGTTCTTTAAATTGAACTAGCGATCATGAACTTGGAGTGATCCAAAAACTCTTAACTGTAAATAGTTGCACCTCTTTAGGTGCCCTCTCTTGGTTTTACATGAGGACACTTTGCAAAGATGATGTCTACCTCAAAGGACACTGCAAGAGATCCCGGCTGGGAGCGGTGTCCAGCACTTACAAGAATAATTGTTGAAAATTTTAATGCGAAGTATTTGTGATAAAATGGCTTTTATATAGAATTAGGAATGTTTTGATACGGAGATGAGAAATTTGAATAAAGAGTTGAAAATGTAAATGGTGAAGCAGGTATCACAGGTGTCACTTGGAAGAAAGTAGGAAATTTGCACTAGAAAGAGAAAGGAAATGTGTACTAGAAAAGGAAAGATGAAGAATACTGAAGTGATAGTGAGTCACAGATAATGGCACTTAGAATTACGTAAAGTTTTAAAATTTGCACTTTTGACTTGAAATTTAGATAGTTAATTAAGAATTGTTTGCAACGTTCAAGAAACAATGCCTCATATGTTAGGAAGTTTAGTATAAGAAATGTTTATGCAGCATTACAAAATTTTGTATGTTCCTGTACTGTCAACTTTGCTTATCTTGCAGCCCGCGACGTGCTGTGTTTAACAGGGGGGGTATGTGGTGCCCCTGAGGCTCGGTCGCCACAGAGGTACTGCACCTTCTCCTAAGATGTGGTGCTCCACCATCCAGGTAAGGTGGGAACTCCTTTCCACACTCCAACACTCGCACCCCACACAACAGGGTAGTTCTGCACAACCACATTGCGGCTCAGTGCTTAGAGAGTAGCAGAGCACCTTTGGTGGTTCCCTGCTTGGAACACTGGATGTGCTGGGAGGTGGGTGGAGTTAAGATACATAAAAGAGTGGGAAAGTGTAGGATTACAGGTCAGTCTGACAGAAGGTCAGTCGGGTAGGAAGCCACTCAGACAGGAGTGAGGATCCCTGGAAGAAGGGATGGAGGAAGGAGTGCTGCAGCTGCCTCAGTGATCTGAGCCAGCTGGCATGGGAAAGGAAAAGGAGAAAGACGTAGAACTGAAACCTAAGCTTCCATAAGAGAGAGAGAGACAAGTACGGAACAAAGGAGTAGAGAGAATAGAGAGGACGTGGGTTAGAAGAGGAACCCTGCCTATAGGTTCTCAGTGCAAGGCCGAGGCCCGGTCCCCAAGGTTGTATGGACACTTATGGTTATGCAGCAGACACCGGTGGAGTAGTTGGCTGTAAATGCACTACTCCCATCTAAGACTTGGAGCACAACAGCAACACGGAGAGAGAGCCGGGACTCGGGAGAAGGGAGTCCCCGAAGCAGGCTACAGCTGTCTGCCGTACAAGTGAGGTTCTTGGGAACATCTGTCAGGAGGAACTCCAGTGTACCACGGTGCTGGAGATCTTCACAATTAAAGGCGCTATAGAGGAGACGTTCAGGAAAGGTACATAAGTTGGAGTGTTGGAGGGGAACTTTCCATCTTGCCTGGAGGTTGGCTGAGTCCCTGGCCCAGAGGACATGGCACAGAAGCGGGCACTACTGACTGTGAGTAAAGCTTTGGAACTACATGTCCTGGTGTCCTCCATTCCTTCCTGCATCCGTCTGCCTGCCACTGCCACATCCCCTGCGCCAGACACTACACCACCTAAGTGTCCCCACATCTACACTGCCCTGGGACAACAGCCCTGCCTGTGGAGGGCTATACCATCACTGCTGCACCACACCATCTGTCCCAGAGGATCTGTCTGCAGCGTCAGCTTAACACCTCCCTTGCCGAGCACCACAGGAGGCATCACGAACTATTCACCATTCACATTCCCCCATGGATTTGGGCACCCAGGGCCACGGACCGGGTCGCCGCTGCTGTGACACACCCCCCTGACACCGGCCAGGTACCGAGTACCTCACGGCCCTGGGAGGGCGACCCACATAGTTTCAGGTGCTCCCTCAAAACACATTTGTTCAGAGCGGCCTATCACGTTCACTAATCACAGTCATTCTATGTGTAAGTGTGCGTTTGTAGCCCATTCACTATCTCCATCCATCCCTCACTCCCTCAAGATGGCTGGACCATCATTGTAAATACACCATTGTATATACTGTACACCCCTGTCCTCTGTATCTCCCCCACCTCAATGTAGAGTGTAAGCTCTCACCAGCAGGGTCGGCTGATTGTGCTTTAATTATTGTATTGTTAACGTTGTTACTTCTGACTTGTGTTTTGAAACTGTTAAACTGTAACTCGCTGCGGAATATGTTGGCGCTATATAAATAAAGATTATTATTATTATTAATATGTGGTTTGGAATTTGTTCCTTGTATGTGGTATTATACGGTCTGTATCATAATTCCCCTCGGGATTAATAAAGTGTATCGTATCGTATCTATGGTAATATGTGGTCTGGTCATGGTGTGGCGGTATTTGTTCCTTGTATGTGATATTATTTGGTCACGTTATGGTGGTAATATGTGGTCTGGTCATGGTGCGGTGGTATTTGTTCCTTGTATGTGATATTATTCGGTCACTGTGGTGGTAATATGTGGTCTGGTCATGGTGTGGCGGTATTTGTTCCTTGTATGAGGTATTATATGGTCTGTATCAGTGGTAATATGTAGTCTGGTTATGGTGTGGCGGTATTTGTCCTTTGTATGAGGTGTTATGTGGTCTCTATTGGTGGTAATATGTGGTCTGGTCATGGTGTGGCAGTATTTGTCCCTTGTATGAGGTATTATGCGGTCTCTATTGGTGGTAATATGTGGTCTGATCATGGTGTGGCAGTATTTGTTCCTTGTATGAGGTATTATGCGGTCACTATGTGGTGGTAATATGTGGTCTGGTCATGGTATGGCGGTATTTGTTCCTTGTATGAGGTATTATGCGGTCTCTATTGGTGGTAATATGTGGTCTGGTCATGATGTGTTGGTATTTGTTCCTTGTATGAGGTATTATGCGGTGTCTATTGGTGGTGATATGTGGTCTGGTCATGATGTGGCGGCATTTGTTCCGTGTATGAGGTATTATGCGGTCTCTATTGGTGGTAATATGTGGTCTGGTCATGGTGTGGCAGTATTTGTTCCTTGTATGAGGTATTATGCGGTCTCTATTGGTGGTAATATGTGGTCTGGTCATGGTGTGGCGGCATTTGTTCCTTGTATGAGGTATTATGCGGTCTCTATTGGTGGTAATATGAGGTCTGGTCATGGTGTGGCGGCATTTGTTCCTTGTATGAGGTATTATGCGGTCTCTATTGGTGGTAATGTGGTCTGGTCATGGAGTGGCGGCATTTGTTCCTTGTATGAGGTATTATGCGGTCTCTATTGTTGGTAATATGTGGTCTGGTCATGGTGTGGTGGTATTTGTTCCTTGTATGAGGTATTATGTGGTCTCTATTGGTGGTAATATGTGGTCTGTCATGGTGTTGGGGCATTTTTTCCTTGTATGAGGTATTATGCGGTCTCTATTGTTGGTAATATGTGGTCTGGTCATGGTGTGGTGGTATTTGTTCCTTGTATGAGGTATTATGCGGTCTCTATTGGTGGTAATATGTGGTCTGTCATGGTGTTGGGGCATTTGTTCCTTGTATGTGATATTATTCGGTCACTGTGGTGGTAATATGTGATCTGGTTATGGTGTGGCAGTATTTGTTCCTTGTATGAGGTATTGCGCGGTCTCTATTGGTAGTAATATGTCGTCTGGTCATGGTGTGGCGGCATTTGTCCCTTGTATGAGGTATTATGTGGTCTCTATTGTTGGTAATATGTGGTCTGGTCATGGTGTGGTGGTATTTGTTCCTTGTATGAGGTATTATGCGGTCTCTATTGGTGGTAATATGTGGTCTGTCATGGTGTTGGGGCATTTGTTCCTTGTATGAGGTATTATGCGGTCTCTATTGTTGGTAATATGTGGTCTGGTCATGGTGTGGTGGTATTTGTTCCGTGTATGAGGTATTATGCGGTCTCTATTGGTGGTAATATGTTGTCCGGCCATGGTGTGGTAGTATTTTTTCCTTGTATGTGGTATTATTGGTCACCATGTGGTGGTAATATGTGGTCTGGTCATGGTGTGGCGGTATTTGTCTCTTTTATGTGATATTATTCGGTCACTGTGGTGGTAATATGTGATCTGGTTATGGTGTGGCGGCATTTGTTCCTTGTATGAGGTATTATGCGGTCTCTATTGGTGGTAATATGAGGTCTGGTCATGGTGTGGCGGCATTTGTTCCTTGTATGAGGTATTATGCGGTCTCTATTGGTGGTAATGTGGTCTGGTCATGGAGTGGCAGCATTTGTTCCTTGTATGAGGTATTATGCGGTCTCTATTGTTGGTAATATGTGGTCTGGTCATGGTGTGGTGGTATTTGTTCCTTGTATGAGGTATTATGCGGTCTCTATTGGTGGTAATATGTGGTCTGTCATGGTGTTGGGGCATTTGTTCCTTGTATGAGGTATTATGCGGTCTCTATTGTTGGTAATATGTGGTCTGGTCATGGTGTGGTGGTATTTGTTCCTTGTATGAGGTATTATGCGGTCTCTATTGGTGGTAATATGTGGTCTGTCATGGTGTTGGGGCATTTGTTCCTTGTATGTGATATTATTCGGTCACTGTGGTAATATGTGATCTGGTTATGGTGTGGCAGTATTTGTTCCTTGTATGAGGTATTATGCGGTCTCTATTGGTAGTAATATGTGGTCTGGTCATGGTGTGGCGGCATTTGTCCCTTGTATGAGGTATTATGTGGTCTCTATTGTTGGTAATATGTGGTCTGGTCATGGTGTGGTGGTATTTGTTCCTTGTATGAGGTATTATGCGGTCTCTATTGGTGGTAATATGTGGTCTGTCATGGTGTTGGGGCATTTGTTCCTTGTATGAGGTATTATGCGGTCTCTATTGTTGGTAATATGTGGTCTGGTCATGGTGTGGTGGTATTTGTTCCTTGTATGAGGTATTATGCGGTCTCTATTGGTGGTAATATGTTGTCCGGCCATGGTGTGGTAGTATTTTTTCCTTGTATGTGGTATTATTGGTCACCATGTGGTGGTAATATGTGGTCTGGTCATGGTGTGGCGGTATTTGTCTCTTTTATGTGATATTATTCGGTCACTGTGGTGGTAATATGTGATCTGGTTATGGTGTGGCAGTATTTGTTCCTTGTATGTGGTATTACGCGGTCTCTATTGGTGGTAATATGTGGTCTGGTCATGGTGTGGCGGCATTTGTTCCGTGTATGAGGTATTATGCAGTCTCTATTGGTGGTAATATGTGGTCTGGTCATGGTGTGGCGGTATTTGTTCCTTGTATGAGGTATTATGCGTTCTCTATTGGTGGTAATATGTGGTCTGTCATGGTGTTGGGGCATTTGTTCCTTGTATGAGGTATTATGCGGTCTCTATTGTTGGTAATATGTGGTTTGGTCATGTTGCGGCGGTATTTGTTCCTTGTATGAGGTATTATGCGGTCTCTATTGTTCTTAATATGTGGTCTGGTCATGGTGTGGAGGTATTTGTTCCGTGTATGAGGTATTATGCGGTCTCTATTGGTGGTAATATGTTGTCCGGCCATGGTGTGGTAGTATTTTTTCCTTGTATGTGGTATTATTGGTCACCATGTGGTGGTAATATGTGGTCTGGTCATGGTGTGGCGGTATTTGTCCCTTTTATGTGATATTATTCGGTCACTATGGTGGTAATATGTGATCTGGTTATGGTGTGGCAGTATTTGTTCCTTGTATGTGGTATTACGCGGTCTCTATTGGTGGTAATATGTGGTCTGGTCATGGTGTGTCAGTATTTGTTCCTTGTATGTGGTATTACTTGGTGGTAATACTGTATATTACTATATTGCTGAGAGATCTATGGAAATGTCAGATTTGGACTTTGTACATTAGTGTTTGGTTCTTATTAAAGTCAGATGGAAAATTCATCTTTCTCATTAGCCGGCAATGATTCTGTACAGAGGGATTCTCCCGAGAACCGCGCTGCGACTTCTTCCATGTTCAGGATTCTTCACCTTCTGGACTGACAACACCAGAGATGTCCAATGGGAAAATGAATCATCAGAACTACAAATGATCTGATAATTCTGCACACGGTACTGTCACAACTCCGCAGCATGTCTTCTTGCATAGGAATATGTGCCAATATTGATTATTTGTGTGCAAACCTAACGAGAATTTCACCTAACAGATGAGGGATTTTCTCACTAGTGGGTGATCATCAGCTCAGTGTAAAGAGAGCTTAATTCACAATGGACTGAGATCATCTCATCTGATGACAGGGTGGTGAGAGGGACCTTCTTCAGCTGCACTATGGTAATGGCCCCCCGCAGTCACTCCAGCCCCTCCATGATGAGATTGTGATTATCTCATGAATACACAAGTGGGGCACATGACAATGTCACCTGGATTACACCAGTCTGGCTTTCCCATCAGTCTCCTCTCCTTAGGACGTTATCTCCTTTAATGTACCAGATACTGAAGCAACCGAGGAACTAAGCGAGAATACATGGTTCTCATAATATGAAACTCTAAAGGTACTGTCACACTTAGCGATGTACCAGCGATCCTGACAACGATACGACCCGGTCAGGATCGTTGGTACATCGCTAAGTGGTCGCTAGTGAGCTGCCACACAGGCAGATCTCACCAGGGACATAGCAGGGGTTGGGGATCGCTACTTACCTGTCAGACGAGGCGATGATCCTGACGTCCTCCCGCCCGCGTCCACGCGTCGCTCATCGCCACAGCAGGAAGCTGACGACGAGAAATGGCCCAGGACATTCTTGCGCAATCAGCGATAAGCAGCGGAGGAGCGGTCGGAGGTAAGTATCACACATAGCGATATCGCTGCTGCGTCACAAAACCAGTGATGTTATAGCGATATTGCTAGCAATATCGCTTAGTGTGACGGGCCCTTTACGTTCCATCGACAATGACAGGAGAAGATGGTGGAGGTGATGGGACTGAAGGTGGGAATGGATTTTTTGAGGAGAGAACCATGAAAATAGCTTAGTTACTCACCGATAACGGTGTTTCTCGGAACCCATGACAGCACCATGGAGAGAGAGGATCCGCCCTTCAGGGACAGGAGCCGACAGATAAATAGGGCGGTACCTCTCCTCCACCTTCAGTTGGTTACAGAGCATCAGAGGGTCTCCAGGTTAGTTAGACAACACAAATATATACACAATATTATAATACTGCTTATTTATCAAAAGCACCGCGCCTAAACGGAAACACTCTACTAACAGTAAAACGTGCTCACCACACTCGTGAAGGGGAGGGGAGTAAGCGGGTGCTGTCATGGGTTCCGAGAAACACCATTATCGGTGAGTAACTAAGCTATTCTCACCCATGACAGCACCACGGAGAGAATTACAAAGATTGGTAGCTTAGGGAGGGACCACCGCCTGAAGGACCCATCTCCCGAAGGTCAGGTCAGACGTAGAGGCTAGATCTAATCTATAGTGCCTGAAAAAGGTCGAAGGTGATGACCAGGTGGCCGCCTTACAGATTTGTTCTATTGATACCTCAGATCTTTCAGCCCATGAGGTCGCCATTGCCCTTGTGGAATGAGCTCTCAGCCCCTCCGGGATGGTATTTCCACTGGATGAATATGCCAGGGCAATCGCATCCCTTATCCACCTTGCCAGGGTACTCTTGGATGCCTTGAGCCCCTTCCGAGGATCCTGGAAACATACAAAGAGAGAGCCTTCCTTCCTACATTTTTTGGTGGCCTCTAAGTACTGTACTAGGCACCTTTTGACATCTAAAGTGTGAAACTTTTCTTCCCCCTTATTTTTTGGATTTGGGCAGAAGGAAGGAAGGACTACCTCTTGGGACCTGTGGAAATGTGATGATACTTTAGGTAGATAGGCTGGGTCAGGTTTTAGGATGACTCTATCCTCTAGAATTTTTGTAAAAGGTGGCCCTGCTGATAAGGCTTGGATATCGCTCACTCTTCGAGCTGATGTTAGTGCCACCAGAAGCACCATTTTAAGTGATATGATTTTTAGGGGTGCCGAGTGAATTGGTTCGAACGGAGGGCCTGTCAATGTTGAAAGTACAAGATTCAGGTCCCATGACGGTAACCTTTGACTAGCTATTGACTTAGATCTGGTTGCGGCTTTAATAAACCGTGCTACCCAAGGGTCACCTTCTACATTATGGTTATAGAAGGCGCCTAACGCCGCTATTTGTACTTTTAAAGTGTTGACCGCCAGACCCTGTTCTAGGCCCTTTTGTAGAAATTCTAGGATTTTATCAATCTGAACCCCTTTCTGAACCTTTGCTCTAGAGGTGGATAGGAATTTTTTCCATGTTCTGCCATAAGCTCTCATTGTAACCGGTTTCCTACTTTTTTGTAGTGTAGTTATTAGGTTTTCTGAAAATTCCCTGTCCCTCATCAGCACCCTCTCAAATTCCATGCTGTTAAATGGAGGTTCGGTGCCTGAGGATGTAACACTGGGCCCTGCGATAGCAGGTCCGGGAGATCCGGTAGGATCCATGGGTCGGTTACTGAGAGCATTCTTAGCCAGGAAAACCAGGTTCTTTTGGGCCAGAAGGGGCTATCAGTATCATTCTTGCCCCGTCCTCCCTGACTTTCCTTAGGACCGCTGGAATGAGCATGATTGGGGGAAAGGCATATGTTAGACTCTGTGTCCATGGGAGCATAAGCGCATCCAGAGTTAGAGGATTCCCCCTGGGATCTAGGGAGCAGAAGGTGTCTACTTTTTTGTTTTTGAAATCGGCAAACAGATCTATGTCTGGAGTCCTCCACATTTTTACAATCTGCCGAAAAATGGACCACTTTAGTACCCATTCCCCCTGTCGTAATTGGGTGCGGCTCAGAAAGTCTGCCCTTTGATTCTCTGTACCCCGGATGTGTAGGGCTGACAGATAGCAGGTTTGCCTCCGCTAGTTTGAGGATTCTGGTGGATGTGTCCATTAGGGCTTGGGACCTGGTTCCCCCCTGATGATTTATATAGGCCACTGTGACTCGATTGTCCGAAAGAATGCGGACATGGAGATTCTGGAGCAGGGGTAGGACGTGTGTCAGTGAATAGCCTACTGCTAGAAGCTCTTTTTGATTTGAGGAGGCTTTTAGTTCTTGATCTCCCTATACGTCCTGAGTAGAGTTGAGCGATACCGTCCGATACTTCAAAGTATCGTATCGGATGGTATCGGCCGATCTTTAAAAAAAGTATCGGTATCGCCGATTCCGATACCGGAAGTCCCATTCAAGTCTATGGGACTTCCGGTATCGGAATAAGAAAAACCCTTTCCTGCCCTTGTACAGCCTCTCTGGGGTCTGTACGGGCCTTTCGGGGGGCTGTGCCTGCCTGCCAGGGGGTCTGTGCAGGCTCCGGTGGTCTGTGCCGGCCTGCCGGTGGTCTGTGCAGGCTCCGGGGGGCTGTGCCGGCCTGCCGGGGGGCTGTGCCGGCCTGCCGGGGGGCTGTGCAGGCTCCGGGGGGCTGTGCCGGCCTGCCGGTGGTCTGTGCCGGCCTGCCGGTGGTCTGTGCAGGCTCCGGGGGTCTGTGCAGGCATTGTCCGATGGGACTACAAGTCCCATCGGGCGATGCCTGCTACCATGACAGTGATTGACACATTAGCCAATGATGGGACAGTAGTAGTCCCATCATCCGGCTAATGTGTTAAATGTAAAAAAAAAAAAAAAAAATTACATGCTACATACATACAACATGCATACTACATACATGCTACATTCATACTACATACTACATACATGCTACATTCATACTACATAAATACTACATGCAACATACATACTACATATATACTACATACATACTACATGCATGCTACATACATACTACATGCTACATACTACATATATACTACATGCATGCTACATACATACTACATGCTACATACTACATATATACTACATGCATGCTACATACATACTACATGCTACATACTACATATATACTACATGCATGCTACATACATACTACATATATACTACATGCATGCTACATACTACATGCTACATACATACTACATATATACTACATGCATGCTACATACATACTACATGCCACATACTACATATATACTACATGCATGCTACATACATACTACATGCTACATACTACATATATACTACATGCATGCTACATACATACTACATGCTACATACATACTACATATATACTACATGCATGCTACATACATACTACATGCTACATACATACTACATATATACTACATGCATGCTACATACTACATGCTACATACATACTACATATATACTACATGCATGCTACATACATACTGCATGCTACATGCATGCTACATACATACTACATACATACTACATGCTACATACATACCACATATATACTACATACATACAATACATTCATACAATACATACATAGACATACAGTACATATAACATAGAGTAACATACTTACCAATACTTGTCACATTGTTCCCCGAAGCCATTGTCTTTTCCGGAATAAATATTAACATAACAAACCACAAAAATACTCACCCACGATCCGAAGCAGTCCACGAGTGTGTCCCACGACGATCTTGGGTAGAGAACTGCAGCATCAGCTGTTGCTGCCGTTCTCTACGGGCTGCAGGAATCCAATGACGGAAGGTAGGTATCCTTCCGCACTGTATTCCTCCGCCACTTAAAAAAAAAAAAAGTCCCTAGTCTCACTTTATGCCATTGCTGTGTGGGAATTTCCCACGCAGCAATGGCATAAAGTGAGACTAGGGACTTTTTTTTTTTAAGTGGCGGAGGAATACAGTGCGGAAGGATACCTACCTTCCGTCATTGGATTCCTGCAGCCCGTAGAGAACGGCAGCATCATCTGATGCTGCCGTTCTCTACCCAAGATCGTCGTGGGACACACTCGTGGACTGCTTCAGATCGTGGGTGAGTATTTTTGTGGTTTGTTATGTTAATATTTATTCCGGAAAAGACAATGGCTTCGGGGAACAATGTGACAAGTATTGGTAAGTATGTTACTCTATGTTATATGTACTGTATGTCTATGTATGTATTGTATGAATGTATTGTATGTATGTAGTATATATGTGGTATGTATGTAGCATGTAGTATGTATGTAGCATGCATGTAGTATGTATGTAGTATTTTTTTTTTTTTTTTTTAACATTTAACACATTAGCCGGATGATGGGACTACTACTGTCCCATCATTGGCTAATGTGTCAATCACTGTCATGGTAGCAGGCATCGCCCGATGGGACTTGTAGTCCCATCGGACGATGCTTGCACAGACCCCCGGACATCAGCACAGCCCCCCGGCAGGCCGGCACAGCCCCCCGGCAGGCCGGTACAGACCCCCACAGGGTGCACAGCCCCCCGGCAGGCCGGCACAGCCCCCCGGCAGGCCGGTACAGACCCCCACAGGGTGCACAGACCACCGGCAGGCTGGCACAGCCCCCCGGCAGGCCGGTACAGACCCCCACAGGGTGCACAGACCACTGGCAGGCCGGCACAGCCCCCCGGCAGGCCGGTACAGACCCCGGGCAGTCCACACAGCCCCCCGGCAGGCCGGCACAGCCCCCCCGGCAGGCCGGCAGAGACCCCCGGAAGGCCCGAAATGACGGCGCATCATGATGCGCACACACCGCGCATCATGATGACGTCAGTCTGTCAATCAACTTTGAACTTCCGATTCCGATGCCGAATTCCGATATTGAAAAAATATCGGAAGTCGGTATCGGAATTCCGATACAGCAAGTATCGGCCGATACCCGATACTTGCGGTATCGGAATGCTCAACACTAGTCCTGAGTCACCTCGTTGTTCATGTGTGCTCCCCATCCAGTGGGACTGGCATCCGTTGTCACTATGTGTGCTATCTTTGTTACCCAGGGGATCCCTTTGGACAGATTTTCCCGGTTTCCCCACCAGGCTAAGGAATGAATAGTTCTTGAATTTAGGGTAATACAACCCTCTAGGTGTCCCCCTATTGCTGCCTGGTTGGCTAATACGTCCCACTGGAGATCTCTCGTGTGTAACTGAGCCCACTGAACTGCTGGCAGGCAGGCGGATAGGGAACCCGGCAGTGACATAGCTTTCCTTAATGTCATAGAGGGATTTTGGATTGCTCTTTCTGTAATTTGAGCGATTTTCTCCTTTTTGTGGTCTGGGAGGCGACACTCCTGAATTTTTGAGTCTAGTGTAAGGGTACTGTTACACATAGCAATGCACCAGCGATCCCAACAACGATATGGATCGCTGGTGCATCGCTAAGTGGTCGCTAGTGAGCTGCCACACAGGCAGATCTCACCAGCGACATCGCAGGGGTCGGGGGTCACTACTTACCTGTCAGACGAGGCGATCCTGATGTCCTCCCGCCCGCGTCCACACGTTGCTCATCGTCACAGCAGGAAGCTGACGACGAGAAATGATCCAGGACCTTCTCGCGCGACCAGCGATAACCAGCGGGGAGCCGGTCGGAGGTAAGTATCACATGTAGCGATATCACTAGCAATATCGCTGCTACGTCGCAAAATCGGTGACTTTACAGCGATATTGCTAGCGATATCGCAGTGTGTAACTGGGGCTTTAGGCCCAATAATTCTTGTACCCTGCTGGGCAGCCGCTCCCCTTATTACTGGGATAGAATCTAAGATCTTATCTCTCGGTGTCCCTTCCCTCAGCTGTTTCTCAAGTTGGTCTACCTATACCATTAGGGCTCTTGAGGTACATGTCGCCGCTATGGCTGGCCTGAGGTTACCGCCTGCTGACTCCCATGCCCCCTTTAGAAAGGTATCCACCTTTTTATCTAGGGGGTCCCTGAGGGTGCCCATGTCCTCAAAGGGAAAGGCAAATTTCTTTGAGGCCTTTGCGACTGCTACATCGAGCTTCGGGGCTTTATCCCAAGATGTAGATGCCTCCTCCTCAAAGGGATATTTCCTTTTAAGGGAATGGACTGTAGTATTTTTCCTGTCTGGCTTGTCCCATTCTTTTTTGATTAGGCCCTTGACAATTTCGTTAAGCAGAAATACTCTCCGTTTTTTCTGGCCTAGTCCCCAGAGCATTATGTCCTGGACTGTTTTATCCGGCCTAGGGTCCAATGCCCCCATGGTAGACCTTACAGCTTTTACTAGCCTGTCTACCTAGTGACGCCCTCCTGTTTCCTCGTCTGAGGATGAGGAGCCGGATTCCGAGATTTTAGACGTGATTTCTCCCAACGTGGAAGAGTCTGACTGGGAGGTTTCTATCGTATCTTTCTTCCTCGTTTTATCTCTATGCTTAAGGGATACAAGGGCACTCTGAACCTCTGATTTAATTGCGGCCCTTAGGTCGGATGCGAAATCCGGAGTCTCCTGACAAAGAATTTCTTTTGTGCAAGGCTCACATAGTTTTTTCTCCCATGATACGGGTAGGGGTCTAGTGCAAGTGGGGCATTCCCTGTTCTTCTTTTTCCCCTTCTTCTTTCCCTTATAAGGGAGAGGAATGTATTACAAGGGTGAACATTCACAAAGATCACTTACCCCCAAAGGTGCGAGGCTGCAGGTACCGGTTCGGGAGATGGAGTCAGGTCCTGTATAGGCTGATCTCCTGGTGGCGATTTGCTCCTTGCCGCTGATGTACTGCGCCGCGTGGAGTGACTGCTGGAACAGCCATCTTTGTCTCGTTCCTTCTGCCAGTGGTGGTGTTGGTGGTGCTGCTGCTGCTTGGGCTGCAGCCTGGCATGCTGCTCCTGTTGCTGGTCGCTATCCTCCATTATCAGGATCGCTTCCAGCCAGGAGTTGAGAATCCACCATTTTAAATTTTGCCGCCCCCGTGATGTCACCGCTCCCATCCTGCACCGCGCTGGCCGGGGAGCGCGCTCCTGCGCATGCGCCGGTTCCAGGGACCCGGAAGCCGCTCCTCTACTTCCGGGGCAGCGGCCATCTTGGTACTCTCTGTACCATGGCACTGCCCGCACTTCCACCGGGTCCCCGCGAGCCCCGATCTCCTTTCCGGAGCGGCTGAAGAAAATGACAGGTGGTTCCCCAAACAGGTGCTAAATGCCCTCTAAAACTTGGAAACAATCTGCACCTCCCAGTCAGAAACAATATGGGTCGGGATCCCAAGTAATTTTACCATTTCCCTGATGAAAATTTGCGCCAAAGGTTTGGCGTTCAGCAAAGCTGGTAAAGCAATAATATGAGCCATCTTACTGAATCTATCCACGACCACCAAAATTACCATATTCCCTCCTGTCACAGGTAGACCCGTGATAAAATTCACCGATAAATGAGTCCAAGCTCTACTGGGAATCTCCCCTGACAGACAAGTATGAGAGGCCTTAGAACGCGCACAGACAGTGCAGGTGGCTACATACTCCCGGACATAGTGATGAGCACCTGACCACCAAAAACACCGAATAAGAAGATCTGTGGTAGCTTTATTACCAGGATGTCCTTCCAAGACTGAATCATGTCATTCACTAAGGACTCTTAGATGAAGATTAACAGGAAAAAGCAGTTTACCTACTGGGCAGGCCGCGGGGGCGTCCACCTGAGCGTTATCAACCTCTCTTTCCAGATCGGAGCATATAGACGCCATCACCACCCCTTTTTGTGGATTAGGTACCGATTCATATTTATTTCCTCCCCCAGGAAAACAACGGGATAAGGCATCTGACTTGATGTTTTTGTTCCCCAGCCTATATGTGACAAAAAACCTGGTAAAGAGCGATGCCCATTTCACCTGTTGAGGCGTTAGATGTTTCGCCGATTCCAAATATACAAGATTCTTATGATCCATGATTACCATCACTGGGTGAACTGCTCCCTCCAAAAAATGGCGCCACTCTTCAAAAGACCACTTGATTGCCAACAATTCCTCGTTAACCAATGCCATAATAACTCTGCAGATGAGTTTTTTTCGAAAAATATACACATGGACGGAATTTACCAGGAGACGCACCCTGTGACAACACAGCCTCCACCTCAGACAAATCACCCTCAACGATTAAAGGCTGAGAGATGTCAGGCTTAGGCTAGTTTCACACTTGCATTGAGGAGGGCTGTGGATGGCGGCCTACTTCCTCCTTTCTCCCTTCGTGAAGCTCCGCCTATGAGCCGCCTACTGCCGCATGCTTCCTGCATTTCCCTGCATACCTATCTTTAATATTGGGTACACAGGGACATGCGTTGTATGCGAACGCCTTGGCAAGCAGCGATTTGACGTGTGCGGCGACCGCACGGAAGCGCAAAATTTTACACTTCTCGGGTTTGACATATAATTTATTATCTATGGGTATATGTGTCTCGCAGTGTAGGAAAGACAAAGTGCAACGCAAAGGGATAAGGGGAAGGGAACCGAACACTAGGAAAGGGGACAATGGAGACCACTAGGCAAATCTAACATCACCCTGTCTGCCCTAACGTTCCTATATAGCTTCTGTACCTATTGCCAAGCAGGAACCTAATCCCTGCCTGTCCCTAGCAGTAAGCCCTGCATAGGGAAGGAAAGGATAGCACTAGTTAATCCCCACTACCACTAAAAGCAGATGGGATACACAAACAAGGGGAACACTTATCTTGAGTGTAACGTGGTCTACCAAGCTGGGGTACCTCTTTCAGTACCACCCCGTGTTTTCGGAGGTCCGCTCTGCGTTGGCTGGAGTCTGAATGAATGACGCTGGCTGGAATCCCTGGGTTACATGGGCCCATATAAAAGATCACTGCTTCTCCATGTATTTCCAGTCTGACAACACTTTACTCACAGGACACAGAATATATCACACAGATACAGAGGGAAGGCCAATAGAAAAGCGGCAGGCCAGACATGCATTACAAAAGCCGCAGGTGGCCGGAGCCTGCCGATGTCTACTGTGGAAATTACAAAGGTGGGAGGAGGGCAGACAAAAGGGGAATGCTGATGCATTAGGGACATGCATCTCACATAGAACCTATTATCCATACATATAACTGCACAACATATTCTGGGTGCTGAGTGGTTCTGTAGCACGTAACATTGAGTATACTCAGAGAGAAACACAGATGTCCTCCAAATACCAAAGATAAAGATAGCCGACTGCTATAGCTCCAAACCTCAACATGGAAATGGAAACATCACCTGCAACTCCCAGCAGCAAGCTGGGAGTTATAAACGCCCCGTGTATCAACTAGAGCCGGGGGAAGGCTGCCACTGGGTCCTAGAGTCAGAAGGACCAGGAAGAAGTCTGCAAAGCAAACTGCTGAGACCTTCTGCATTCAGATACAAAGCCATGATCTGCAGCCTCTGACACACCCGTGACAATATGTAAGACCTGCCTGATATGTACCTGATGTGTCTCAAGGTCAGGTGAATAAGCTAATATGTAGTGATGAGCGAGCATACTCGGTAATGCTTGTTACTCGCCCGAGTATCGCTTTACTCGTGGTACTCGGCGAGCGCCAAGCATTTCTGTGTTTGCTCGGCAGGAGTTCGGGTCCCTGCCCTGCTTGTTTAGCGCTCTTTAGCAAGCCAATCAACATGCAGGGATTGTCTGCCGTAGCCATCTTGGTTGTGGTATTACAGTGATTGGCTGGCTGCACAGTGTTATCAAGTCTATAAGAGACCTGCACATTGATCGTCTCATTCAGCTCCGGATTCAGACAGTGTAGGGTGAGCTGCTGCTGAGATAAGGTCAGATTTAGGGGTTTATCAGTTAGTGTGGGTATACCATCATAGAATCCACAATTCCAGTGAAACCAACAGTCCTTCTAAAGACTAATTGCGGGGTATATAGATTGCAGTGCTAGGTAGGCAGGGAGTGTACAGTATGTGGGTATTGTTGTACAGTAAAGGGTGTTTTACTGGATGGGAGATATGTTTCTCCTAGCAGATTAATGTTTGGCCGGGTTTTTCCTTAAAGACAGGACCTGCGATGATGTCAGGGTCACGTGATCAGCCCATCTGATGTCTACCTCACTGGTGGGAGGGGTTAGGCCCTATGTAATGGAGGTTGGTGATTGCCACAGTGTGAGTGTGTTTCTGGAAACTACAGGAACTTGTGTGGACTCAGCCTGGAACTTGTATATAGAATTCCCGTGCTGCAGGACTGTCGCAGCAAGACTTGGAAGAACCCCGTGAATGGCACGTGGTGGATGCCGCAGGACCTGGCAGCCGCTTAGTTACGCCCGTCCCGTGCAAGGGGTTAGTCTGGGACCAGTGGTTCTCCAAGCTGGAGTAGGTGTTTTATCTCCCTTATGTTTTGTTAAGCTGCTGGTTACTGAGTGACATTAAAACCACTGAAATTGGACTTTATGCCTGTGTGTTGCCTCGTTACTGCCGCCCGGCTATTGCCTACCAGATCGAATCCCTACAGTATATATAGATGTCATTGCATACATCAAAAGGGTCCATTACTGTCTGTTGCTGCCTATTACATATATTGGCTGTATATATATACACATAGCCCCAGGTATCAGTGGGCAGGAATAATTTTTTTTGCACCTTAATCCTGATTATTTTATTCCAGAGCCCCCTTTTTTTTCTCTATTTGCTTGTTTACACTGCAGACTACAGCCAGATCCTTTTCACAGTACAGCGTGAAAATCCAGCTATTTTAAGCGGGTTAGCCCGTCCCAGGCATCACATCTGAGGTGCACAGAAATTTCTGACTTTTTTTGTGGTACTGTAAAAAAATTTTTGTAGTGTCTTATACAATTTCTTTACAGTATTTTGCTGCCCAAATAAATATTTTCCTACAGGGCAGATAATTTACAGTGTAGTATCTGTGTCAGACGCCTCATCTATCTGGCCTACAAATTGGGGCATTTCAGGCCTCCGGTTAACAGGTTTTGCTGTGTCTTAAGGCTGGTTTCACACTTGCATTGGGCAGAGCTGCGGAGCGCTGCATACTTCCTCTGTTCTGCCCCACCCACTGCTGCACCTCTTCCATTCAGCTGCGCCTACGTCGGCATGGGTCATGCGTACTTATCTTTAACATTGCATACACAGGCCATGGGAATGTATGCTGATGCCTCCGCATGCATCGTTTTGATGCCGTGCCAAACTGTGTCAAACGCAACATGTTGCATTTTGTTGCGGTCAGTGCAGCGTCAAAACGATGCAGGCAGAGGTATCCACATACATTCGCATGGCCTGCATACACAACGTTAAAGATAGGTACGCAGGACGCATGCCGATGTAGGCGGAGCTGAATGGAAGAGGTGCGCCAGTGGGAGGAGCTTAATGGAGGAAGTACACAGCCCTCCGCAGCTCTGACCAACGCAAGTGTGAAACCAGCCTTACCCAACTAATAATAATCTTTATATTTTACATAGCACTAACATATTCCGCAGCGCTTTCCAGTTTGCACACATTATCACCAATGGGGCTCACAATCTAGAATCCCCATCAGTATGTCTTTGGATTTCTATACAATATTTTGCGGTTAAAAAAAAAATACAGGCCACACATTGAACAGTGTGGTATCTCCATCAGACGCCTGATCCATCTGAGGGCTACAAATTGTGACATATCAGGCCTACATTCCACTGTATTTGCTGTGTGTTACCCTAGTTATTGACACCAGATATTAGGTACAGGCCAGATATTTTACAGTGTGGTATCTCCGTCAGACGCCTCACCTGTCTGTGGGCTACAAATTGTGTCATATCAGGCCTACATTCCACTGTATTTGCTGTGTGTTATCCTAGTTATTGACACCAGATATTAGCTACAGGCCTGATATTTTACAGTGCGGTATCTCCGTCAGACGCCTCACCTGTCTGTGGGCTACAAATTGTGTCATATCAGGCCTACATTCCACTGTATTTGCTGTGTGTTACCCTAGTTATTGACACCAGATATTAGATACAGGCCTGATATTTTAAAGTGCGGTATCTCCGTCAGACGCCTCACCTGTCTGTGGGCTACAAATTGTGACATATCAGGCCTACATTCCACTGTATTTGCTGTGTGTTACCCTAGTTATTGACACCAGATATTAGCTACAGGCCGGATATTTTACAGTGTGGTATCTCTGTCAGACGCCTCACCTGTCTGTGGGCTACAAATTGTGTCATATCAGGCCTACATTCCACTGTATTTGCTGTGTGTTACCCTAGTTATTGACACCAGATATTAGCTACAGGCCGGATATTTTACAGTGTGGTATCTCCGTCAGACGCCTCACCTGTCTGTGGGCTACAAATTGTGACATATCAGGCCTACATTCCACTGTATTTGCTGTGTGTTACCCTAGTTATTGACACCAGATATTAGCTACAGGCCGGATATTTTACAGTGTGGTATCTCCGTCAGACGCCTCACCTGTCTGTGGGCTACAAATTGTGTCATATCAGGCCTACATTCCACTGTATTTGCTGTGTGTTACCCTAGTTATTGACACCAGATATTAGCTACAGGCCGGATATTTTACAGTGTGGTATCTCCGTCAGACGCCTCACCTGTCTGTGGGCTACAAATTGTGACATATCAGGCCTACATTCCACTGTATTTGCTGTGTGTTACCCTAGTTATTGACACCAGATATTAGCTACAGGCCAGATATTTTACAGTGTGGTATCTCCGTCAGACGCCTCACCTGTCTGTGGGCTACAAATTGTGACATATCAGGCCTACATTCCACTGTATTTGCTGTGTGTTACCCTAGTTATTGACACCAGATATTAGCTACAGGCCAGATATTTTACAGTGTGGTATCTCCGTCAGACGCCTCACCTGTCTGTGGGCTACAAATTGTGACATATCAGGCCTACATTCCACTGTATTTGCTGTGTGTTACCCTAGTTATTGACACCAGATATTAGCTACAGGCCAGATATTTTACAGTGTGGTATCTCCGTCAGGTGCCTCACCTGTCTGTGGGCTACAAATTGTGTCATATCAGGCCTACATTACACTGTATTTGCTGTGTGTTATCCTAGTTATTGACACCAGATATTAGCTAAGGGCCGGATATTTTACAGTGTGGTATCTCCGTCAGGTGCCTCACCTGTCTGTGGGCTACAAATTGTGTCATATCAGGCCTACATTCCACTGTATTTGCTGTGTGTTATCCTAGTTATTGACACCAGATATTAGATACAGGCCAGATATTTTACATTGTGGTATCTCCGTCAGATGCCTCACCTGTCTCTGGGCTACAAATTGTGACATATCAGGCCTACATTCCACTGTATTTGCTGTGTGTTACCCTAGTTATTGACACCAGATATTAGCTACAGGCCAGATATTTTACAGTGTGGTATCTCCGTCAGATGCCTCACCTGTCTGTGGGCTACAAATTGTGACATATCAGGCCTACATTCCACTGTATTTGCTGTGTGTTATCCCAGTTATTGACACCAGATATTAGCTACAGGCCAGATATTTTACAGTGTGGTATCTCCGTCAGATGCCTCACCTGTCTGTGGGCTACAAATTGTGACATATCAGGAATACATTCCACTGTATTTGCTGTGTGTTATCCTAGTTATTGACACCAGATATTAGCTACAGGCCAGATATTTTACAGTGTGGTATCTCCGTCAGACGCCTCACCTGTCTGTGGGCTACAAATTGTGTCATATCAGGCCTACATTGCACTGTATTTGCTGTGTGTTACCCTAGTTATTGACACCAGATATTAGCTACAGGCCAGATATTTTACAGTGTGGTATCTCCGTCAGACGCCTCACCTGTCTGTGGGCTACAAATTGTGTCATATCAGGCCTACATTCCAGTGTATTTGCTGTGTGTTATCCTAGTTATTGACACCTGATATTAGCTACAGGCCAGATATTTTACAGTGTGGTATCTCCGTCAGACGCCTCACCTGTCTGTGGGCTACAAATTGTGTCTTCTCAGGCCTACATTCCACTGTATTTGCTGTGTGTTACCCTAGTTATTGACACCAGATATTAGCTACAGGCCAGATATTTTACAGTGTGGTATCTCCATCAGACGCCTCACCTGTCTGTGGGCTACAAATTGTGACATATCAGGCCTACATTCCACTGTATTTGCTGTGTGTTACCCTAGTTATTGACACCAGATATTAGCTACAGGCCTGATATTTTACAGTGCGGTATCTCCGTCAGACGCCTCACCTGTCTGTGGGCTACAAATTGTGTCATATCAGGCCTACATTCCACTGTATTTGCTGTGTGTTATCCTAGTTATTGACACCAGATATTAGCTACAGGCCTGATATTTTACAGTGCGGTATCTCCGTCAGACGCCTCACCTGTCTGTGGGCTACAAATTGTGTCATATCAGGCCTACATTCCACTGTATTTGCTGTGTGTTACCCTAGTTATTGACACCAGATATTAGATACAGGCCTGATATTTTAAAGTGCGGTATCTCCGTCAGACGCCTCACCTGTCTGTGGGCTACAAATTGTGACATATCAGGCCTACATTCCACTGTATTTGCTGTGTGTTACCCTAGTTATTGACACCAGATATTAGCTACAGGCCGGATATTTTACAGTGTGGTATCTCTGTCAGACGCCTCACCTGTCTGTGGGCTACAAATTGTGTCATATCAGGCCTACATTCCACTGTATTTGCTGTGTGTTACCCTAGTTATTGACACCAGATATTAGCTACAGGCCGGATATTTTACAGTGTGGTATCTCCGTCAGACGCCTCACCTGTCTGTGGGCTACAAATTGTGTCATATCAGGCCTACATTGCACTGTATTTGCTGTGTGTTACCCTAGTTATTGACACCAGATATTAGCTACAGGCCAGATATTTTACAGTGTGGTATCTCCGTCAGACGCCTCACCTGTCTGTGGGCTACAAATTGTGTCATATCAGGCCTACATTCCAGTGTATTTGCTGTGTGTTACCCTAGTTATTGACACCAGATATTAGATACAGGCCTGATATTTTAAAGTGCGGTATCTCCGTCAGACGCCTCACCTGTCTGTGGGCTACAAATTGTGTCATATCAGGCCTACATTCCACTGTATTTGCTGCGTGTTTTCCTAGTTATTGACACCAGATATTAGCTACAGGCCAGATATTTTACAGTGTGGTATCTCCGTCAGACGCCTCACCTGTCTGTGGGCTACAAATTGTGACATATCAGGCCTACATTCCACTGTATTTGCTGTGTGTTACCCTAGTTATTGACACCAGATATTAGCTACAGGCCTGATATTTTACAGTGTGGTATCTCCGTCAGACGCCTCACCTGTCTGTGGGCTACAAATTGTGACATATCAGGCCTACATTCCACTGTATTTGCTGTGTGTTACCCTAGTTATTGACACCAGATATTAGCTACAGGCCTGATATTTTACAGTGTGGTATCTCCGTCAGACGCCTCACCTGTCTGTGGGCTACAAATTGTGACATATCAGGCCTACATTCCACTGTATTTGCTGTGTGTTACCCTAGTTATTGACACCAGATATTAGCTACAGGCCGGATATTTTACAGTGTGGTATCTCCGTCAGACGCCTCACCTGTCTGTGGGCTACAAATTGTGTCATATCAGGCCTACATTCCACTGTATTTGCTGTGTGTTACCCTAGTTATTGACACCAGATATTAGCTACAGGCCGGATATTTTACAGTGTGGTATCTCCGTCAGACGCCTCACCTGTCTGTGGGCTACAAATTGTGACATATCAGGCCTACATTCCACTGTATTTGCTGTGTGTTACCCTAGTTATTGACACCAGATATTAGCTACAGGCCGGATATTTTACAGTGTGGTATCTCCGTCAGACGCCTCACCTGTCTGTGGGCTACAAATTGTGTCATATCAGGCCTACATTCCACTGTATTTGCTGTGTGTTACCCTAGTTATTGACACCAGATATTAGCTACAGGCCGGATATTTTACAGTGTGGTATCTCCGTCAGACGCCTCACCTGTCTGTGGGCTACAAATTGTGACATATCAGGCCTACATTCCACTGTATTTGCTGTGTGTTACCCTAGTTATTGACACCAGATATTAGCTACAGGCCAGATACTTTACAGTGTGGTATCTCCGTCAGACGCCTCACCTGTCTGTGGGCTACAAATTGTGACATATCAGGCCTACATTCCACTGTATTTGCTGTGTGTTACCCTAGTTATTGACACCAGATATTACCTACAGGCCAGATATTTTACATTGTGGTATCTCCGTCAGACGCCTCACCTGTCTGTGGGCTACAAATTGTGACATATCAGGCCTACATTCCACTGTATTTGCTGTGTGTTACCCTAGTTATTGACACCAGATATTAGCTACAGGCCAGATATTTTACAGTGTGGTATCTCCGTCAGGTGCCTCACCTGTCTGTGGGCTACAAATTGTGTCATATCAGGCCTACATTACACTGTATTTGCTGTGTGTTATCCTAGTTATTGACACCAGATATTAGCTACAGGCCGGATATTTTACAGTGTGGTATCTCCGTCAGATGCCTCACCTGTCTGTGGGCTACAAATTGTGTCATATCAGGCCTACATTCCACTGTATTTGCTGTGTGTTATCCTAGTTATTGACACCAGATATTAGCTACAGGCCAGATATTTTACAGTGTGGTATCTCCGTCAGATGCCTCACCTGTCTGTGGGCTACAAATTGTGTCATATCAGGCCTACATTACACTGTATTTGCTGTGTGTTATCCTAGTTATTGACACCAGATATTAGCTACAGGCCAGATATTTTACAGTGTGGTATCTCTGTCAGACACCTCACCTGTCTCTGGGCTACAAATTGTGACATATCAGGCCTACATTCCACTGTATTTGCTGTGTGTTACCCTAGTTATTGACACCAGATATTAGCTACAGGCCAGATATTTTACAGTGTGGTATCTCCGTCAGATGCCTCACCTGTCTGTGGGCTACAAATTGTGACATATCAGGCCTACATTCCACTGTATTTGCTGTGTGTTATCCCAGTTATTGACACCAGATATTAGCTACAGGCCAGATATTTTACAGTGTGGTATCTCCGTCAGATGCCTCACCTGTCTGTGGGCTACAAATTGTGACATATCAGGAATACATTCCACTGTATTTGCTGTGTGTTATCCTAGTTATTGACACCAGATATTAGCTACAGGCCAGATATTTTACAGTGTGGTATCTCCGTCAGACGCCTCACCTGTCTGTGGGCTACAAATTGTGTCATATCAGGCCTACATTGCACTGTATTTGCTGTGTGTTACCCTAGTTATTGACACCAGATATTAGCTACAGGCCAGATATTTTACAGTGTGGTATCTCCGTCAGACGCCTCACCTGTCTGTGGGCTACAAATTGTGTCATATCAGGCCTACATTCCAGTGTATTTGCTGTGTGTTATCCTAGTTATTGACACCTGATATTAGCTACAGGCCAGATATTTTACAGTGTGGTATCTCCGTCAGACGCCTCACCTGTCTGTGGGCTACAAATTGTGTCTTCTCAGGCCTACATTCCACTGTATTTGCTGTGTGTTACCCTAGTTATTGACACCAGATATTAGCTACAGGCCAGATATTTTACAGTGTGGTATCTCCATCAGACGCCTCACCTGTCTGTGGGCTACAAATTGTGTCATATCAGGCCTACATTCCACTGTATTTGCTGTGTGTTACCCTAGTTATTGACACCTGATATTAGCTACAGGCCAAATATTTTACAGTGTGGTATCTCCGTCAGACGCCTCACCTGTCTGTGGGCTACAAATTGTGACATATCAGGCCTACATTCCACTGTATTTGCTGTGTGTTACCCTAGTTATTGACACCAGATATTAGCTACAGGTCAGATATTTTACAGTGTGGTATCTCTGTCAGACGCCTCACCTGTCTGTGGGCTACAAATTGTGACATATCAGTCCTACATTCCACTGTATTTGCTGTGTGTTACCCTAGTTATTGACACCAGATATTAGCTACAGGTCAGATATTTTACAGTGTGGTATCTCTGTCAGACGCCTCACCTGTCTGTAGACTACAAATTGTGACATATCAGTCCTACATTCCACTGTATTTGCTGTGTGTTACCCTAGTTATTGACACCAGATATTAGCTACAGGCCAGATTTTTTACAGTGTGGTATCTCCATCAGACGCCTCACCTGTCTGTGGGCTACAAATTGTGTCATATCAGGCCTACATTCCACTGTATTTGCTGTGTGTTACCCTAGTTATTGAAACCAGATATTAGCTACAGGCCGGATATTTTACAGTGTGGTATCTCCGTCAGACGCCTCACCTGTCTGTGGGCTACAAATTGTGACATATCAGGTCTACATTCCACTGTATTTGCTGTGTGTTACCCTAGTTATTGACACCAGATATTAGCTACAGGCCGGATATTTTACAGTGTGGTATCTCCGTCAGACGCCTCACCTGTCTGTGGGCTACAAATTGTGTCATATCAGGCCTACATTCCACTGTATTTGCTGTGTGTTACCCTAGTTATTGACACCAGATATTAGCTACAGGCCGGATATTTTACAGTGTGGTATCTCCGTCAGACGCCTCACCTGTCTGTGGGCTACAAATTGTGACATATCAGGCCTACATTCCACTGTATTTGCTGTGTGTTACCCTAGTTATTGACACCAGATATTAGCTACAGGCCAGATACTTTACAGTGTGGTATCTCCGTCAGACGCCTCACCTGTCTGTGGGCTACAAATTGTGACATATCAGGCCTACATTCCACTGTATTTGCTGTGTGTTACCCTAGTTATTGACACCAGATATTACCTACAGGCCAGATATTTTACATTGTGGTATCTCCGTCAGACGCCTCACCTGTCTGTGGGCTACAAATTGTGACATATCAGGCCTACATTCCACTGTATTTGCTGTGTGTTACCCTAGTTATTGACACCAGATATTAGCTACAGGCCAGATATTTTACAGTGTGGTATCTCCGTCAGGTGCCTCACCTGTCTGTGGGCTACAAATTGTGTCATATCAGGCCTACATTACACTGTATTTGCTGTGTGTTATCCTAGTTATTGACACCAGATATTAGCTAAGGGCCGGATATTTTACAGTGTGGTATCTCCGTCAGGTGCCTCACCTGTCTGTGGGCTACAAATTGTGTCATATCAGGCCTACATTCCACTGTATTTGCTGTGTGTTATCCTAGTTATTGACACCAGATATTAGATACAGGCCAGATATTTTACATTGTGGTATCTCCGTCAGATGCCTCACCTGTCTCTGGGCTACAAATTGTGACATATCAGGCCTACATTCCACTGTATTTGCTGTGTGTTACCCTAGTTATTGACACCAGATATTAGCTACAGGCCAGATATTTTACAGTGTGGTATCTCCGTCAGATGCCTCACCTGTCTGTGGGCTACAAATTGTGACATATCAGGCCTACATTCCACTGTATTTGCTGTGTGTTATCCCAGTTATTGACACCAGATATTAGCTACAGGCCAGATATTTTACAGTGTGGTATCTCCGTCAGATGCCTCACCTGTCTGTGGGCTACAAATTGTGACATATCAGGAATACATTCCACTGTATTTGCTGTGTGTTATCCTAGTTATTGACACCAGATATTAGCTACAGGCCAGATATTTTACAGTGTGGTATCTCCGTCAGACGCCTCACCTGTCTGTGGGCTACAAATTGTGTCATATCAGGCCTACATTGCACTGTATTTGCTGTGTGTTACCCTAGTTATTGACACCAGATATTAGCTACAGGCCAGATATTTTACAGTGTGGTATCTCCGTCAGACGCCTCACCTGTCTGTGGGCTACAAATTGTGTCATATCAGGCCTACATTCCAGTGTATTTGCTGTGTGTTATCCTAGTTATTGACACCTGATATTAGCTACAGGCCAGATATTTTACAGTGTGGTATCTCCGTCAGACGCCTCACCTGTCTGTGGGCTACAAATTGTGTCTTCTCAGGCCTACATTCCACTGTATTTGCTGTGTGTTACCCTAGTTATTGACACCAGATATTAGCTACAGGCCAGATTTTTTACAGTGTGGTATCTCCATCAGACGCCTCACCTGTCTGTGGGCTACAAATTGTGACATATCAGGCCTACATTCCACTGTATTTGCTGTGTGTTACCCTAGTTATTGACACCAGATATTAGCTACAGGCCTGATATTTTACAGTGCGGTACCTCCGTCAGACGCCTCACCTGTCTGTGGGCTACAAATTGTGTCATATCAGGCCTACATTCCACTGTATTTGCTGTGTGTTATCCTAGTTATTGACACCAGATATTAGCTACAGGCCTGATATTTTACAGTGCGGTATCTCCGTCAGACGCCTCACCTGTCTGTGGGCTACAAATTGTGTCATATCAGGCCTACATTCCACTGTATTTGCTGTGTGTTACCCTAGTTATTGACACCAGATATTAGATACAGGCCTGATATTTTAAAGTGCGGTATCTCCGTCAGACGCCTCACCTGTCTGTGGGCTACAAATTGTGACATATCAGGCCTACATTCCACTGTATTTGCTGTGTGTTACCCTAGTTATTGACACCAGATATTAGCTACAGGCCGGATATTTTACAGTGTGGTATCTCTGTCAGACGCCTCACCTGTCTGTGGGCTACAAATTGTGTCATATCAGGCCTACATTCCACTGTATTTGCTGTGTGTTACCCTAGTTATTGACACCAGATATTAGCTACAGGCCGGATATTTTACAGTGTGGTATCTCCGTCAGACGCCTCACCTGTCTGTGGGCTACAAATTGTGTCATATCAGGCCTACATTGCACTGTATTTGCTGTGTGTTACCCTAGTTATTGACACCAGATATTAGCTACAGGCCAGATATTTTACAGTGTGGTATCTCCGTCAGACGCCTCACCTGTCTGTGGGCTACAAATTGTGTCATATCAGGCCTACATTCCAGTGTATTTGCTGTGTGTTACCCTAGTTATTGACACCAGATATTAGATACAGGCCTGATATTTTAAAGTGCGGTATCTCCGTCAGACGCCTCACCTGTCTGTGGGCTACAAATTGTGTCATATCAGGCCTACATTCCACTGTATTTGCTGCGTGTTTTCCTAGTTATTGACACCAGATATTAGCTACAGGCCAGATATTTTACAGTGTGGTATCTCCGTCAGACGCCTCACCTGTCTGTGGGCTACAAATTGTGACATATCAGGCCTACATTCCACTGTATTTGCTGTGTGTTACCCTAGTTATTGACACCAGATATTAGCTACAGGCCTGATATTTTACAGTGTGGTATCTCCGTCAGACGCCTCACCTGTCTGTGGGCTACAAATTGTGACATATCAGGCCTACATTCCACTGTATTTGCTGTGTGTTACCCTAGTTATTGACACCAGATATTAGATACAGGCCTGATATTTTAAAGTGCGGTATCTCCGTCAGACGCCTCACCTGTCTGTGGGCTACAAATTGTGACATATCAGGCCTACATTCCACTGTATTTGCTGTGTGTTACCCTAGTTATTGACACCAGATATTAGCTACAGGCCGGATATTTTACAGTGTGGTATCTCTGTCAGACGCCTCACCTGTCTGTGGGCTACAAATTGTGTCATATCAGGCCTACATTCCACTGTATTTGCTGTGTGTTACCCTAGTTATTGAAACCAGATATTAGCTACAGGCCGGATATTTTACAGTGTGGTATCTCCGTCAGACGCCTCACCTGTCTGTGGGCTACAAATTGTGACATATCAGGTCTACATTCCACTGTATTTGCTGTGTGTTACCCTAGTTATTGACACCAGATATTAGCTACAGGCCGGATATTTTACAGTGTGGTATCTCCGTCAGACGCCTCACCTGTCTGTGGGCTACAAATTGTGTCATATCAGGCCTACATTCCACTGTATTTGCTGTGTGTTACCCTAGTTATTGACACCAGATATTAGCTACAGGCCGGATATTTTACAGTGTGGTATCTCCGTCAGACGCCTCACCTGTCTGTGGGCTACAAATTGTGACATATCAGGCCTACATTCCACTGTATTTGCTGTGTGTTACCCTAGTTATTGACACCAGATATTAGCTACAGGCCAGATACTTTACAGTGTGGTATCTCCGTCAGACGCCTCACCTGTCTGTGGGCTACAAATTGTGACATATCAGGCCTACATTCCACTGTATTTGCTGTGTGTTACCCTAGTTATTGACACCAGATATTACCTACAGGCCAGATATTTTACATTGTGGTATCTCCGTCAGACGCCTCACCTGTCTGTGGGCTACAAATTGTGACATATCAGGCCTACATTCCACTGTATTTGCTGTGTGTTACCCTAGTTATTGACACCAGATATTAGCTACAGGCCAGATATTTTACAGTGTGGTATCTCCGTCAGGTGCCTCACCTGTCTGTGGGCTACAAATTGTGTCATATCAGGCCTACATTACACTGTATTTGCTGTGTGTTATCCTAGTTATTGACACCAGATATTAGCTACAGGCCGGATATTTTACAGTGTGGTATCTCCGTCAGATGCCTCACCTGTCTGTGGGCTACAAATTGTGTCATATCAGGCCTACATTACACTGTATTTGCTGTGTGTTATCCTAGTTATTGACACCAGATATTAGCTACAGGCCAGATATTTTACAGTGTGGTATCTCCGTCAGGTGCCTCACCTGTCTGTGGGCTACAAATTGTGTCATATCAGGCCTACATTACACTGTATTTGCTGTGTGTTATCCTAGTTATTGACACCAGATATTAGCTACAGGCCAGATATTTTACAGTGTGGTATCTCTGTCAGACACCTCACCTGTCTCTGGGCTACAAATTGTGACATATCAGGCCTACATTCCACTGTATTTGCTGTGTGTTACCCTAGTTATTGACACCAGATATTAGCTACAGGCCAGATATTTTACAGTGTGGTATCTCCGTCAGATGCCTCACCTGTCTGTGGGCTACAAATTGTGACATATCAGGCCTACATTCCACTGTATTTGCTGTGTGTTATCCCAGTTATTGACACCAGATATTAGCTACAGGCCAGATATTTTACAGTGTGGTATCTCCGTCAGATGCCTCACCTGTCTGTGGGCTACAAATTGTGACATATCAGGAATACATTCCACTGTATTTGCTGTGTGTTATCCTAGTTATTGACACCAGATATTAGCTACAGGCCAGATATTTTACAGTGTGGTATCTCCGTCAGACGCCTCACCTGTCTGTGGGCTACAAATTGTGTCATATCAGGCCTACATTGCACTGTATTTGCTGTGTGTTACCCTAGTTATTGACACCAGATATTAGCTACAGGCCAGATATTTTACAGTGTGGTATCTCCGTCAGACGCCTCACCTGTCTGTGGGCTACAAATTGTGTCATATCAGGCCTACATTCCAGTGTATTTGCTGTGTGTTATCCTAGTTATTGACACCTGATATTAGCTACAGGCCAGATATTTTACAGTGTGGTATCTCCGTCAGACGCCTCACCTGTCTGTGGGCTACAAATTGTGTCTTCTCAGGCCTACATTCCACTGTATTTGCTGTGTGTTACCCTAGTTATTGACACCAGATATTAGCTACAGGCCAGATATTTTACAGTGTGGTATCTCCATCAGACGCCTCACCTGTCTGTGGGCTACAAATTGTGTCATATCAGGCCTACATTCCACTGTATTTGCTGTGTGTTACCCTAGTTATTGACACCTGATATTAGCTACAGGCCAAATATTTTACAGTGTGGTATCTCCGTCAGACGCCTCACCTGTCTGTGGGCTACAAATTGTGACATATCAGGCCTACATTCCACTGTATTTGCTGTGTGTTACCCTAGTTATTGACACCAGATATTAGCTACAGGTCAGATATTTTACAGTGTGGTATCTCTGTCAGACGCCTCACCTGTCTGTGGGCTACAAATTGTGACATATCAGTCCTACATTCCACTGTATTTGCTGTGTGTTACCCTAGTTATTGACACCAGATATTAGCTACAGGTCAGATATTTTACAGTGTGGTATCTCTGTCAGACGCCTCACCTGTCTGTAGACTACAAATTGTGACATATCAGTCCTACATTCCACTGTATTTGCTGTGTGTTACCCTAGTTATTGACACCAGATATTAGCTACAGGCCAGATTTTTTACAGTGTGGTATCTCCATCAGACGCCTCACCTGTCTGTGGGCTACAAATTGTGTCATATCAGGCCTACATTCCACTGTATTTGCTGTGTGTTACCCTAGTTATTGACACCTGATATTAGCTACAGGCCAAATATTTTACAGTGTGGTATCTCCGTCAGACGCCTCACCTGTCTGTGGGCTACAAATTGTGACATATCAGGCCTACATTCCACTGTATTTGCTGTGTGTTACCCTAGTTATTGACACCAGATATTAGCTACAGGTCAGATATTTTACAGTGTGGTATCTCTGTCAGACGCCTCACCTGTCTGTGGGCTACAAATTGTGACATATCAGTCCTACATTCCACTGTATTTGCTGTGTGTTACCCTAGTTATTGACACCAGATATTAGCTACAGGTCAGATATTTTACAGTGTGGTATCTCTGTCAGACGCCTCACCTGTCTGTGGGCTACAAATTGTGACATATCAGGCCTACATTCCACTGTATTTGCTGTGTGTTACCCTAGTTATTGACACCAGATATTAGCTACAGGTCAGATATTTTACAGTGTGGTATCTCTGTCAGACGCCTCACCTGTCTGTGGGCTACAAATTGTGACATATCAGGTCTACATTCCACTGTATTTGCTGTGTGTTACCCTAGTTATTGACACCAGATATTAGCTACAGGTCAGATATTTTACAGTGTGGTATCTCTGTCAGACGCCTCACCTGTCTGTGGGCTACAAATTGTGACATATCAGGCCTACATTCCACTGTATTTGCTGTGTGTTACCCTAGTTATTGACACCAGATATTAGCTACAGGCCAGATATTTTACAGTGTGGTATCTCTGTCAGACGCCTCACCTGTCTGTGGGCTACAAATTGTGTCATATCAGGCCTACATTCCACTGTATTTGCTGTGTGTTACCCTAGTTATTGACACCAGATATCAGCTACAGGCCAGATATTTTACAGTGTGGTTTCTCCGTCAGACGCCTCACCTGTCTGTAGACTACAAATTGTGACATATCAGGCCTGCATTCCACTGTATTTGCTGTGTGTTACCCTAGTTATTGACACCAGATATTAGCTACAGGCCAGATATTTTACAGTGTGGCATCTCCGTCAGACGCCTCACCTGTCTGTAGACTACAAATTGTGACATATCAGGCCTACATTCCACTGTATTTGCTGTGTGTTATCCTAGTTATTGACACCAGATATTAGCTACAGGCCAGATATTTTACAGTGTGGTATCTCTGTCAGACGCCTCACCTGTCTGTGGGCTACAAATTGTGACATATCAGGCCTACATTCCACTGTATTTGCTGTGTGTTACCCTAGTTATTGACACCAGATATTAGCTACAGGCCAGATATTTTACAGTGTGGTATCTCCGTCAGACACCTAACCTGTCTGTGGGCTGCAAATTGTGACATATCAGGCCTATATTCCACTGTATTTGCTGTGTGTTACCCTCGATATTGACACCAGATATTAGCTACAGACCAGATACTTTACAGTGTGGTATCTCTGTCAGACGCCTCACCTGTCTGTGGGCTACAAATTGTGACATATCAGGCCTACATTCCACTGTATTTGCTGTGTGTTACCCTAGTTATTGACACCAGATATTAGCTACAGGCCAGATATTTTACAGTGTGGTATCTCCGTCAGACGCCTCACCTGTCTGTGGGCTACAAATTGTGACATATCAGGCCTACATTCCACTGTATTTGCTGTGTGTTACCCTAGTTATTGACACCAGATATTAGCTACAGCCCAGATATTTTACAGTGTGGTATCTCTGTCAGACGCCTCACCTGTCTGTGGGCTACAAATTGTGACATATCAGGCCTACATTCCACTGTATTTGCTGTGTGTTACCCTAGTTACTGACACCAGATATTAGCTACAGGCCAGATATTTTACAGTGCGGTATCTTCGTCAGACGCCTCACGTGTCTGTGGGCTACAAATTGTGACATATCAGGCCTACATTCCACTGTATTTGCTGTGTGTTATCCTAGTTATTGACACCAGATATTAGCTACAGGCCGGATATTTTACAGTGTGGTATCTCTGTCAGACGCCTCACCTGTCTGTGGGCTACAGATTGTGACATATCAGGCCTACATTCCACTGTATTTGCTGTGTGTTACCCTAGTTACTGACACCAGATATTAGCTACATGCCAGATATTTTACAGTGCGGTATCTTCGTCAGACGCCTCACTTGTCTGTGGGCTACAAATTGTGTCATATCAGACCTACATTCCACTGTATTTGCTGTGTGTTATCCTAGTTATTGACACCAGATATTAGCTACAGGCCGGATATTTTACAGTGTGGTATCTCTGTCAGACGCCTCACCTGTCTGTGGGCTACAAATTGTGACATATCAGGCCCACATTCCACTGTATTTGCTGTGTGTTACCCTAGTTACTGACACCAGATATTAGCTACATGCCAGATATTTTACAGTGTGGTATCTCCGTCAGATGCCTCACCTGTCTGTGGACTACAAATTGTGACATATCAGGCCTACATTCCACTGTATTTGCTGTGTGTTACCCTAGTTATTAACACCAGATATTAGCTACAGGCCAGATATTTTACAGTGCGGTATCTCTGTCAGACGCCTCACCTGTCTGTGGGCTACAAATTGTGACATATCAGGTCTACATTCCACTGTATTTGCTGTGTGTTACCCTAGTTATTGACACCAGATATTAGCTACAGGCCAGATATTTTACAGTGTGGTATCTCTGTCAGACGCCTCACCTGTCTGTGGGCTACAAATTGTGACATATCAGGCCTACATTCCACTGTATTTGCTGTGTGTTACCCTAGTTATTGACACCAGATATTAGCTACAGGCCAGATATTTTACAGTGTGGTATCTCCGTCAGATGCCTCACCTGTCTGTGGGCTACAAATTGTGACATATCAGGCCTACATTCCACTGTATTTGCTGTGTGTTACCCTAGTTATTGACACCAGATATTAGCTACAGGCCAGATATTTTACAGTGTGGTATCTCCGTCAGACACCTCACCTGTCTGTGGGCTACAAATTGTGTCATATCAGGCCTACATTCCACTGTATTTGCTGTGTGTTACCCTAGTTATTGACACCAGATATTAGGTACAGGCCAGATATTTTACAGTGTGGTATCTCCGTCAGACGCCTCACCTGTCTGTGGGCTACAAATTGTGTCATATCAGGCCTACATTCCACTGTATTTGCTGTGTGTTACCCTAGTTATTGACACCAGATATTAGCTACAGGCCAGATATTTTACAGTGTGGTATCTCCGTCAGACGCCTCACCTGTCTGTGGGCTACAAATTGTGTCATATCAGGCCTACATTCCACTGTATTTGCTGTGTGTTACCCTAGTTATTGACACCAGATATTAGGTACAGGCCAGATATTTTACAGTGTGGTATCTCCGTCAGACGCCTCACCTGTCTGTGGGCTACAAATTGTGACATATCAGGCCTACATTCCACTGTATTTGCTGTGTGTTACCCTAGTTATTGACACCAGATATTAGCTACAGGCCAGATATTTTACAGTGCGGTATCTCCGTCAGACGCCTCACCTGTCTGTGGGCTACAAATTGTGACATATCAGGCCTACATTCCACTGTATTTGCTGCGTGTTATCCTAGTTATTGACACCAGATATTAGCTACAGGCCATATATTTTACAGTGTGGTATCTCTGTCAGACGCCTCACATGTCTGTGGGCTACAAATTGTGTCATATCAGGCCTACATTCCACTGTATTTGCTGCGTGTTATCCTAGTTATTGACACCAGATATTAGCTACAGGCCAGATATTTTACAGTGTGGTATCTCCGTCAGATGCCTCACCTGTCTGTGGGCTACAAATTGTGACATATCAGGCCTACATTCCACTGTATTTGCTGCGTGTTATCCTAGTTATTGACACCAGATATTAGCTACAAGCCAGATATTTTACAGTGTGGTATCTCTGTCAGACGCCTCACCTGTCTGTGGGCTACAAATTGTGATATATCAGGCCTACATTCCACTGTATTTGCTGCGTGTTATCCTAGTTATTGACACCAGATATTAGCTACAGGCCATATATTTTACAGTGTGGTATCTCTGCCAGACGCCTCACCTGTCTGTGGGCTACAAATTGTGTCATATCAGGCCTACATTCCACTGTATTTGCTGCGTGTTATCCTAGTTATTGACACCAGATATTAGCTACAGGCCAGATATTTTACAGTGTGGTATCTCCGTCAGATGCCTCACCTGTCTGTGGGCTACAAATTGTGACATATCAGGCCTACATTCCACTGTATTTGCTGCGTGTTATCCTAGTTATTGACACCAGATATTAGCTACAGGCCATATATTTTACAGTGTGGTATCTCTGTCAGACGCCTCACCTGTCTGTGGGCTACAAATTGTGATATATCAGGCCTACATTCCACTGTATTTGCTGCGTGTTATCCTAGTTATTGACACCAGATATTAGGTACAGGCCAGATATTTTACAGTGTGGTATCTCCGTCAGATGCCTCACCTGTCTGTGGGCTACAAATTGTGACATATCAGGCCTACATTCCACTGTATTTGCTGCGTGTTATCCTAGTTATGGACACCAGATATTAGCTACAAGCCAGATATTTTACAGTGTGGTATCTCCGTCAGACGCCTCACCTGTCTGTGGACTACAAATTGTGTCATATCAGGCCTACATTCCACTGTATTTGCTGTGTGTTACCCTAGTTATTCACACCAGATATTAGCTACAGGCCAGATATTTTACAGTGTGGTATCTCCGTCAGACGCCTCACCTATCTGTGGGCTACAAATTGTGACATATCAGGCCTACATTCCACTGTATTTGCTGTGTGTTACCCTAGTTATTGACACCAGAAATTAGATACAGGCCAGATATTTTACAGTGTGGTATCTCCGTCAGACGCCTCACCTGTCTGTGGGCTACAAATTGTGTCATATCAGGCCTACATTCCACTGTATTTGCTGTGTGTTACCCTAGTTATTGACACCAGATATTAGCTACAGGCCAGATATTTTACAGTGTGGTATCTCTGTCAGACGCCTCACCTGTCTGTGGGCTACAAATTGTGACATATCAGGCCTACATTCCACTGTATTTGCTGTGTGTTACCCTAGTTATTGACACCAGATATTAGGTACAGGCCAGATATTTTACAGTGCGGTATCTCCGTCAGACGCCTCACCTGTCTGTGGGCTACAAATTGTGACATATCAGGCCTACATTCCACTGTATTTGCTGTGTGTTACCCTAGTTATTGACACCAGATATTAGATACAGGCCAGATATTTTACAGTGTGGTATCTCTGTCAGACGCCTCACCTGTCTGTGGGCTACAAATTGTGACATATCAGGCCTACATTCCACTGTATTTGCTGTGTGTTACCCTAGTTATTGACACCAGATATTAGATACAGTCCAGATATTTTACAGTGTGGTATCTCCGTCAGACGCCTCACCTGTCTGTGGGCTACAAATTGTGACATATCAGGCCTACATTCCACTGTATTTGCTGTGTGTTACCCTAGTTATTGACACCAGATATTAGATACAGGCCAGATATTTTACAGTGTGGTATCTCTGTCAGACGCCTCACTTATCTGTGGGCTACAAATTGTGACATATCAGGCCTACATTCCACTGTATTTGCTGCGTGTTATCCTAGTTATTGACACCAGATATTAGCTACAGGCCAGATATTTTACAGTGTGGTATCTCCGTCAGACACCTCACCTGTCTGTGGGCTACAAATTGTGACATATCAGGCCTACATTCCACTGTATTTGCTGTGTGTTACCCTAGTTATTGACACCAGATATTAGATACAGTCCAGATATTTTACAGTGTGGTATCTCCGTCAGACGCCTCACCTGTCTGTGGGCTACAAATTGTGACATATCAGGCCTACATTCCACTGTATTTGCTGTGTGTTACCCTAGTTATTGACACCAGATATTAGATACAGTCCAGATATTTTACAGTGTGGTATCTCCGTCAGACGCCTCACCTGTCTGTGGGCTACAAATTGTGACATATCAGGCCTACATTCCACTGTATTTGCTGTGTGTTACCCTAGTTATTGACACCAGATATTAGATACAGGCCAGATATTTTACAGTGTGGTATCTCTGTCAGACGCCTCACTTGTCTGTGGGCTACAAATTGTGTCATATCAGGCCTACATTCCACTGTATTTGCTGCGTGTTATCCTAGTTATTGACACCAGATATTAGCTACAGGCCAGATATTTTACAGTGTGGTATCTCCGTCAGACACCTCACCTGTCTGTGGGCTACAAATTGTGACATATCAGGCCTACATTCCACTGTATTTGCTGTGTGTTACCCTAGTTATTGACACCAGATATTAGATACAGGCCAGATATTTTACAGTGTGGTATCTCTGTCAGACGCCTCACTTGTCTGTGGGCTACAAATTGTGACATATCAGGCCTACATTCCACTGTATTTGCTGTGTGTTACCCTAGCTATTGACACCAGATATTAGATACAGGCCAGATATTTTACAGTGTGGTATCTCCGTCAGACGCCTCACCTGTCTGTGGGCTACAAATTGTGTCATATCAGACCTACATTCCACTGTATTTGCTGCGTGTTACCCTAGTTATTGACACCTGATATTAGCTACAGGCCAAATATTTTACAGTGTGGTATCTCCGTCAGACGCCTCACCTGTCTGTGGGCTACAAATTGTGACATATCAGGCCTACATTCCACTGTATTTGCTGTGTGTTACCCTAGTTATTGACACCAGATATTAGCTACAGGTCAGATATTTTACAGTGTGGTATCTCTGTCAGACGCCTCACCTGTCTGTGGGCTACAAATTGTGACATATCAGTCCTACATTCCACTGTATTTGCTGTGTGTTACCCTAGTTATTGACACCAGATATTAGCTACAGGTCAGATATTTTACAGTGTGGTATCTCTGTCAGACGCCTCACCTGTCTGTGGGCTACAAATTGTGACATATCAGGCCTACATTCCACTGTATTTGCTGTGTGTTACCCTAGTTATTGACACCAGATATTAGCTACAGGTCAGATATTTTACAGTGTGGTATCTCTGTCAGACGCCTCACCTGTCTGTGGGCTACAAATTGTGACATATCAGGTCTACATTCCACTGTATTTGCTGTGTGTTACCCTAGTTATTGACACCAGATATTAGCTACAGGTCAGATATTTTACAGTGTGGTATCTCTGTCAGACGCCTCACCTGTCTGTGGGCTACAAATTGTGACATATCAGGCCTACATTCCACTGTATTTGCTGTGTGTTACCCTAGTTATTGACACCAGATATTAGCTACAGGCCAGATATTTTACAGTGTGGTATCTCTGTCAGACGCCTCACCTGTCTGTGGGCTACAAATTGTGTCATATCAGGCCTACATTCCACTGTATTTGCTGTGTGTTACCCTAGTTATTGACACCAGATATCAGCTACAGGCCAGATATTTTACAGTGTGGTTTCTCCGTCAGACGCCTCACCTGTCTGTAGACTACAAATTGTGACATATCAGGCCTGCATTCCACTGTATTTGCTGTGTGTTACCCTAGTTATTGACACCAGATATTAGCTACAGGCCAGATATTTTACAGTGTGGCATCTCCGTCAGACGCCTCACCTGTCTGTAGACTACAAATTGTGACATATCAGGCCTACATTCCACTGTATTTGCTGTGTGTTATCCTAGTTATTGACACCAGATATTAGCTACAGGCCAGATATTTTACAGTGTGGTATCTCTGTCAGACGCCTCACCTGTCTGTGGGCTACAAATTGTGACATATCAGGCCTACATTCCACTGTATTTGCTGTGTGTTACCCTAGTTATTGACACCAGATATTAGCTACAGGCCAGATATTTTACAGTGTGGTATCTCCGTCAGACACCTAACCTGTCTGTGGGCTGCAAATTGTGACATATCAGGCCTATATTCCACTGTATTTGCTGTGTGTTACCCTCGATATTGACACCAGATATTAGCTACAGACCAGATACTTTACAGTGTGGTATCTCTGTCAGACGCCTCACCTGTCTGTGGGCTACAAATTGTGACATATCAGGCCTACATTCCACTGTATTTGCTGTGTGTTACCCTAGTTATTGACACCAGATATTAGCTACAGGCCAGATATTTTACAGTGTGGTATCTCCGTCAGACGCCTCACCTGTCTGTGGGCTACAAATTGTGACATATCAGGCCTACATTCCACTGTATTTGCTGTGTGTTACCCTAGTTATTGACACCAGATATTAGCTACAGCCCAGATATTTTACAGTGTGGTATCTCTGTCAGACGCCTCACCTGTCTGTGGGCTACAAATTGTGACATATCAGGCCTACATTCCACTGTATTTGCTGTGTGTTACCCTAGTTACTGACACCAGATATTAGCTACAGGCCAGATATTTTACAGTGCGGTATCTTCGTCAGACGCCTCACGTGTCTGTGGGCTACAAATTGTGACATATCAGGCCTACATTCCACTGTATTTGCTGTGTGTTATCCTAGTTATTGACACCAGATATTAGCTACAGGCCGGATATTTTACAGTGTGGTATCTCTGTCAGACGCCTCACCTGTCTGTGGGCTACAAATTGTGACATATCAGGCCTACATTCCACTGTATTTGCTGTGTGTTACCCTAGTTACTGACACCAGATATTAGCTACATGCCAGATATTTTACAGTGCGGTATCTTCGTCAGACGCCTCACTTGTCTGTGGGCTACAAATTGTGTCATATCAGACCTACATTCCACTGTATTTGCTGTGTGTTATCCTAGTTATTGACACCAGATATTAGCTACAGGCCGGATATTTTACAGTGTGGTATCTCTGTCAGACGCCTCACCTGTCTGTGGGCTACAAATTGTGACATATCAGGCCCACATTCCACTGTATTTGCTGTGTGTTACCCTAGTTACTGACACCAGATATTAGCTACATGCCAGATATTTTACAGTGTGGTATCTCCGTCAGATGCCTCACCTGTCTGTGGGCTACAAATTGTGACATATCAGGCCTACATTCCACTGTATTTGCTGTGTGTTACCCTAGTTATTAACACCAGATATTAGCTACAGGCCAGATATTTTACAGTGCGGTATCTCTGTCAGACGCCTCACCTGTCTGTGGGCTACAAATTGTGACATATCAGGTCTACATTCCACTGTATTTGCTGTGTGTTACCCTAGTTATTGACACCAGATATTAGCTACAGGCCAGATATTTTACAGTGTGGTATCTCTGTCAGACGCCTCACCTGTCTGTGGGCTACAAATTGTGACATATCAGGCCTACATTCCACTGTATTTGCTGTGTGTTACCCTAGTTATTGACACCAGATATTAGCTACAGGCCAGATATTTTACAGTGTGGTATCTCCGTCAGATGCCTCACCTGTCTGTTGGCTACAAATTGTGACATATCAGGCCTACATTCCACTGTATTTGCTGTGTGTTACCCTAGTTATTGACACCAGATATTAGCTACAGGCCAGATATTTTACAGTGTGGTATCTCCGTCAGACACCTCACCTGTCTGTGGGCTACAAATTGTGTCATATCAGGCCTACATTCCACTGTATTTGCTGTGTGTTACCCTAGTTATTGACACCAGATATTAGGTACAGGCCAGATATTTTACAGTGTGGTATCTCCGTCAGACGCCTCACCTGTCTGTGGGCTACAAATTGTGTCATATCAGGCCTACATTCCACTGTATTTGCTGTGTGTTACCCTAGTTATTGACACCAGATATTAGCTACAGGCCAGATATTTTACAGTGTGGTATCTCCGTCAGACGCCTCACCTGTCTGTGGGCTACAAATTGTGTCATATCAGGCCTACATTCCACTGTATTTGCTGTGTGTTACCCTAGTTATTGACACCAGATATTAGGTACAGGCCAGATATTTTACAGTGTGGTATCTCCGTCAGACGCCTCACCTGTCTGTGGGCTACAAATTGTGACATATCAGGCCTACATTCCACTGTATTTGCTGTGTGTTACCCTAGTTATTGACACCAGATATTAGCTACAGGCCAGATATTTTACAGTGCGGTATCTCCGTCAGACGCCTCACCTGTCTGTGGGCTACAAATTGTGACATATCAGGCCTGCATTCCACTGTATTTGCTGCGTGTTATCCTAGTTATTGACACCAGATATTAGCTACAGGCCATATATTTTACAGTGTGGTATCTCTGTCAGACGCCTCACATGTCTGTGGGCTACAAATTGTGTCATATCAGGCCTACATTCCACTGTATTTGCTGCGTGTTATCCTAGTTATTGACACCAGATATTAGCTACAGGCCAGATATTTTACAGTGTGGTATCTCCGTCAGATGCCTCACCTGTCTGTGGGCTACAAATTGTGACATATCAGGCCTACATTCCACTGTATTTGCTGCGTGTTATCCTAGTTATTGACACCAGATATTAGCTACAAGCCAGATATTTTACAGTGTGGTATCTCTGTCAGACGCCTCACCTGTCTGTGGGCTACAAATTGTGATATATCAGGCCTACATTCCACTGTATTTGCTGCGTGTTATCCTAGTTATTGACACCAGATATTAGCTACAGGCCATATATTTTACAGTGTGGTATCTCTGCCAGACGCCTCACCTGTCTGTGGGCTACAAATTGTGTCATATCAGGCCTACATTCCACTGTATTTGCTGCGTGTTATCCTAGTTATTGACACCAGATATTAGCTACAGGCCAGATATTTTACAGTGTGGTATCTCCGTCAGATGCCTCACCTGTCTGTGGGCTACAAATTGTGACATATCAGGCCTACATTCCACTGTATTTGCTGCGTGTTATCCTAGTTATTGACACCAGATATTAGCTACAGGCCATATATTTTACAGTGTGGTATCTCTGTCAGACGCCTCACCTGTCTGTGGGCTACAAATTGTGATATATCAGGCCTACATTCCACTGTATTTGCTGCGTGTTATCCTAGTTATTGACACCAGATATTAGGTACAGGCCAGATATTTTACAGTGTGGTATCTCCGTCAGATGCCTCACCTGTCTGTGGGCTACAAATTGTGACATATCAGGCCTACATTCCACTGTATTTGCTGCATGTTATCCTAGTTATGGACACCAGATATTAGCTACAAGCCAGATATTTTACAGTGTGGTATCTCCGTCAGACGCCTCACCTGTCTGTGGACTACAAATTGTGTCATATCAGGCCTACATTCCACTGTATTTGCTGTGTGTTACCCTAGTTATTCACACCAGATATTAGCTACAGGCCAGATATTTTACAGTGTGGTATCTCCGTCAGACGCCTCACCTATCTGTGGGCTACAAATTGTGACATATCAGGCCTACATTCCACTGTATTTGCTGTGTGTTACCCTAGTTATTGACACCAGAAATTAGATACAGGCCAGATATTTTACAGTGTGGTATCTCCGTCAGACGCCTCACCTGTCTGTGGGCTACAAATTGTGTCATATCAGGCCTACATTCCACTGTATTTGCTGTGTGTTACCCTAGTTATTGACACCAGATATTAGCTACAGGCCAGATATTTTACAGTGTGGTATCTCTGTCAGACGCCTCACCTGTCTGTGGGCTACAAATTGTGACATATCAGGCCTACATTCCACTGTATTTGCTGTGTGTTACCCTAGTTATTGACACCAGATATTAGGTACAGGCCAGATATTTTACAGTGCGGTATCTCCGTCAGACGCCTCACCTGTCTGTGGGCTACAAATTGTGACATATCAGGCCTACATTCCACTGTATTTGCTGCGTGTTATCCTAGTTATTGACACCAGATATTAGGTACAGGCCAGATATTTTACAGTGCGGTATCTCCGTCAGACGCCTCACCTGTCTGTGGGCTACAAATTGTGACATATCAGGCCTACATTCCACTGTATTTGCTGTGTGTTACCCTAGTTATTGACACCAGATATTAGATACAGGCCAGATATTTTACAGTGTGGTATCTCTGTCAGACGCCTCACCTGTCTGTGGGCTACAAATTGTGACATATCAGGCCTACATTCCACTGTATTTGCTGTGTGTTACCCTAGTTATTGACACCAGATATTAGATACAGTCCAGATATTTTACAGTGTGGTATCTCCGTCAGACGCCTCACCTGTCTGTGGGCTACAAATTGTGACATATCAGGCCTACATTCCACTGTATTTGCTGTGTGTTACCCTAGTTATTGACACCAGATATTAGATACAGGCCAGATATTTTACAGTGTGGTATCTCTGTCAGACGCCTCACTTATCTGTGGGCTACAAATTGTGACATATCAGGCCTACATTCCACTGTATTTGCTGCGTGTTATCCTAGTTATTGACACCAGATATTAGCTACAGGCCAGATATTTTACAGTGTGGTATCTCCGTCAGACACCTCACCTGTCTGTGGGCTACAAATTGTGACATATCAGGCCTACATTCCACTGTATTTGCTGTGTGTTACCCTAGTTATTGACACCAGATATTAGATACAGTCCAGATATTTTACAGTGTGGTATCTCCGTCAGACGCCTCACCTGTCTGTGGGCTACAAATTGTGACATATCAGGCCTACATTCCACTGTATTTGCTGTGTGTTACCCTAGTTATTGACACCAGATATTAGATACAGTCCAGATATTTTACAGTGTGGTATCTCCGTCAGACGCCTCACCTGTCTGTGGGCTACAAATTGTGACATATCAGGCCTACATTCCACTGTATTTGCTGTGTGTTACCCTAGTTATTGACACCAGATATTAGATACAGGCCAGATATTTTACAGTGTGGTATCTCTGTCAGACGCCTCACTTGTCTGTGGGCTACAAATTGTGTCATATCAGGCCTACATTCCACTGTATTTGCTGCGTGTTATCCTAGTTATTGACACCAGATATTAGCTACAGGCCAGATATTTTACAGTGTGGTATCTCCGTCAGACACCTCACCTGTCTGTGGGCTACAAATTGTGACATATCAGGCCTACATTCCACTGTATTTGCTGTGTGTTACCCTAGTTATTGACACCAGATATTAGATACAGGCCAGATATTTTACAGTGTGGTATCTCTGTCAGACGCCTCACTTGTCTGTGGGCTACAAATTGTGACATATCAGGCCTACATTCCACTGTATTTGCTGTGTGTTACCCTAGCTATTGACACCAGATATTAGATACAGGCCAGATATTTTACAGTGTGGTATCTCCGTCAGACGCCTCACCTGTCTGTGGGCTACAAATTGTGTCATATCAGACCTACATTCCACTGTATTTGCTGCGTGTTACCCTAGTTATTGACACCTGATATTAGCTACAGGCCAAATATTTTACAGTGTGGTATCTCCGTCAGACGCCTCACCTGTCTGTGGGCTACAAATTGTGACATATCAGGCCTACATTCCACTGTATTTGCTGTGTGTTACCCTAGTTATTGACACCAGATATTAGCTACAGGTCAGATATTTTACAGTGTGGTATCTCTGTCAGACGCCTCACCTGTCTGTGGGCTACAAATTGTGACATATCAGTCCTACATTCCACTGTATTTGCTGTGTGTTACCCTAGTTATTGACACCAGATATTAGCTACAGGTCAGATATTTTACAGTGTGGTATCTCTGTCAGACGCCTCACCTGTCTGTGGGCTACAAATTGTGACATATCAGGCCTACATTCCACTGTATTTGCTGTGTGTTACCCTAGTTATTGACACCAGATATTAGCTACAGGTCAGATATTTTACAGTGTGGTATCTCTGTCAGACGCCTCACCTGTCTGTGGGCTACAAATTGTGACATATCAGGTCTACATTCCACTGTATTTGCTGTGTGTTACCCTAGTTATTGACACCAGATATTAGCTACAGGTCAGATATTTTACAGTGTGGTATCTCTGTCAGACGCCTCACCTGTCTGTGGGCTACAAATTGTGACATATCAGGCCTACATTCCACTGTATTTGCTGTGTGTTACCCTAGTTATTGACACCAGATATTAGCTACAGGCCAGATATTTTACAGTGTGGTATCTCTGTCAGACGCCTCACCTGTCTGTGGGCTACAAATTGTGTCATATCAGGCCTACATTCCACTGTATTTGCTGTGTGTTACCCTAGTTATTGACACCAGATATCAGCTACAGGCCAGATATTTTACAGTGTGGTTTCTCCGTCAGACGCCTCACCTGTCTGTAGACTACAAATTGTGACATATCAGGCCTGCATTCCACTGTATTTGCTGTGTGTTACCCTAGTTATTGACACCAGATATTAGCTACAGGCCAGATATTTTACAGTGTGGCATCTCCGTCAGACGCCTCACCTGTCTGTAGACTACAAATTGTGACATATCAGGCCTACATTCCACTGTATTTGCTGTGTGTTATCCTAGTTATTGACACCAGATATTAGCTACAGGCCAGATATTTTACAGTGTGGTATCTCTGTCAGACGCCTCACCTGTCTGTGGGCTACAAATTGTGACATATCAGGCCTACATTCCACTGTATTTGCTGTGTGTTACCCTAGTTATTGACACCAGATATTAGCTACAGGCCAGATATTTTACAGTGTGGTATCTCCGTCAGACACCTAACCTGTCTGTGGGCTGCAAATTGTGACATATCAGGCCTATATTCCACTGTATTTGCTGTGTGTTACCCTCGATATTGACACCAGATATTAGCTACAGACCAGATACTTTACAGTGTGGTATCTCTGTCAGACGCCTCACCTGTCTGTGGGCTACAAATTGTGACATATCAGGCCTACATTCCACTGTATTTGCTATGTGTTACCCTAGTTATTGACACCAGATATTAGCTACAGGCCAGATATTTTACAGTGTGGTATCTCCGTCAGACGCCTCACCTGTCTGTGGGCTACAAATTGTGACATATCAGGCCTACATTCCACTGTATTTGCTGTGTGTTACCCTAGTTATTGACACCAGATATTAGCTACAGCCCAGATATTTTACAGTGTGGTATCTCTGTCAGACGCCTCACCTGTCTGTGGGCTACAAATTGTGACATATCAGGCCTACATTCCACTGTATTTGCTGTGTGTTACCCTAGTTACTGACACCAGATATTAGCTACAGGCCAGATATTTTACAGTGCGGTATCTTCGTCAGACGCCTCACGTGTCTGTGGGCTACAAATTGTGACATATCAGGCCTACATTCCACTGTATTTGCTGTGTGTTATCCTAGTTATTGACACCAGATATTAGCTACAGGCCGGATATTTTACAGTGTGGTATCTCTGTCAGACGCCTCACCTGTCTGTGGGCTACAAATTGTGACATATCAGGCCTACATTCCACTGTATTTGCTGTGTGTTACCCTAGTTACTGACACCAGATATTAGCTACATGCCAGATATTTTACAGTGCGGTATCTTCGTCAGACGCCTCACTTGTCTGTGGGCTACAAATTGTGTCATATCAGACCTACATTCCACTGTATTTGCTGTGTGTTATCCTAGTTATTGACACCAGATATTAGCTACAGGCCGGATATTTTACAGTGTGGTATCTCTGTCAGACGCCTCACCTGTCTGTGGGCTACAAATTGTGACATATCAGGCCCACATTCCACTGTATTTGCTGTGTGTTACCCTAGTTACTGACACCAGATATTAGCTACATGCCAGATATTTTACAGTGTGGTATCTCCGTCAGATGCCTCACCTGTCTGTGGGCTACAAATTGTGACATATCAGGCCTACATTCCACTGTATTTGCTGTGTGTTACCCTAGTTATTAACACCAGATATTAGCTACAGGCCAGATATTTTACAGTGCGGTATCTCTGTCAGACGCCTCACCTGTCTGTGGGCTACAAATTGTGACATATCAGGTCTACATTCCACTGTATTTGCTGTGTGTTACCCTAGTTATTGACACCAGATATTAGCTACAGGCCAGATATTTTACAGTGTGGTATCTCTGTCAGACGCCTCACCTGTCTGTGGGCTACAAATTGTGACATATCAGGCCTACATTCCACTGTATTTGCTGTGTGTTACCCTAGTTATTGACACCAGATATTAGCTACAGGCCAGATATTTTACAGTGTGGTATCTCCGTCAGATGCCTCACCTGTCTGTTGGCTACAAATTGTGACATATCAGGCCTACATTCCACTGTATTTGCTGTGTGTTACCCTAGTTATTGACACCAGATATTAGCTACAGGCCAGATATTTTACAGTGTGGTATCTCCGTCAGACACCTCACCTGTCTGTGGGCTACAAATTGTGTCATATCAGGCCTACATTCCACTGTATTTGCTGTGTGTTACCCTAGTTATTGACACCAGATATTAGGTACAGGCCAGATATTTTACAGTGTGGTATCTCCGTCAGACGCCTCACCTGTCTGTGGGCTACAAATTGTGTCATATCAGGCCTACATTCCACTGTATTTGCTGTGTGTTACCCTAGTTATTGACACCAGATATTAGCTACAGGCCAGATATTTTACAGTGTGGTATCTCCGTCAGACGCCTCACCTGTCTGTGGGCTACAAATTGTGTCATATCAGGCCTACATTCCACTGTATTTGCTGTGTGTTACCCTAGTTATTGACACCAGATATTAGGTACAGGCCAGATATTTTACAGTGTGGTATCTCCGTCAGACGCCTCACCTGTCTGTGGGCTACAAATTGTGACATATCAGGCCTACATTCCACTGTATTTGCTGTGTGTTACCCTAGTTATTGACACCAGATATTAGCTACAGGCCAGATATTTTACAGTGCGGTATCTCCGTCAGACGCCTCACCTGTCTGTGGGCTACAAATTGTGACATATCAGGCCTACATTCCACTGTATTTGCTGCGTGTTATCCTAGTTATTGACACCAGATATTAGCTACAGGCCATATATTTTACAGTGTGGTATCTCTGTCAGACGCCTCACATGTCTGTGGGCTACAAATTGTGTCATATCAGGCCTACATTCCACTGTATTTGCTGCGTGTTATCCTAGTTATTGACACCAGATATTAGCTACAGGCCAGATATTTTACAGTGTGGTATCTCCGTCAGATGCCTCACCTGTCTGTGGGCTACAAATTGTGACATATCAGGCCTACATTCCACTGTATTTGCTGCGTGTTATCCTAGTTATTGACACCAGATATTAGCTACAAGCCAGATATTTTACAGTGTGGTATCTCTGTCAGACGCCTCACCTGTCTGTGGGCTACAAATTGTGATATATCAGGCCTACATTCCACTGTATTTGCTGCGTGTTATCCTAGTTATTGACACCAGATATTAGCTACAGGCCATATATTTTACAGTGTGGTATCTCTGTCAGACGCCTCACCTGTCTGTGGGCTACAAATTGTGTCATATCAGGCCTACATTCCACTGTATTTGCTGCGTGTTATCCTAGTTATTGACACCAGATATTAGCTACAGGCCAGATATTTTACAGTGTGGTATCTCCGTCAGATGCCTCACCTGTCTGTGGGCTACAAATTGTGACATATCAGGCCTACATTCCACTGTATTTGCTGCGTGTTATCCTAGTTATTGACACCAGATATTAGCTACAGGCCATATATTTTACAGTGTGGTATCTCTGTCAGACGCCTCACCTGTCTGTGGGCTACAAATTGTGATATATCAGGCCTACATTCCACTGTATTTGCTGCGTGTTATCCTAGTTATTGACACCAGATATTAGGTACAGGCCAGATATTTTACAGTGTGGTATCTCCGTCAGATGCCTCACCTGTCTGTGGGCTACAAATTGTGACATATCAGGCCTACATTCCACTGTATTTGCTGCGTGTTATCCTAGTTATGGACACCAGATATTAGCTACAAGCCAGATATTTTACAGTGTGGTATCTCCGTCAGACGCCTCACCTGTCTGTGGACTACAAATTGTGTCATATCAGGCCTACATTCCACTGTATTTGCTGTGTGTTACCCTAGTTATTCACACCAGATATTAGCTACAGGCCAGATATTTTACAGTGTGGTATCTCCGTCAGACGCCTCACCTATCTGTGGGCTACAAATTGTGACATATCAGGCCTACATTCCACTGTATTTGCTGTGTGTTACCCTAGTTATTGACACCAGAAATTAGATACAGGCCAGATATTTTACAGTGTGGTATCTCCGTCAGACGCCTCACCTGTCTGTGGGCTACAAATTGTGTCATATCAGGCCTACATTCCACTGTATTTGCTGTGTGTTATCCCAGTTATTGACACCAGATATTAGCTACAGGCCAGATATTTTACAGTGTGGTATCTCTGTCAGACGCCTCACCTGTCTGTGGGCTACAAATTGTGACATATCAGGCCTACATTCCACTGTATTTGCTGTGTGTTACCCTAGTTATTGACACCAGATATTAGGTACAGGCCAGATATTTTACAGTGCGGTATCTCCGTCAGACGCCTCACCTGTCTGTGGGCTACAAATTGTGACATATCAGGCCTACATTCCACTGTATTTGCTGCGTGTTATCCTAGTTATTGACACCAGATATTAGGTACAGGCCAGATATTTTACAGTGCGGTATCTCCGTCAGACGCCTCACCTGTCTGTGGGCTACAAATTGTGACATATCAGGCCTACATTCCACTGTATTTGCTGTGTGTTACCCTAGTTATTGACACCAGATATTAGATACAGGCCAGATATTTTACAGTGTGGTATCTCTGTCAGACGCCTCACCTGTCTGTGGGCTACAAATTGTGACATATCAGGCCTACATTCCACTGTATTTGCTGTGTGTTACCCTAGTTATTGACACCAGATATTAGATACAGTCCAGATATTTTACAGTGTGGTATCTCCGTCAGACGCCTCACCTGTCTGTGGGCTACAAATTGTGACATATCAGGCCTACATTCCACTGTATTTGCTGTGTGTTACCCTAGTTATTGACACCAGATATTAGATACAGGCCAGATATTTTACAGTGTGGTATCTCTGTCAGACGCCTCACTTGTCTGTGGGCTACAAATTGTGACATATCAGGCCTACATTCCACTGTATTTGCTGCGTGTTATCCTAGTTATTGACACCAGATATTAGCTACAGGCCAGATATTTTACAGTGTGGTATCTCCGTCAGACACCTCACCTGTCTGTGGGCTACAAATTGTGACATATCAGGCCTACATTCCACTGTATTTGCTGTGTGTTACCCTAGTTATTGACACCAGATATTAGATACAGTCCAGATATTTTACAGTGTGGTATCTCCGTCAGACGCCTCACCTGTCTGTGGGCTACAAATTGTGACATATCAGGCCTACATTCCACTGTATTTGCTGTGTGTTACCCTAGTTATTGACACCAGATATTAGATACAGTCCAGATATTTTACAGTGTGGTATCTCCGTCAGACGCCTCACCTGTCTGTGGGCTACAAATTGTGACATATCAGGCCTACATTCCACTGTATTTGCTGTGTGTTACCCTAGTTATTGACACCAGATATTAGATACAGGCCAGATATTTTACAGTGTGGTATCTCTGTCAGACGCCTCACTTGTCTGTGGGCTACAAATTGTGTCATATCAGGCCTACATTCCACTGTATTTGCTGCGTGTTATCCTAGTTATTGACACCAGATATTAGCTACAGGCCAGATATTTTACAGTGTGGTATCTCCGTCAGACACCTCACCTGTCTGTGGGCTACAAATTGTGACATATCAGGCCTACATTCCACTGTATTTGCTGTGTGTTACCCTAGTTATTGACACCAGATATTAGATACAGGCCAGATATTTTACAGTGTGGTATCTCTGTCAGACGCCTCACTTGTCTGTGGGCTACAAATTGTGACATATCAGGCCTACATTCCACTGTATTTGCTGTGTGTTACCCTAGCTATTGACACCAGATATTAGATACAGGCCAGATATTTTACAGTGTGGTATCTCCGTCAGACGCCTCACCTGTCTGTGGGCTACAAATTGTGTCATATCAGACCTACATTCCACTGTATTTGCTGCGTGTTACCCTAGTTATTGACACCAGATATTAGCTACAGGCCAGATATTTTACAGTGTGGTATCTCCGTCAGACGCCTCACCTGTCTGTGGGCTACAAATTGTGTCATATCAGGCCTACATTCCACTGTATTTGCTGAGCGTTACCCTAGTTATTGACACCAGATATTAGCTACAGGCCAGATATTTTACAGTGTGGTATCTCTGTCAGATGCCTCACCTGTCTGTGGGCTACAAATTGTGTCATATCAGGCCTACATTCCACTGTATTTGCTGAGCGTTACCCTAGTTATTGACACCAGATATTAGCTACAGGCCAGATATTTTACAGTGTGGTATCTCTGTCAGACGCCTCACCTGTCTGTGGGCTACAAATTGTGTCATATCAGGCCTACATTCCACTGTATTTGCTGAGTGTTACCCTAGTTATTGACACCAGATATTAGCTACAGGCCAGATATTTTACAGTGTGGTATCTCCGTCAGATGCCTCACCTGTCTGTGGGCTACAAATTGTGACATATCAGGCCTACATTCCACTGTATTTGCTGTGTGTTACCCTAGTTATTGACACCAGATATTAGCTACAGGCCAGATATTTTACAGTGTGGTATCTCTGTCAGACGCCTCACCTGTCTGTGGGCTACAAATTGTGTCATATCAGGCCTACATTCCACTGTATTTGCTGTGTGTTACCCTAGCTATTGACACCAGATATTAGGTACAGGCCAGATATTTTACAGTGTGGTATCTCCGTCAGACGCCTCACCTGTCTGTGGGCTACAAATTGTGTCATATCAGGCCTACATTCCACTGTATTTGCTGTGTGTTACCCTAGTTATTGACACCAGATATTAGCTACAGGCCAGATATTTTACAGTGTGGTATCTCCGTCAGACGCCTCACCTGTCTGTGGGCTACAAATTGTGACATATCAGGCCTACATTCCACTGTATTTGCTGTGTGTTACCCTAGTTATTGACACAAGATATTAGCTACAGGCCAGATATTTTACAGTGTGGTATCTCTGTCAGACGCCTCACCTGTCTGTGGGCTACAAATTGTGACATATCAGGCCTACATTCCACTGTATTTGCTGTGTGTTACCCTAGTTATTGACACCAGATATTAGCTACAGGCCAGATATTTTACAGTGTGGTATCTCCGTCAGACGCCTCACCTGTCTGTGGGCTACAAATTGTGTCATATCAGGCCTACATTCCACTGTATTTGCTGTGTGTTACCCTAGTTATTGACACCAGATATTAGCTACAGGCCAGATATTTTACAGTGTGGTATCTCCGTCAGATGCCTCACCTGTCTGTGGGCTACAAATTGTGTCATATCAGGCCTACATTCCACTGTATTTGCTGTGTGTTACCCTAGTTATTGACACCTGATATTAGCTACAGGCCAAATATTTTACAGTGTGGTATCTCCGTCAGACGCCTCACCTGTCTGTGGGCTACAAATTGTGACATATCAGGCCTACATTCCACTGTATTTGCTGTGTGTTATCCTAGTTATTGACACCTGATATTAGCTACAGGCCAAATATTTTACAGTGTGGTATCTCCGTCAGACGCCTCACCTGTCTGTGGGCTACAAATTGTGACATATCAGGCCTACATTCCACTGTATTTGCTGTGTGTTACCCTAGTTATTGACACCAGATATTAGCTACAGGTCAGATATTTTACAGTGTGGTATCTCTGTCAGACGCCTCACCTGTCTGTGGGCTACAAATTGTGACATATCAGTCCTACATTCCACTGTATTTGCTGTGTGTTACCCTAGTTATTGACACCAGATATTAGCTACAGGCCAGATATTTTACAGTGTGGTATCTCCGTCAGACGCCTCACCTGTCTGTGGGCTACAAATTGTGACATATCAGGCCTACATTCCACTGTATTTGTTGTGTGTTACCCTAGTTATTGACACCAGATATCAGCTACAGGCCAGATATTTTACAGTGTGGTATCTCTGTCAGACGCCTCACCTGTCTGTGGGCTACAAATTGTGACATATCAGGCCTACATTCCACTGTATTTGCTGTGTGTTACCCTAGTTATTGACACCAGATATCAGCTACAGGCCAGATATTTTACAGTGTGGTATCTCCGTCAGACGCCTCACCTGTCTGTAGACAACAAATTGTGACATATCAGGCCTGCATTCCACTGTATTTGCTGTGTGTTACCCTAGTTATTGACACCAGATATTAGCTACAGGCCAGATATTTTACAGTGTGGTATCTCCGTCAGACGCCTCACCTGTCTGTAGACTACAAATTGTGACATATCAGGCCTACATTCCACTGTATTTGCTGTGTGTTATCCTAGTTATTGACACCAGATATTAGCTACAGGCCAGATATTTTACAGTGTGGTATCTCTGTCAGACGCCTCACCTGTCTGTGGGCTACAAATTGTGACATATCAGGCCTACATTCCACTGTATTTGCTGTGTGTTACCCTAGTTATTAACACCAGATATTAGCTACAGGCCAGATATTTTACAGTGTAGTATCTCTGTCAGACACCTCACCTATCTGTGGGCTACAAATTGTGACATATCAGGCCTACATTCCACTGTATTTGCTGTGTGTTACCCTAGTTATTGACACCAGATATTAGCTACAGGCCAGATATTTTACAGTGTGGTATCTCCGTCAGACACCTCACCTGTCTGTGGGCTGCAAATTGTGACATATCAGGCCTACATTCCACTGTATTTGCTGTGTGTTACCCTCGATATTGACACCAGATATTAGCTACAGACCAGATACTTTACAGTGTGGTATCTCTGTCAGACGCCTCACCTGTCTGTGGGCTACAAATTGTGACATATCAGGCCTACATTCCACTGTATTTGCTGTGTGTTACCCTAGTTATTGACACCAGATATTAGCTACAGGCCAGATATTTTACAGTGTGGTATCTCTGTCAGACGCCTCACCTGTCTGTGGGCTGCAAATTGTGACATATCAGGCCTATATTCCACTGTATTTGCTGTGTGTTACCCTCGATATTGACACCAGATATTAGCTACAGACCAGATACTTTACAGTGTGGTATCTCTGTCAGACGCCTCACCTGTCTGTGGGCTACAAATTGTGACATATCAGGCCTACATTCCACTGTATTTGCTGTGTGTTACCCTAGTTATTGACACCAGATATTAGCTACAGGCCAGATATTTTACAGTGTGGTATCTCCGTCAGACGCCTCACCTGTCTGTGGGCTACAAATTGTGACATATCAGGCCTACATTCCACTGTATTTGCTGTGTGTTACCCTAGTTATTGACACCAGATATTAGCTACAGCCCAGATATTTTACAGTGTGGTATCTCTGTCAGACGCCTCACCTGTCTGTGGGCTACAAATTGTGACATATCAGGCCTACATTCCACTGTATTTGCTGTGTGTTACCCTAGTTACTGACACCAGATATTAGCTACAGCCCAGATATTTTACAGTGTGGTATCTCTGTCAGACGCCTCACCTGTCTGTGGGCTACAAATTGTGACATATCAGGCCTACATTCCACTGTATTTGCTGTGTGTTACCCTAGTTATTGACACCAGATATTAGCTACAGGCCAGATATTTTACAGTGTGGTATCTCCGTCAGACGCCTCACCTGTCTGTGGGCTACAAATTGTGACATATCAGGCCTACATTCCACTGTATTTGCTGTGTGTTACCCTAGTTATTGACACCAGATATTAGCTACAGCCCAGATATTTTACAGTGTGGTATCTCTGTCAGACGCCTCACCTGTCTGTGGGCTACAAATTGTGACATATCAGGCCTACATTCCACTGTATTTGCTGTGTGTTACCCTAGTTACTGACACCAGATATTACCTACAGGCCAGATATTTTACAGTGTGGTATCTCCGTCAGACGCCTCACCTGTCTGTGGGCTACAAATTGTGACATATCAGGCCTACATTCCACTGTATTTGCTGTGTGTTACCCTAGTTACTGACACCAGATATTAGCTACAGGCCAGATATTTTACAGTGCGGTATCTTCGTCAGACGCCTCACGTGTCTGTGGGCTACAAATTGTGACATATCAGGCCTACATTCCACTGTATTTGCTGTGTGTTACCCTAGTTACTGACACCAGATATTAGCTACATGCCAGATATTTTACAGTGTGGTATCTCTGTCAGACGCCTCACCTGTCTGTGGGCTACAAATTGTGACATATCAGGCCTACATTCCACTGTATTTGCTGTGTGTTACCCTAGTTATTGACACCAGATATTAGCTACAGCCCAGATATTTTACAGTGTGGTATCTCTGTCAGACGCCTCACCTGTCTGTGGGCTACAAATTGTGACATATCAGGCCTACATTCCACTGTATTTGCTGTGTGTTACCCTAGTTACTGACACCAGATATTAGCTACAGGCCAGATATTTTACAGTGCGGTATCTTCGTCAGACGCCTCACGTGTCTGTGGGCTACAAATTGTGACATATCAGGCCTACATTCCACTGTATTTGCTGTGTGTTACCCTAGTTACTGACACCAGATATTAGCTACAGGCCAGATATTTTACAGTGTGGTATCTCCATCAGATGCCTCACCTGTCTGTGGGCTACAAATTGTGACATATCAGGCCTACATTCCACTGTATTTGCTGTTTGTTACCCTAGTTACTGACACCAGATATTAGCTACAGGCCAGATATTTTAGAGTGTGGTATCTCTATCAGACGCCTCACCTGTCTGTAGACTACAAATTGTGACATATCAGGCCTACATTCCACTGTATTTGCTGTGTGTTACCCTAGTTATTGACACCAGATATTAGCTACAGGCCAGATATTTTACAGTGTGGTATCTCCGTCAGACGCCTCACCTGTCTGTGGGCTACAAATTGTGTCATATCAGGCCTACATTCCACTGTATTTGCTGTGTGTTTCCCTAGTTATTAACACCAGATATTAGCTACAGGCCAGATATTTTACAGTGTAGTATCTCCGTCAGACGCCTCACCTGTCTGTGGGCTACAAATTGTGTCATATCAGGCCTACATTCCACTGTATTTGCTGTGTGTTTCCCTAGTTATTAACACCAGATATTAGCTACAGGCCAGATATTTTACAGTGTGGTATCTCTGTCAGACGCCTCACCTGTCTGTGGGCTACAAATTGTGACATATCAGGTCTACATTCCACTGAATTTGCTGTGTGTTACCCTAGTTATTGACACCAGATATTAGCTACAGGCCAGATATTTTACAGTGTGGTATCTCCGTCAGATGCCTCACCTGTCTGTGGGCTACAAATTGTGTCATATCAGGTCTACATTCCACTGTATTTGCTGTGTGTTACCCTAGTTATTGACACCAGATATTAGCTACAGGCCAGATATTTTACAGTGTGGTATCTCCGTCAGACGCCTCACCTGTCTGTGGGCTACAAATTGTGACATATCAGGCCTACATTCCACTGTATTTGCTGTGTGTTATCCTAGTTATTGACACCAGATATTAGCTACAGGCCAGATATTTTACAGTGTGGTATCTCCGTCAGATGCCTCACCTGTCTGTGGGCTACAAATTGTGACATATCAGGCCTACATTCCACTGTATTTGCTGTGTGTTATCCTAGTTATTCACACCAGATATTAGCTACAGGCCAGATATTTTACAGTGTGGTATCTCTGTCAGACGCCTCACCTGTCTGTGGGCTACAAATTGTGACATATCAGGCCTACATTCCACTGTATTTGCTGTGTGTTACCCTAGTTATTGACACCAGATATCAGCTACAGGCCAGATATTTTACAGTGTGGTATCTCCGTCAGACGCCTCACCTGCCTGTAGACTACAAATTGTGACATATCAGGCCTACATTCCACTGTATTTGCTGTGTGTTACCCTAGTTATTGACACCAGATATTAGCTACAGGCCAGATATTTTACAGTGTGGTATCTCCGTCAGACGCCTCACCTGTCTGTGGGCTACAAATTGTGACACATCAGGCCTACATTCCACTGTATTTGCTGTGTGTTACCCTAGTTATTGACACCAGATATCAGCTACAGGCCAGATATTTTACAGTGTGGTATCTCCATCAGACGCCTCACCTGCCTGTAGACTACAAATTGTGACATATCAGGCCTACATTCCACTGTATTTGCTGTGTGTTACCCTAGTTATTGACACCAGATATTAGCTACAGCCCAGATATTTTACAGTGTGGTATCTCCATCAGACGCCTCACCTGCCTGTAGACTACAAATTGTGACATATCAGGCCTACATTCCACTGTATTTGCTGTGTGTTACCCTAGTTATTGACACCAGATATTAGCTACAGCCCAGATATTTTACAGTGTGGTATCTCCGTCAGACGCCTCACCTGTCTGTGGGCTACAAATTGTGACACATCAGGCCTACATTCCACTGTATTTGCTGTGTGTTACCCTAGTTATTGACACCAGATATCAGCTACAGGCCAGATATTTTACAGTGTGGTATCTCCATCAGACGCCTCACCTGCCTGTAGACTACAAATTGTGACATATCAGGCCTACATTCCACTGTATTTGCTGTGTGTTACCCTAGTTATTGACACCAGATATTAGCTACAGCCCAGATATTTTACAGTGTGGTTTCTCCGTCAGACGCCTCACCTGCCTGTAGACTACAAATTGTCACATATCAGGCCTACATTCCACTGTATTTGCTGTGTGTTACCCTAGTTATTGACACCAGATATTAGCTACAGCCCAGATATTTTACAGTGTGGTTTCTCCGTCAGACGCCTCACCTGTCTGTAGACTACAAATTGTGACATATCAGGCCTACATTCCACTGTATTTGCTGTGTGTTATCCTAGTTATTGACACCAGATATTAGCTACAGGCCAGATATTTTACAGTGTGGTATCTCTGTCAGACGCCTCACCTGTCTGTGGGCTACAAATTGTGACATATCAGGCCTACATTCCACTGTATTTGCTGTGTGTTACCCTAGTTATTAACACCAGATATTAGCTACAGGCCAGATATTTTACAGTGTAGTATCTCTGTCAGACACCTCACCTGTCTGTGGGCTACAAATTGTGACATATCAGGCCTACATTCCACTGTATTTGCTGTGTGTTACCCTAGTTACTGACACCAGATATTAGCTACATGCCAGATATTTTACAGTGTGGTATCTCTGTCAGACGCCTCACCTGTCTGTAGACTACAAATTGTGTCATATCAGGCCTACATTCCACTGTATTTGCTGTGTGTTACCCTAGTTATTGACACCAGATATTAGCTACAGGCCAGATATTTTACAGTGTGGTATCTCCGTCAGATGCCTCACCTGTCTGTGGGCTACAAATTGTGTCATATCAGGCCTACATTCCACTGTATTTGCTGTGTGTTACCCTAGTTATTGACACCAGATATTAGCTACAGGCCAGATATTTTACAGTGTGATATCTCCGTCAGACGCCTCACCTGTCTGTGGGCTACAAATTGTGACATATCAGGCCTACATTCCACTGTATTTGCTGTTTGTTACCATAGTTACTGACACCAGATATTAGCTACAGGCCAGATATTTTACAGTGTGGTATCTCTATCAGACGCCTTACCTGTCTGTAGACTACAAATTGTGACATATCAGGCCTACATTCCACTGTATTTGCTGTGTGTTACCCTAGTTATTGACACCAGATATTAGCTACAGGCCAGATATTTTACAGTGTGGTATTTCCGTCAGACGCCTCACCTGTCTGTGGGCTACAAATTGTGACATATCAGGTCTACATTCCACTGTATTTGCTGTGTGTTACCCTAGTTATTGACACCGGATATTAGCTACAGGCCAGATATTTTACAGTGTGGTATCTCCGTCAGATGCCTCACCTGTCTGTGGGCTACAAATTGTGTCATATCAGGTCTACATTCCACTGTATTTGCTGTGTGTTACCCTAGTTATTGACACCAGATATTAGCTACAGGCCAGATATTTTACAGTGTGGTATCTCCGTCAGATGCCTCACCTGTCTGTGGGCTACAAATTGTGACATATCAGGCCTACATTCCACTGTATTTGCTGTGTGTTATCCTAGTTATTGACACCAGATATTAGCTACAGGCCAGATATTTTACAGTGTGGTATCTCCGTCAGATGCCTCACCTGTCTGTGGGCTACAAATTGTGACATATCAGGCCTACATTCCACTGTATTTGCTGTGTGTTACCCTAGTTATTGACACCAGATATTAGCTACAGGCCAGATATTTTACAGTGTGGTATCTCCGTCAGACGCCTCACCTGTCTGTGGGCTACAAATTGTGACATATCAGGTCTACATTCCACTGTATTTGCTGTGTGTTACCCTAGTTATTGACACCGGATATTAGCTACAGGCCAGATATTTTACAGTGTGGTATCTCCGTCAGATGCCTCACCTGTCTGTGGGCTACAAATTGTGTCATATCAGGTCTACATTCCACTGTATTTGCTGTGTGTTACCCTAGTTATTGACACCAGATATTAGCTACAGGCCAGATATTTTACAGTGTGGTATCTCCGTCAGATGCCTCACCTGTCTGTGGGCTACAAATTGTGACATATCAGGCCTACATTCCACTGTATTTGCTGTGTGTTATCCTAGTTATTGACACCAGATATTAGCTACAGGCCAGATATTTTACAGTGTGGTATCTCCGTCAGATGCCTCACCTGTCTGTGGGCTACCAATTGTGACATATCAGGCCTACATTCCACTGTATTTGCTATGTTTTATCCTAGTTATTGACACCAGATATTAGCTAGAGGCCAGATATTTTACAGTGTGGTATCTCTGTCAGACGCCTCACCTGTCTGTGGGCTACAAATTGTGACATATCAGGCCTACATTCCACTGTATTTGCTGTGTGTTACCCTAGTTATTGACACCAGATATCAGCTACAGGCCAGATATTTTACAGTGTGGTATCTCCGTCAGACGCCTCACCTGTCTGTAGACTACAAATTGTGACATATCAGGCCTGCATTCCACTGTATTTGCTGTGTGTTACCCTAGTTATTGACACCAGATATTAGCTACAGGCCAGATATTTTACAGTGTGGTATCTCCGTCAGACGCCTCACCTGTCTGTGGGCTACAAATTGTGACATATCAGGCCTACATTCCACTGTATTTGCTGTGTGTTACCCTAGTTATTGACACCAGATATCAGCTACAGGCCAGATATTTTACAGTGTGGTATCTCCGTCAGACGCCTCACCTGTCTGTAGACAACAAATTGTGACATATCAGGCCTGCATTCCACTGTATTTGCTGTGTGTTACCCTAGTTATTGACACCAGATATTAGCTACAGGCCAGATATTTTACAGTGTGGTATCTCCGTCAGACGCCTCACCTGTCTGTAGACTACAAATTGTGACATATCAGGCCTACATTCCACTGTATTTGCTGTGTGTTATCCTAGTTATTGACACCAGATATTAGCTACAGGCCAGATATTTTACAGTGTGGTATCTCTGTCAGACGCCTCACCTGTCTGTGGGCTACAAATTGTGACATATCAGGCCTACATTCCACTGTATTTGCTGTGTGTTACCCTAGTTATTAACACCAGATATTAGCTACAGGCCAGATATTTTACAGTGTAGTATCTCTGTCAGACACCTAACCTGTCTGTGGGCTACAAATTGTGACATATCAGGCCTACATTCCACTGTATTTGCTGTGTGTTACCCTAGTTATTGACACCAGATATTAGGTACAGGCCAGATATTTTACAGTTTGGTATTTCCGTCAGACACCTCACCTGTCTGTGGGCTGCAAATTGTGACATATCAGGCCTATATTCCACTGTATTTGCTCTGTGTTACCCTCGATATTGACACCAGATATTAGCTACAGACCAGATACTTTACAGTGTGGTATCTCTGTCAGACGCCTCACCTGTCTGTGGGCTACAAATTGTGACATATCAGGCCTACATTCCACTGTATTTGCTGTGTGTTACCCTAGTTATTGACACCAGATATTAGCTACAGGCCAGATATTTTACAGTGTGGTATCTCCGTCAGACGCCTCACCTGTCTGTGGGCTACAAATTGTGACATATCAGGCCTACATTCCACTGTATTTGCTGTGTGTTACCCTAGTTATTGACACCAGATATTAGCTACAGCCCAGATATTTTACAGTGTGGTATCTCTGTCAGACGCCTCACCTGTCTGTGGGCTACAAATTGTGACATATCAGGCCTACATTCCACTGTATTTGCTGCGTGTTATCCTAGTTATTGACACCAGATATTAGCTACAGGCCGGATATTTTACAGTGCGGTATCTGCGTCAGACGCCTCACCTGTCTGTGGGCTACAAATTGTGACATATCAGGCCTACATTCCACTGTATTTGCTGTGTGTTACCCTAGTTACTGACACCAGATATTAGCTACAGGCCAGATATTTTACAGTGCGGTATCTTCGTCAGACGCCTCACCTGTCTGTGGGCTACAAATTGTGACATATCAGGCCTACATTCCACTGTATTTGCTGTGTTTTACCCTAGTTACTGACACCAGATATTAGCTACATGCCAGATATTTTACAGTGTGGTATCTCTGTCAGACGCCTCACCTGTCTGTAGACTACAAATTGTGTCATATCAGGCCTACATTCCACTGTATTTGCTGTGTGTTACCCTAGTTATTGACACCAGATATTAGCTACAGGCCAGATATTTTACAGTGTGGTATCTCCGTCAGACGCCTCACCTGTCTGTGGGCTACAAATTGTGTCATATCAGGCCTACATTCCACTGTATTTGCTGTGTGTTACCCTAGTTATTGACACCAGATATTAGCTACAGCCCAGATATTTTACAGTGTGGTATCTCCGTCAGACGCCTCACCTGTCTGTAGACTACAAATTGTGTCATATCAGGCCTACATTCCACTGTATTTGCTGTGTGTTACCCTAGTTATTGACACCAGATATTAGCTACAGGCCGGATATTTTACAGTGTGGTATCTCCGTCAGATGCCTCACCTGTCTGTGGGCTACAAATTGTGTCATATCAGGTCTACATTCCACTGTATTTGCTGTGTGTTACCCTAGTTATTGACACCAGATATTAGCTACAGCCCAGATATTTTACAGTGTGGTATCTCCGTCAGACGCCTCACCTGTCTGTAGACTACAAATTGTGACATATCAGGCCTACATTCCACTGTATTTGCTGTGTGTTATCCTAGTTATTGACACCAGATATTAGCTACAGGCCAGATATTTTACAGTGTGGTATCTCTGTCAGACGCCTCACCTGTCTGTGGGCTACAAATTGTGACATATCAGGACTACATTCCACTGTATTTGCTGTGTGTTACCCTAGTTATTAACACCAGATATTAGCTACAGGCCAGATATTTTACAGTGTAGTATCTCTGTCAGACACCTCACCTGTCTGTGGGCTACAAATTGTGACATATCAGGCCTACATTCCACTGTATTTGCTGTGTGTTACCCTAGTTACTGACACCAGATATTAGCTACATGCCAGATATTTTACAGTGTGGTATCTCTGTCAGACGCCTCACCTGTCTGTAGACTACAAATTGTGTCATATCAGGCCTACATTCCACTGTATTTGCTGTGTGTTACCCTAGTTATTGACACCAGATATTAGATACAGTCCAGATATTTTACAGTGTGGTATCTCTGTCAGACGCCTCACCTGTCTGTGGGCTACAAATTGTGACATATCAGGCCTACATTCCACTGTATTTGCTGTGTGTTACCCTAGTTATTGACACCAGATATTAGCTACAGGCCAGATATTTTACAGTGTGGTATCTCCGTCAGACGCCTCACCTGTCTGTGGGCTACAAATTGTGTCATATCAGGCCTACATTCCACTGTATTTGCTGTGTGTTACCCTAGTTATTGACACCAGATATTAGCTACAGGCCAGATATTTTACAGTGTGGTATCTCCGTCAGACGCCTCACCTGTCTGTGGGCTACAAATTGTGTCATATCAGGCCTACATTCCACTGTATTTGCTGTGTGTTACCCTAGTTATTGACACCAGATATTAGATACAGTCCAGATATTTTACAGTGTGGTATCTCTGTCAGACGCCTCACCTGTCTGTGGGCTACAAATTGTGACATATCAGGCCTACATTCCACTGTATTTGCTGTGTGTTACCCTAGTTATTGACACCAGATATTAGCTACAGGCCAGATATTTTACAGTGTGGTATCTCTGTCAGACGCCTCACCTGTCTGTGGGCTACAAATTGTGACATATCAGGCCTACATTCCACTGTATTTGCTGTGTGTTACCCTAGTTATTGACACCAGATATTAGCTACAGGCCAGATATTTTACAGTGTGGTATCTCCGTCAGATGCCTCACCTGTCTGTGGGCTACAAATTGTGACATATCAGGCCTACATTCCACTGTATTTGCTGTTTGTTACCATAGTTACTGACACCAGATATTAGCTACAGGCCAGATATTTTACAGTGTGGTATCTCTATCAGACGCCTTACCTGTCTGTAGACTACAAATTGTGACATATCAGGCCTACATTCCACTGTATTTGCTGTGTGTTACCCTAGTTATTGACACCAGATATTAGCTACAGGCCAGATATTTTACAGTGTGGTATCTCCGTCAGACGCCTCACCTGTCTGTGGGCTACAAATTGTGACATATCAGGTGTACATTCCACTGTATTTGCTGTGTGTTACACTAGTTATTGACACCGGATATTAGCTACAGGCCAGATATTTTACAGTGTGGTATCTCCGTCAGATGCCTCACCTGTCTGTGGGCTACAAATTGTGTCATATCAGGTCTACATTCCACTGTATTTGCTGTGTGTTACCCTAGTTATTGACACCAGATATTAGCTACAGGCCAGATATTTTACAGTGTGGTATCTCCGTCAGATGCCTCACCTGTCTGTGGGCTACAAATTGTGACATATCAGGCCTACATTCCACTGTATTTGCTGTGTGTTATCCTAGTTATTGACACCAGATATTAGCTACAGGCCAGATATTTTACAGTGTGGTATCTCCGTCAGATGCCTCACCTGTCTGTGGGCTACAAATTGTGACATATCAGGCCTACATTCCACTGTATTTGCTGTGTGTTACCCTAGTTATTGACACCAGATATTAGCTACAGGCCAGATATTTTACAGTGTGGTATCTCCGTCAGACGCCTCACCTGTCTGTGGGCTACAAATTGTGACATATCAGGTCTACATTCCACTGTATTTGCTGTGTGTTACCCTAGTTATTGACACCGGATATTAGCTACAGGCCAGATATTTTACAGTGTGGTATCTCCGTCAGATGCCTCACCTGTCTGTGGGCTACAAATTGTGTCATATCAGGTCTACATTCCACTGTATTTGCTGTGTGTTACCCTAGTTATTGACACCAGATATTAGCTACAGGCCAGATATTTTACAGTGTGGTATCTCCATCAGATGCCTCACCTGTCTGTGGGCTACAAATTGTGACATATCAGGCCTACATTCCACTGTATTTGCTGTGTGTTATCCTAGTTATTGACACCAGATATTAGCTACAGGCCAGATATTTTACAGTGTGGTATCTCCGTCAGATGCCTCACCTGTCTGTGGGCTACCAATTGTGACATATCAGGCCTACATTCCACTGTATTTGCTATGTTTTATCCTAGTTATTGAAACCAGATATTAGCTACAGGCCAGATATTTTACAGTGTGGTATCTCTGTCAGACGCCTCACCTGTCTGTGGGCTACAAATTGTGACATATCAGGCCTACATTCCACTGTATTTGCTGTGTGTTACCCTAGTTATTGACACCAGATATCAGCTACAGGCCAGATATTTTACAGTGTGGTATCTCCGTCAGACGCCTCACCTGTCTGTAGACTACAAATTGTGACATATCAGGCCTGCATTCCACTGTATTTGCTGTGTGTTACCCTAGTTATTGACACCAGATATTAGCTACAGGCCAGATATTTTACAGTGTGGTATCTCCGTCAGACGCCTCACCTGTCTGTAGACTACAAATTGTGACATATCAGGCCTACATTCCACTGTATTTGCTGTGTGTTATCCTAGTTATTGACACCAGATATTAGCTACAGGCCAGATATTTTACAGTGTGGTATCTCTGTCAGACGCCTCACCTGTCTGTGGGCTACAAATTGTGACATATCAGGCCTACATTCCACTGTATTTGCTGTGTGTTACCCTAGTTATTAACACCAGATATTAGCTACAGGCCAGATATTTTACAGTGTAGTATCTCTGTCAGACACCTAACCTGTCTGTGGGCTACAAATTGTGACATATCAGGCCTACATTCCACTGTATTTGCTGTGTGTTACCCTAGTTATTGACACCAGATATTAGCTACAGGCCAGATATTTTACAGTTTGGTATCTCCGTCAGACACCTCACCTGTCTGTGGGCTGCAAATTGTGACATATCAGGCCTATATTCCACTGTATTTGCTCTGTGTTACCCTCGATATTGACACCAGATATTAGCTACAGACCAGATACTTTACAGTGTGGTATCTCTGTCAGACGCCTCACCTGTCTGTGGGCTACAAATTGTGACATATCAGGCCTACATTCCACTGTATTTGCTGTGTGTTACCCTAGTTATTGACACCAGATATTAGCTACAGGCCAGATATTTTACAGTGTGGTATCTCCGTCAGACGCCTCACCTGTCTGTGGGCTACAAATTGTGACATATCAGGCCTACATTCCACTGTATTTGCTGTGTGTTACCCTAGTTATTGACACCAGATATTAGCTACAGCCCAGATATTTTACAGTGTGGTATCTCTGTCAGACGCCTCACCTGTCTGTGGGCTACAAATTGTGACATATCAGGCCTACATTCCACTGTATTTGCTGCGTGTTATCCTAGTTATTGACACCAGATATTAGCTACAGGCCGGATATTTTACAGTGCGGTATCTGCGTCAGACGCCTCACCTGTCTGTGGGCTACAAATTGTGACATATCAGGCCTACATTCCACTGTATTTGCTGTGTGTTACCCTAGTTACTGACACCAGATATTAGCTACAGGCCAGATATTTTACAGTGCGGCATCTTCGTCAGACGCCTCACCTGTCTGTGGGCTACAAATTGTGACATATCAGGCCTACATTCCACTGTATTTGCTGTGTTTTACCCTAGTTACTGACACCAGATATTAGCTACATGCCAGATATTTTACAGTGTGGTATCTCTGTCAGACGCCTCACCTGTCTGTAGACTACAAATTGTGTCATATCAGGCCTACATTCCACTGTATTTGCTGTGTGTTACCCTAGTTATTGACACCAGATATTAGCTACAGGCCAGATATTTTACAGTGTGGTATCTCCGTCAGACGCCTCACCTGTCTGTGGGCTACAAATTGTGTCATATCAGGCCTACATTCCACAGTATTTGCTGTGTGTTATCCTAGTATCCTAGTTATTGACACCAGATATTAGCTACAGGCCAGATATTTTACAGTGTGGTATCTCCGTCAGACGCCTCAACTGTCTGTGGGCTACAAATTGTGACATATCAGACCTACATTCCACTGTATTTGCTGTGTGTTACCCTAGTTATTGACACCAAATATTAGCTACAGGCCAGATATTTTACAGTGTGGTATCTCTGTCAGACGCCTCACCTGTCTGTGGGCTACAAATTGTGACATATCAGGCCTACATTCCACTGTATTTGCTGTGTGTTATCCTAGTTATTGACACCAAATATTAGCTACAGGCCAGATATTTTACAGTGTGGTATCTCTGTCAGACGCCTCACCTGTCTGTGGGCTACAAATTGTGACATATCAGGCCTACATTCCACTGTATTTGCTGTGTGTTACCGTAGTTATTGACACCAGATATTAGATACAGGCCAGATATTTTACAGTGTGGTATCTCCGTCAGACACCTCACCTGTCTGTGGGCTACAAAATGTGTCATATCAGGCCTACATTCCACTGTATTTACTACGTGTTATCCTAGTTGTGGACACCAGATATTAGCTACAGGCCAGATATTTTACAGTGTGGTGTCTCCGTCAGATGCCTCACCTATCTGTGGGCTACAAATTGTGTCATATCAGGCCTACATTCCACTGTATTTGCTGTGTGTTACCCTAGTTATTGACACCAGATATTAGCTACAGGCCAGATATTTTACAGTGTGGTATCTATGTCAGATGCCTCACCTATCTGTGGGCTACAAATTGTGTCATATCAGGCCTACATTCCACTGTATTTGCTGTGTGTTACCCTAGTTATTGACACCAGACATTAGCTACAGGCCAGATATTTTACAGTGTGGTATCTATGTCAGATGCCTCTCCTATCTGTGGGATACAAATTGTGTCATATCAGGCCTACATTCCACTGTATTTGCTGTGTGTTACCCTAGTTATTGACACCAGATATTAGCTACAGGCCAGATATTTTACAGTGTGGTATCTCCGTCAGATGCCTCACCTATCTGTGGGCTACAAATTGTGACATATCAGGCCTACATTCCACTGTATTTGCTGTGTGTTACCCTAGTTATTGACACCAGATATTAGCTACAGGCCAGATATTTTACAGTGTGGTATCTATGTCAGACGCCTCACCTGTCTGTGGGCTACAAATTGTGACATATCAGGCCTACATTCCACTGTATTTGCTGTGTGTTATCCTAGTTTTTGACACCAGATATTAGCTACAGGCCAGATATTTTACAGTGTGGTATCTATGTCAGACGCCTCACCTGTCTGTGGGCTACAAATTGTGACATATCAGGCCTACATTCCACTGTATTTGCTGTGTGTTACCCTAGTTATTGACACCAGATATTAGCTACAGGCCAGATATTTTACAGTGTGGTATCTCCGTCAGACGCCTCACCTGTCTGTGGGCTACAAATTGTGACATATCAGGCCTACATTCCACTGTATTTGCTGTGTGTTACCCTAGTTATTGACACCAGATATTAGCTACAGGCCAGATATTTTACAGTGTGGTATCTCCGTCAGACGCCTCACCTGTCTGTGGGCTACAAATTGTGACATATCAGGCCTACATTCCACTGTATTTGCTGTGTGTTATCCTAGTTATTGACACCAGATATTAGCTACAGCCCAGATATTTTACAGTGTGGTATCTCTGTCAGACGCCTCACCTGTCTGTAGACTACAAATTGTGACATATCAGGCCTACATTCCACTGTATTTGCTGTGTGTTACCCTAGTTATTGACACCAGATATTAGCTACAGGCCAGATATTTTACAGTGTGGTATCTCCGTCAGACGCCTCACCTGTCTGTGGGCTACAAATTGTGTCATATCAGGCCTACATTCCACAGTATTTGCTGTGTGTTATCCTAGTATCCTAGTTATTGACACCAGATATTAGCTACAGGCCAGATATTTTACAGTGTGGTATCTCCGTCAGACGCCTCAACTGTCTGTGGGCTACAAATTGTGACATATCAGACCTACATTCCACTGTATTTGCTGTGTGTTACCCTAGTTATTGACACCAAATATTAGCTACAGGCCAGATATTTTACAGTGTGGTATCTCTGTCAGACGCCTCACCTGTCTGTGGGCTACAAATTGTGACATATCAGGCCTACATTCCACTGTATTTGCTGTGTGTTATCCTAGTTATTGACACCAAATATTAGCTACAGGCCAGATATTTTACAGTGTGGTATCTCTGTCAGACGCCTCACCTGTCTGTGGGCTACAAATTGTGACATATCAGGCCTACATTCCACTGTATTTGCTGTGTGTTACCGTAGTTATTGACACCAGATATTAGATACAGGCCAGATATTTTACAGTGTGGTATCTCCGTCAGACACCTCACCTGTCTGTGGGCTACAAAATGTGTCATATCAGGCCTACATTCCACTGTATTTACTACGTGTTATCCTAGTTGTGGACACCAGATATTAGCTACAGGCCAGATATTTTACAGTGTGGTGTCTCCGTCAGATGCCTCACCTATCTGTGGGCTACAAATTGTGTCATATCAGGCCTACATTCCACTGTATTTGCTGTGTGTTACCCTAGTTATTGACACCAGATATTAGCTACAGGCCAGATATTTTACAGTGTGGTATCTATGTCAGATGCCTCACCTATCTGTGGGCTACAAATTGTGTCATATCAGGCCTACATTCCACTGTATTTGCTGTGTGTTACCCTAGTTATTGACACCAGATATTAGCTACAGGCCAGATATTTTACAGTGTGGTATCTATGTCAGATGCCTCTCCTATCTGTGGGATACGAATTGTGTCATATCAGGCCTACATTCCACTGTATTTGCTGTGTGTTACCCTAGTTATTGACACCAGATATTAGCTACAGGCCAGATATTTTACAGTGTGGTATCTCCATCAGATGCCTCACCTATCTGTGGGCTACAAATTGTGACATATCAGGCCTACATTCCACTGTATTTGCTGTGTGTTACCCTAGTTATTGACACCAGATATTAGCTACAGGCCAGATATTTTACAGTGTGGTATCTATGTCAGACGCCTCACCTGTCTGTGGGCTACAAATTGTGACATATCAGGCCTACATTCCACTGTATTTGCTGTGTGTTATCCTAGTTATTGACACCAGATATTAGCTACAGGCCAGATATTTTACAGTGTGGTATCTATGTCAGACGCCTCACCTGTCTGTGGGCTACAAATTGTGACATATCAGGCCTACATTCCACTGTATTTGCTGTGTGTTACCCTAGTTATTGACACCAGATATTAGCTACAGGCCAGATATTTTACAGTGTGGTATCTCCGTCAGACGCCTCACCTGTCTGTGGGCTACAAATTGTGACATATCAGGCCTACATTCCACTGTATTTGCTGTGTGTTACCCTAGTTATTGACACCAGATATTAGCTACAGGCCAGATATTTTACAGTGTGGTATCTCCGTCAGACGCCTCACCTGTCTGTGGGCTACAAATTGTGACATATCAGGCCTACATTCCACTGTATTTGCTGTGTGTTATCCTAGTTATTGACACCAGATATTAGCTACAGCCCAGATATTTTACAGTGTGGTATCTCTGTCAGACGCCTCACCTGTCTGTAGACTACAAATTGTGACATATCAGGCCTACATTCCACTGTATTTGCTGTGTGTTACCCTAGTTATTGACACCAGATATTAGCTACAGGCCGGATATTTTACATTGTGGTATCTCCGTCAGACGCCTCACCTATCTGTGGGCTACAAATTGTGTCATATCAGGCATACATTCCACTGTATTTGCTGTGTGTTATCCTAGTTATTGACACCAGATATTAGCTACAGGCCAGATATTTTACAGTGTGGTATCTCCGTCAGACGCCTCACCTGTCTGTGGGCTACAAATTGTGACATATCAGGCCTACATTCCACTGTATTTGCTGTGTGTTACCCTAGTTATTAACACCAGATATTAGCTACAGGCCAGATATTTTACAGTTTAGTATCTCTGTCAGACACCTCACCTGTCTGTGGGCTACAAATTGTGACATATCAGGCCTACATTCCACTGTATTTGCTGTGTGTTACACTAGTGATTGACACCAGATATTAGCTACAGGCCAGATATTTTACAGTGTGGTATCTCTGTCAGACACCTCACCTGTCTGTGGGCTACAAATTGTGACATATCAGGCCTACATTCCACTGTATTTGCTGTGTGTTACCCTAGTTATTGACACCAGATATTAGCTACAGGCCAGATATTTTACAGTGTGGTATCTCTGTCAGACGCCTCACCTGTCTGTGGGCTACAAATTGTGACATATCAGGCCTACATTCCACTGTATTTGCTGTGTGTTACACTAGTTATTGACACCAGATATTAGCTACAGGCCAGATATTTTACAGTGTGGTATCTCTGTCAGACACCTCACCTGTCTGTGGGCTACAAATTGTGACATATCAGGCCTACATTCCACTGTATTTGCTGTGTGTTACCCTAGTTATTGACACCAGATATTAGCTACAGGCCAGATATTTTACAGTGTGGTATCTCTGTCAGACACCTCACCTGTCTGTGGGCTACAAATTGTGACATATCAGGCCTACATTCCACTGTATTTGCTGTGTGTTACCCTAGTTATTGACACCAGATATTAGCTACAGGCCAGATATTTTACAGTTTAGTATCTCTGTCAGACGCCTCACCGGTCTGTGGGCTACAAATTGTGACATATCAGGCCTACATTCCACTGTATTTGCTGTGTGTTACACTAGTTATTGACACCAGATATTAGCTACAGGCCAGATATTTTACAGTGTGGTATCTCTGTCAGACACCTCACCTGTCTGTGGGCTACAAATTGTGACATATCAGGCCTACATTCCACTGTATTTGCTGTGTGTTACCCTAGTTATTGACACCAGATATTAGCTACAGGCCAGATATTTTACAGTGTGGTATCTCTGTCAGACGCCTCACCTGTCTGTGGGCTACAAATTGTGACATATCAAGCCTACATTCCACTGTATTTGCTGTGTGTTACCCTAGTTATTGACACCAGATATTAGCTACAGGCCAGATATTTTACAGTGTGGTATCTCCGTCAGACACCTCACCTGTCTGTGGGCTACAAATTGTGACATATCAGGCCTACATTCCACTGTATTTGCTGTGTGTTACCCTAGTTATTGACACCAGATATTAGCTACAGGCCAGATATTTTACAGTGTGGTATCTCCGTCAGACGCCTCACCTGTCTGTGGGCTACAAATTGTGTCATATCTGGCCTACATTCTACTGTATTTGCTGTGTGTTACCCTAGTTATTGACACCAGATATTAGCTACAGGCCAGATATTTTACAGTGTGGTATCTCCGTCAGACGCCTCACCTGTCTGTGGGCTACAAATTGTGTCATATCAGGCCTACATTCCACTGTATTTGCTGTGTGTTACCCTAGTTATTGACACCAGATATTAGGTACAGGCCAGATATTTTACAGTGTGGTATCTCCGTCAGACGCCTCACCTGTCTGTGGGCTACAAATTGTGACATATCAGGCCTACATTCCACTGTATTTGCTGTGTGTTACCCTAGTTATTGACACCAGATATTAGGTACAGGCCAGATATTTTACAGTGTGGTATCTCCGTCAGACGCCTCACCTGTCTGTGGGCTACAAATTGTGACTTATCAGGTCTACATTCCGCTGTATTTGCTGTGTGTTACCCTAGTTATTGACACCAGATATTAGCTACAGGCCAGATATTTTACAGTGCGGTATCTCCGTCAGACGCCTCACCTGTCTGTGGGCTACAAATTGTGACTTATCAGGTCTACATTCTGCTGTATTTGCTGTGTGTTACCCTAGTTATTGACACCAGATATTAGCTACAGGCCAGATATTTTACAGTGTGGTATCTCCGTCAGACGACTCACCTGTCTGTGGGCTACAAATTGTGACTTATCAGGTCTACATTCCGCTGCATTTGCTGTGTGTTACCCTAGTTATTGACACCAGATATTAGCTACAGGCCAGATATTTTACAGTGTGGTATCTCCGTCAGACGCCTCACCTGTCTGTGGGCTACAAATTGTGTCATATCAGGCCTACATTCCACTGTATTTGCTGCGTGTTATCCTAGTTATTGACACCAGATATTAGCTACAGGCCAGACATTTTACTGTGTGGTATCTCTGTCAGACGCCTCACCTGTCTGTGGGCTACAAATTGTGTCATATCAGGCCTACATTCCACTGTATTTGCTGCGTGTTATCCTAGTTGTGGACACCAGATATTAGCTACAGGCCAGATATTTTACAGTGTGGTATCTCCGTCAGATGCCTCACCTGTCTGAGGGCTACAAATTGTGTCATATCAGGCCTACATTCCACTGTATTTGATGTGTGTTACCCTAGTTATTGACACCAGATATTAGCTACAGGCCAGATATTTTACAGTGTCGTATCTCTGTCAGACGCCTCACCTGTCTGTGGGCTACAAATTGTGACATATCAGGCCTACATTCCACTGTATTTGCTGTGTGTTACCCTAGTTATTGACACCAGATATTAGCTACAGGCCAGATATTTTACAGTGTGGTATCTCCGTCAGATGCCTCACCTGTCTGTGGGCTACAAATTGTGACATATCAGGCCTACATTCCACTGTATTTGCTGCGTGTTATCCTAGTTATGGACACCAGATATTAGCTACAGGCCGGATATTTTACAATGTGGTATCTCCGTCAGACGCCTCACCTGTCTGTGGGCTACAAATTGTGACATATCAGGCCTACATTCCACTGTATTTGCTGTGTGTTACCCTAGTTATTGACACCAGATATTAGCTACAGGCCAGATATTTTACAGTGTGGTATCTCTGTCAGACGCCTCACCTGTCTGTGGGCTACAAATTGTGACATATCAGGCCTACATTCCACTGTATTTGCTGTGTGTTACCGTAGTTATTGACACCAGATATTAGATACAGGCCAGATATTTTACAGTGTGGTATCTCCGTCAGACACCTCACCTGTCTGTGGGCTACAAAATGTGTCATATCAGGCCTACATTCCACTGTATTTACTACGTGTTATCCTAGTTGTGGACACCAGATATTAGCTACAGGCCAGATATTTTACAGTGTGGTGTCTCCGTCAGATGCCTCACCTATCTGTGGGCTACAAATTGTGTCATATCAGGCCTACATTCCACTGTATTTGCTGTGTGTTACCCTAGTTATTGACACCAGATATTAGCTACAGGCCAGATATTTTACAGTGTGGTATCTATGTCAGATGCCTCACCTATCTGTGGGCTACAAATTGTGTCATATCAGGCCTACATTCCACTGTATTTGCTGTGTGTTACCCTAGTTATTGACACCAGATATTAGCTACAGGCCAGATATTTTACAGTGTGGTATCTATGTCAGATGCCTCTCCTATCTGTGGGATACAAATTGTGTCATATCAGGCCTACATTCCACTGTATTTGCTGTGTGTTACCCTAGTTATTGACACCAGATATTAGCTACAGGCCAGATATTTTACAGTGTGGTATCTCCGTCAGATGCCTCACCTATCTGTGGGCTACAAATTGTGACATATCAGGCCTACATTCCACTGTATTTGCTGTGTGTTACCCTAGTTATTGACACCAGATATTAGCTACAGGCCAGATATTTTACAGTGTGGTATCTATGTCAGACGCCTCACCTGTCTGTGGGCTACAAATTGTGACATATCAGGCCTACATTCCACTGTATTTGCTGTGTGTTATCCTAGTTATTGACACCAGATATTAGCTACAGGCCAGATATTTTACAGTGTGGTATCTATGTCAGACGCCTCACCTGTCTGTGGGCTACAAATTGTGACATATCAGGCCTACATTCCACTGTATTTGCTGTGTGTTACCCTAGTTATTGACACCAGATATTAGCTACAGGCCAGATATTTTACAGTGTGGTATCTCCGTCAGACGCCTCACCTGTCTGTGGGCTACAAATTGTGACATATCAGGCCTACATTCCACTGTATTTGCTGTGTGTTACCCTAGTTATTGACACCAGATATTAGCTACAGGCCAGATATTTTACAGTGTGGTATCTCCGTCAGACGCCTCACCTGTCTGTGGGCTACAAATTGTGACATATCAGGCCTACATTCCACTGTATTTGCTGTGTGTTATCCTAGTTATTGACACCAGATATTAGCTACAGCCCAGATATTTTACAGTGTGGTATCTCTGTCAGACGCCTCACCTGTCTGTAGACTACAAATTGTGACATATCAGGCCTACATTCCACTGTATTTGCTGTGTGTTACCCTAGTTATTGACACCAGATATTAGCTACAGGCCAGATATTTTACATTGTGGTATCTCCGTCAGACGCCTCACCTATCTGTGGGCTACAAATTGTGTCATATCAGGCCTACATTCCACTGTATTTGCTGTGTGTTATCCTAGTTATTGACACCAGATATTAGCTACAGGCCAGATATTTTACAGTGTGGTATCTCCGTCAGACGCCTCACCTGTCTGTGGGCTACAAATTGTGACATATCAGGCCTACATTCCACTGTATTTGCTGTGTGTTACCCTAGTTATTAACACCAGATATTAGCTACAGGCCAGATATTTTACAGTTTAGTATCTCTGTCAGACACCTCACCTGTCTGTGGGCTACAAATTGTGACATATCAGGCCTACATTCCACTGTATTTGCTGTGTGTTACACTAGTGATTGACACCAGATATTAGCTACAGGCCAGATATTTTACAGTGTGGTATCTCTGTCAGACACCTCACCTGTCTGTGGGCTACAAATTGTGACATATCAGGCCTACATTCCACTGTATTTGCTGTGTGTTACCCTAGTTATTGACACCAGATATTAGCTACAGGCCAGATATTTTACAGTGTGGTATCTCTGTCAGACGCCTCACCTGTCTGTGGGCTACAAATTGTGACATATCAGGCCTACATTCCACTGTATTTGCTGTGTGTTACACTAGTTATTGACACCAGATATTAGCTACAGGCCAGATATTTTACAGTGTGGTATCTCTGTCAGACACCTCACCTGTCTGTGGGCTACAAATTGTGACATATCAGGCCTACATTCCACTGTATTTGCTGTGTGTTACCCTAGTTATTGACACCAGATATTAGCTACAGGCCAGATATTTTACAGTGTGGTATCTCTGTCAGACACCTCACCTGTCTGTGGGCTACAAATTGTGACATATCAGGCCTACATTCCACTGTATTTGCTGTGTGTTACCCTAGTTATTGACACCAGATATTAGCTACAGGCCAGATATTTTACAGTTTAGTATCTCTGTCAGACGCCTCACCGGTCTGTGGGCTACAAATTGTGACATATCAGGCCTACATTCCACTGTATTTGCTGTGTGTTACACTAGTTATTGACACCAGATATTAGCTACAGGCCAGATATTTTACAGTGTGGTATCTCTGTCAGACACCTCACCTGTCTGTGGGCTACAAATTGTGACATATCAGGCCTACATTCCACTGTATTTGCTGTGTGTTACCCTAGTTATTGACACCAGATATTAGCTACAGGCCAGATATTTTACAGTGTGGTATCTCTGTCAGACGCCTCACCTGTCTGTGGGCTACAAATTGTGACATATCAGGCCTACATTCCACTGTATTTGCTGTGTGTTACCCTAGTTATTGACACCAGATATTAGCTACAGGCCAGATATTTTACAGTGTGGTATCTCTGTCAGACACCTCACCTGTCTGTGGGCTACAAATTGTGACATATCAGGCCTACATTCCACTGTATTTGCTGTGTGTTACCCTAGTTATTGACACCAGATATTAGCTACAGGCCAGATATTTTACAGTTTAGTATCTCTGTCAGACGCCTCACCGGTCTGTGGGCTACAAATTGTGACATATCAGGCCTACATTCCACTGTATTTGCTGTGTGTTACACTAGTTATTGACACCAGATATTAGCTACAGGCCAGATATTTTACAGTGTGGTATCTCTGTCAGACACCTCACCTGTCTGTGGGCTACAAATTGTGACATATCAGGCCTACATTCCACTGTATTTGCTGTGTGTTACCCTAGTTATTGACACCAGATATTAGCTACAGGCCAGATATTTTACAGTGTGGTATCTCTGTCAGACGCCTCACCTGTCTGTGGGCTACAAATTGTGACATATCAAGCCTACATTCCACTGTATTTGCTGTGTGTTACCCTAGTTATTGACACCAGATATTAGCTACAGACCAGATATTTTACAGCGTGGTATCTCTGTCAGACACCTCACCTGTCTGTGGGCTACAAATTGTGACATATCAGGCCTACATTCCACTGTATTTGCTGTGTGTTACCCTAGTTATTGACACCAGATATTAGCTACAGGCCAGATATTTTACAGTGTGGTATCTCCGTCAGACGCCTCACCTGTCTGTGGGCTACAAATTGTGTCATATCTGGCCTACATTCTACTGTATTTGCTGTGTGTTACCCTAGTTATTGACACCAGATATTAGCTACAGGCCAGATATTTTACAGTGTGGTATCTCCGTCAGACGCCTCACCTGTCTGTGGGCTACAAATTGTGTCATATCAGGCCTACATTCCACTGTATTTGCTGTGTGTTACCCTAGTTATTGACACCAGATATTAGGTACAGGCCAGATATTTTACAGTGTGGTATCTCCGTCAGACGCCTCACCTGTCTGTGGGCTACAAATTGTGACATATCAGGCCTACATTCCACTGTATTTGCTGTGTGTTACCCTAGTTATTGACACCAGATATTAGGTACAGGCCAGATATTTTACAGTGTGGTATCTCCGTCAGACGCCTCACCTGTCTGTGGGCTACAAATTGTGACTTATCAGGTCTACATTCCGCTGTATTTGCTGTGTGTTACCCTAGTTATTGACACCAGATATTAGCTACAGGCCAGATATTTTACAGTGCGGTATCTCCGTCAGACGCCTCACCTGTCTGTGGGCTACAAATTGTGACTTATCAGGTCTACATTCTGCTGTATTTGCTGTGTGTTACCCTAGTTATTGACACCAGATATTAGCTACAGGCCAGATATTTTACAGTGTGGTATCTCCGTCAGACGACTCACCTGTCTGTGGGCTACAAATTGTGACTTATCAGGTCTACATTCCGCTGCATTTGCTGTGTGTTACCCTAGTTATTGACACCAGATATTAGCTACAGGCCAGATATTTTACAGTGTGGTATCTCCGTCAGACGCCTCACCTGTCTGTGGGCTACAAATTGTGTCATATCAGGCCTACATTCCACTGTATTTGCTGCGTGTTATCCTAGTTATTGACACCAGATATTAGCTACAGGCCAGACATTTTACTGTGTGGTATCTCTGTCAGACGCCTCTCCTGTCTGTGGGCTACAAATTGTGTCATATCAGGCCTACATTCCACTGTATTTGCTGCGTGTTATCCTAGTTGTGGACACCAGATATTAGCTACAGGCCAGATATTTTACAGTGTGGTATCTCCGTCAGATGCCTCACCTGTCTGTGGGCTACAAATTGTGTCATATCAGGCCTACATTCCACTGTATTTGATGTGTGTTACCCTAGTTATTGACACCAGATATTAGCTACAGGCCAGATATTTTACAGTGTCGTATCTCTGTCAGACGCCTCACCTGTCTGTGGGCTACAAATTGTGACATATCAGGCCTACATTCCACTGTATTTGCTGTGTGTTACCCTAGTTATTGACACCAGATATTAGCTACAGGCCAGATATTTTACAGTGTGGTATCTCCGTCAGATGCCTCACCTGTCTGTGGGCTACAAATTGTGACATATCAGGCCTACATTCCACTGTATTTGCTGCGTGTTATCCTAGTTATGGACACCAGATATTAGCTACAGGCCGGATATTTTACAATGTGGTATCTCCGTCAGACGCCTCACCTGTCTGTGGGCTACAAATTGTGACATATCAGACCTACATTCCACTGTATTTGCTGTGTGTTACTCTAGTTATTGACACCAGATATTAGCTACAGGCCAGATATTTTACAGTGTGGTATCTCCGTCAGACGCCTCACCTGTCTGTGGGCTACAAATTGTGACATATCAGACCTACATTCCACTGTATTTGCTGTGTGTTACCCTCGTTATTGACACCAGATATTAGCTACAGGCCAGATATTTTACAGTGTGGTATCTCTGTCAGACGCCTCACCTGTCTGTGGGCTACAAATTGTGACATATCAGGCCTACATTCCACTGTATTTGCTGTGTGTTACTCTAGTTATTGACACCAAATATTAGCTACAGGCCAGATATTTTACAGTGTGGTATCTCTGTCAGACGCCTCACCTGTCTGTGGGCTACAAATTGTGACATATCAGGCCTACATTCCACTGTATTTGCTGTGTGTTACCGTAGTTATTGACACCAGATATTAGATACAGGCCAGATATTTTACAGTGTGGTATCTCCGTCAGACGCCTCACCTGTCTGTGGGCTACAAATTGTGTCATATCAGGCACACATTCCACTGTATTTGCTGTGTGTTACCCTAGTTATTGACACCAGATATTAGCTACAGGCCAGATATTTTACAGTGTGGTATCTCTGTCAGACGCCTCACCTGTCTGTGGGCTACAAATTGTGACATATCAGGCCTACATTCCACTGTATTTGCTGTGTGTTACCCTAGTTATTGACACCAGATATTAGCTACAGGCCAGATATTTTACAGTGTGGTATCTCCGTCAGACGCCTCACCTGTCTGTGGGCTACAAATTGTGACATATCAGTCCTACATTCCACTGTATTTGCTGTGTGTTACCCTAGTTATTGACACCAGATTTTAGCTACAGGCCAGATATTTTACAGTGTGGTATCTCTGTCAGACGCCTCTCCTGTCTGTGGGCTACAAATTGTGACATATCAGGCCTACATTCTACTGTATTTGCTGTGTGTTACCCTCGTTATTGACACCAGATTTTAGCTACAGGCTGGATATTTTACAGTGTGGTATCTCCGTCAGACGCCTCACCTGTCTGTGGGCTACAAATTGTGACATATCAGGCCTACATTCCACTGTATTTGCTGTGTGTTATCCTAGTTATTGACACCAGATATTAGCTACAGGCCAGATATTTTACAGTGTGGTATCTCCGTCAGACGCCTCACCTGTCTGTGGGCTACAAATTGTGACATATCAGGCCTACATTCCACTCTATTTGCTGTGTGTTATCCTAGTTATTGACACCAGATATTAGCTACAGGCCAGATATTTTACAGTGTGGTATCTCCGTCAGATGCCTCACCTGTCTGTGGGCTACAAATTGTGACATATCAGGCCTACATTCCACTGTATTTGCTGTGTGTTACCCTAGTTATTGACACCAGATATTAGCTACAGGCCGGATATTTTACTGTGTGGTATCTCCGTCAGACGCCTCACCTGTCTGTGGGCTACAAATTGTGACATATCAGGCCTACATTCCACTGTATTTGCTGTGTGTTACCCTAGTTATTAACACCAGATATTAGCTACAGGCCAGATATTTTACAGTGTAGTATCTCTGTCAGACACCTAACCTGTCTGTGGGCTACAAATTGTGACATATCAGGCCTACATTCCACTGTATTTGCTGTGTGTTACCCTAGTTATTGACACCAGATATTAGCTACAGGCCAGATATTTTACAGTTTGGTATCTCCGTCAGACACCTCACCTGTCTGTGGGCTGCAAATTGTGACATATCAGGCCTATATTCCACTGTATTTGCTCTGTGTTACCCTCGATATTGACACCAGATATTAGCTACAGACCAGATACTTTACAGTGTGGTATCTCTGTCAGACGCCTCACCTGTCTGTGGGCTACAAATTGTGACATATCAGGCCTACATTCCACTGTATTTGCTGTGTGTTACCCTAGTTATTGACACCAGATATTAGCTACAGGCCAGATATTTTACAGTGTGGTATCTCCGTCAGACGCCTCACCTGTCTGTGGGCTACAAATTGTGACATATCAGGCCTACATTCCACTGTATTTGCTGTGTGTTACCCTAGTTATTGACACCAGATATTAGCTACAGCCCAGATATTTTACAGTGTGGTATCTCTGTCAGACGCCTCACCTGTCTGTGGGCTACAAATTGTGACATATCAGGCCTACATTCCACTGTATTTGCTGCGTGTTATCCTAGTTATTGACACCAGATATTAGCTACAGGCCGGATATTTTACAGTGCGGTATCTGCGTCAGACGCCTCACCTGTCTGTGGGCTACAAATTGTGACATATCAGGCCTACATTCCACTGTATTTGCTGTGTGTTACCCTAGTTACTGACACCAGATATTAGCTACAGGCCAGATATTTTACAGTGCGGCATCTTCGTCAGACGCCTCACCTGTCTGTGGGCTACAAATTGTGACATATCAGGCCTACATTCCACTGTATTTGCTGTGTTTTACCCTAGTTACTGACACCAGATATTAGCTACAGGCCAGATATTTTACAGTGTGGTATCTCCGTCAGACGCCTCACCTGTCTGTAGACTACAAATTGTGTCATATCAGGCCTACATTCCACTGTATTTGCTGTGTGTTACCCTAGTTATTGACACCAGATATTAGCTACAGGCCAGATATTTTACAGTGTGGTATCTCCGTCAGACGCCTCACCTGTCTGTGGGCTACAAATTGTGTCATATCAGGCCTACATTCCACAGTATTTGCTGTGTGTTATCCTAGTATCCTAGTTATTGACACCAGATATTAGCTACAGGCCAGATATTTTACAGTGTGGTATCTCCGTCAGACGCCTCAACTGTCTGTGGGCTACAAATTGTGACATATCAGACCTACATTCCACTGTATTTGCTGTGTGTTACCCTAGTTATTGACACCAAATATTAGCTACAGGCCAGATATTTTACAGTGTGGTATCTCTGTCAGACGCCTCACCTGTCTGTGGGCTACAAATTGTGACATATCAGGCCTACATTCCACTGTATTTGCTGTGTGTTATCCTAGTTATTGACACCAAATATTAGCTACAGGCCAGATATTTTACAGTGTGGTATCTCTGTCAGACGCCTCACCTGTCTGTGGGCTACAAATTGTGACATATCAGGCCTACATTCCACTGTATTTGCTGCGTGTTATCCTAGTTATTGACACCAGATATTAGCTACAGGCCGGATATTTTACAGTGCGGTATCTGCGTCAGACGCCTCACCTGTCTGTGGGCTACAAATTGTGACATATCAGGCCTACATTCCACTGTATTTGCTGTGTGTTACCCTAGTTACTGACACCAGATATTAGCTACAGGCCAGATATTTTACAGTGCGGCATCTTCGTCAGACGCCTCACCTGTCTGTGGGCTACAAATTGTGACATATCAGGCCTACATTCCACTGTATTTGCTGTGGTTTACCCTAGTTACTGACACCAGATATTAGCTACAGGCCAGATATTTTACAGTGTGGTATCTCCGTCAGACGCCTCACCTGTCTGTAGACTACAAATTGTGTCATATCAGGCCTACATTCCACTGTATTTGCTGTGTGTTACCCTAGTTATTGACACCAGATATTAGCTACAGGCCAGATATTTTACAGTGTGGTATCTCCGTCAGACGCCTCACCTGTCTGTGGGCTACAAATTGTGTCATATCAGGCCTACATTCCACAGTATTTGCTGTGTGTTATCCTAGTATCCTAGTTATTGACACCAGATATTAGCTACAGGCCAGATATTTTACAGTGTGGTATCTCCGTCAGACGCCTCAACTGTCTGTGGGCTACAAATTGTGACATATCAGACCTACATTCCACTGTATTTGCTGTGTGTTACCCTAGTTATTGACACCAAATATTAGCTACAGGCCAGATATTTTACAGTGTGGTATCTCTGTCAGACGCCTCACCTGTCTGTGGGCTACAAATTGTGACATATCAGGCCTACATTCCACTGTATTTGCTGTGTGTTATCCTAGTTATTGACACCAAATATTAGCTACAGGCCAGATATTTTACAGTGTGGTATCTCTGTCAGACGCCTCACCTGTCTGTGGGCTACAAATTGTGACATATCAGGCCTACATTCCACTGTATTTGCTGTGTGTTACCGTAGTTATTGACACCAGATATTAGATACAGGCCAGATATTTTACAGTGTGGTATCTCCGTCAGACACCTCACCTGTCTGTGGGCTACAAAATGTGTCATATCAGGCCTACATTCCACTGTATTTACTACGTGTTATCCTAGTTGTGGACACCAGATATTAGCTACAGGCCAGATATTTTACAGTGTGGTGTCTCCGTCAGATGCCTCACCTATCTGTGGGCTACAAATTGTGTCATATCAGGCCTACATTCCACTGTATTTGCTGTGTGTTACCCTAGTTATTGACACCAGATATTAGCTACAGGCCAGATATTTTACAGTGTGGTATCTATGTCAGATGCCTCACCTATCTGTGGGCTACAAATTGTGTCATATCAGGCCTACATTCCACTGTATTTGCTGTGTGTTACCCTAGTTATTGACACCAGATATTAGCTACAGGCCAGATATTTTACAGTGTGGTATCTATGTCAGATGCCTCTCCTATCTGTGGGATACAAATTGTGTCATATCAGGCCTACATTCCACTGTATTTGCTGTGTGTTACCCTAGTTATTGACACCAGATATTAGCTACAGGCCAGATATTTTACAGTGTGGTATCTATGTCAGACACCTCACCTATCTGTGGGCTACAAATTGTGTCATATCAGGCCTACATTCCACTGTATTTGCTGTGTGTTACCCTAGTTATTGACACCAGATATTAGCTACAGGCCAGATATTTTACAGTGTGGTATCTATGTCAGATGCCTCTCCTATCTGTGGGATACAAATTGTGTCATATCAGGCCTACATTCCACTGTATTTGCTGTGTGTTACCCTAGTTATTGACACCAGATATTAGCTACAGGCCAGATATTTTACAGTGTGGTATCTCCGTCAGATGCCTCTCCTATCTGTGGGCTACAAATTGTGACATATCAGGCCTACATTCCACTGTATTTGCTGTGTGTTACCCTAGTTATTGACACCAGATATTAGCTACAGGCCAGATATTTTACAGTGTGGTATCTATGTCAGACGCCTCACCTGTCTGTGGGCTACAAATTGTGACATATCAGGCCTACATTCCACTGTATTTGCTGTGTGTTATCCTAGTTATTGACACCAGATATTAGCTACAGGCCAGATATTTTACAGTGTGGTATCTATGTCAGACGCCTCACCTGTCTGTGGGCTACAAATTGTGACATATCAGGCCTACATTCCACTGTATTTGCTGTGTGTTACCCTAGTTATTGACACCAGATATTAGCTACAGGCCAGATATTTTACAGTGTGGTATCTCCGTCAGACGCCTCACCTGTCTGTGGGCTACAAATTGTGACATATCAGGCCTACATTCCACTGTATTTGCTGTGTGTTACCCTAGTTATTGACACCAGATATTAGCTACAGGCCAGATATTTTACAGTGTGGTATCTCCGTCAGACGCCTCACCTGTCTGTGGGCTACAAATTGTGACATATCAGGCCTACATTCCACTGTATTTGCTGTGTGTTATCCTAGTTATTGACAGCAGATATTAGCTACAGCCCAGATATTTTACAGTGTGGTATCTCTGTCAGACGCCTCACCTGTCTGTAGACTACAAATTGTGACATATCAGGCCTACATTCCACTGTATTTGCTGTGTGTTACCCTAGTTATTGACACCAGATATTAGCTACAGGCCAGATATTTTACATTGTGGTATCTCCGTCAGACGCCTCACCTATCTGTGGGCTACAAATTGTGTCATATCAGGCCTACATTCCACTGTATTTGCTGTGTGTTATCCTAGTTATTGACACCAGATATTAGCTACAGGCCAGATATTTTACAGTGTGGTATCTATGTCAGATGCCTCTCCTATCTGTGGGATACAAATTGTGTCATATCAGGCCTACATTCCACTGTATTTGCTGTGTGTTACCCTAGTTATTGACACCAGATATTAGCTACAGGCCAGATATTTTACAGTGTGGTATCTCCGTCAGATGCCTCACCTATCTGTGGGCTACAAATTGTGACATATCAGGCCTACATTCCACTGTATTTGCTGTGTGTTACCCTAGTTATTGACACCAGATATTAGCTACAGGCCAGATATTTTACAGTGTGGTATCTATGTCAGACGCCTCACCTGTCTGTGGGCTACAAATTGTGACATATCAGGCCTACATTCCACTGTATTTGCTGTGTGTTATCCTAGTTATTGACACCAGATATTAGCTACAGGCCAGATATTTTACAGTGTGGTATCTATGTCAGACGCCTCACCTGTCTGTGGGCTACAAATTGTGACATATCAGGCCTACATTCCACTGTATTTGCTGTGTGTTACCCTAGTTATTGACACCAGATATTAGCTACAGGCCAGATATTTTACAGTGTGGTATCTCCGTCAGACGCCTCACCTGTCTGTGGGCTACAAATTGTGACATATCAGGCCTACATTCCACTGTATTTGCTGTGTGTTACCCTAGTTATTGACACCAGATATTAGCTACAGGCCAGATATTTTACAGTGTGGTATCTCCGTCAGACGCCTCACCTGTCTGTGGGCTACAAATTGTGACATATCAGGCCTACATTCCACTGTATTTGCTGTGTGTTATCCTAGTTATTGACACCAGATATTAGCTACAGCCCAGATATTTTACAGTGTGGTATCTCTGTCAGACGCCTCACCTGTCTGTAGACTACAAATTGTGACATATCAGGCCTACATTCCACTGTATTTGCTGTGTGTTACCCTAGTTATTGACACCAGATATTAGCTACAGGCCAGATATTTTACATTGTGGTATCTCTGTCAGACGCCTCACCTATCTGTGGGCTACAAATTGTGTCATATCAGGCCTACATTCCACTGTATTTGCTGTGTGTTATCCTAGTTATTGACACCAGATATTAGCTACAGGCCAGATATTTTACAGTGTGGTATCTCCGTCAGACGCCTCACCTGTCTGTGGGCTACAAATTGTGACATATCAGGCCTACATTCCACTGTATTTGCTGTGTGTTACCCTAGTTATTAACACCAGATATTAGCTACAGGCCAGATATTTTACAGTTTAGTATCTCTGTCAGACGCCTCACCTGTCTGTGGGCTACAAATTGTGACATATCAGGCCTACATTCCACTGTATTTGCTGTGTGTTACACTAGTGATTGACACCAGATATTAGCTACAGGCCAGATATTTTACAGTGTGGTATCTCTGTCAGACACCTCACCTGTCTGTGGGCTACAAATTGTGACATATCAGGCCTACATTCCACTGTATTTGCTGTGTGTTACCCTAGTTATTGACACCAGATATTAGCTACAGGCCAGATATTTTACAGTGTGGTATCTCTGTCAGACGCCTCACCTGTCTGTGGGCTACAAATTGTGACATATCAGGCCTACATTCCACTGTATTTGCTGTGTGTTACACTAGTTATTGACACCAGATATTAGCTACAGGCCAGATATTTTACAGTGTGGTATCTCTGTCAGACACCTCACCTGTCTGTGGGCTACAAATTGTGACATATCAGGCCTACATTCCACTGTATTTGCTGTGTGTTACCCTAGTTATTGACACCAGATATTAGCTACAGGCCAGATATTTTACAGTGTGGTATCTCTGTCAGACGCCTCACCTGTCTGTGGGCTACAAATTGTGACATATCAAGCCTACATTCCACTGTATTTGCTGTGTGTTACCCTAGTTATTGACACCAGATATTAGCTACAGGCCAGATATTTTACAGTGTGGTATCTCCGTCAGACACCTCACCTGTCTGTGGGCTACAAATTGTGACATATCAGGCCTACATTCCACTGTATTTGCTGTGTGTTACCCTAGTTATTGACACCAGATATTAGCTACAGGCCAGATATTTTACAGTGTGGTATCTCCGTCAGACGCCTCACCTGTCTGTGGGCTACAAATTGTGTCATATCTGGCCTACATTCTACTGTATTTGCTGTGTGTTACCCTAGTTATTGACACCAGATATTAGCTACAGGCCAGATATTTTACAGTGTGGTATCTCCGTCAGACGCCTCACCTGTCTGTGGGCTACAAATTGTGTCATATCAGGCCTACATTCCACTGTATTTGCTGTGTGTTACCCTAGTTATTGACACCAGATATTAGCTACAGGCCAGATATTTTACAGTGTGGTATCTCCGTCAGACGCCTCACCTGTCTGTGGGCTACAAATTGTGACATATCAGGCCTACATTCCACTGTATTTGCTGTGTGTTACCCTAGTTATTGACACCAGATATTAGGTACAGGCCAGATATTTTACAGTGTGGTATCTCCGTCAGACGCCTCACCTGTCTGTGGGCTACAAATTGTGACTTATCAGGTCTACATTCCGCTGTATTTGCTGTGTGTTACCCTAGTTATTGACACCAGATATTAGCTACAGGCCAGATATTTTACAGTGCGGTATCTCCGTCAGACGCCTCACCTGTCTGTGGGCTACAAATTGTGACTTATCAGGTCTACATTCTGCTGTATTTGCTGTGTGTTACCCTAGTTATTGACACCAGATATTAGCTACAGGCCAGATATTTTACAGTGTGGTATCTCCGTCAGACGACTCACCTGTCTGTGGGCTACAAATTGTGACTTATCAGGTCTACATTCTGCTGTATTTGCTGTGTGTTACCCTAGTTATTGACACCAGATATTAGCTACAGGCCAGATATTTTACAGTGTGGTATCTCCGTCAGACGACTCACCTGTCTGTGGGCTACAAATTGTGACTTATCAGGTCTACATTCCGCTGCATTTGCTGTGTGTTACCCTAGTTATTGACACCAGATATTAGCTACAGGCCAGATATTTTACAGTGTGGTATCTCCGTCAGACGCCTCACCTGTCTGTGGGCTACAAATTGTGTCATATCAGGCCTACATTCCACTGTATTTGCTGCGTGTTATCCTAGTTATTGACACCAGATATTAGCTACAGGCCAGATATTTTACAGTGCGGTATCTCCGTCAGACGCCTCACCTGTCTGTGGGCTACAAATTGTGACTTATCAGGTCTACATTCTGCTGTATTTGCTGTGTGTTACCCTAGTTATTGACACCAGATATTAGCTACAGGCCAGATATTTTACAGTGTGGTATCTCCGTCAGACGACTCACCTGTCTGTGGGCTACAAATTGTGACTTATCAGGTCTACATTCTGCTGTATTTGCTGTGTGTTACCCTAGTTATTGACACCAGATATTAGCTACAGGCCAGATATTTTACAGTGTGGTATCTCCGTCAGACGACTCACCTGTCTGTGGGCTACAAATTGTGACTTATCAGGTCTACATTCCGCTGCATTTGCTGTGTGTTACCCTAGTTATTGACACCAGATATTAGCTACAGGCCAGATATTTTACAGTGTGGTATCTCCGTCAGACGCCTCACCTGTCTGTGGGCTACAAATTGTGTCATATCAGGCCTACATTCCACTGTATTTGCTGTGTGTTACCCTAGTTATTGACACCAGATATTAGCTACAGGCCAGATATTTTACAGTGTGGTATCTCCGTCAGACGCCTCACCTGTCTGTGGGCTACAAATTGTGTCATATCTGGCCTACATTCTACTGTATTTGCTGTGTGTTACCCTAGTTATTGACACCAGATATTAGCTACAGGCCAGATATTTTACAGTGTGGTATCTCCGTCAGACGCCTCACCTGTCTGTGGGCTACAAATTGTGTCATATCAGGCCTACATTCCACTGTATTTGCTGTGTGTTACCCTAGTTATTGACACCAGATATTAGGTACAGGCCAGATATTTTACAGTGTGGTATCTCCGTCAGACGCCTCACCTGTCTGTGGGCTACAAATTGTGACATATCAGGCCTACATTCCACTGTATTTGCTGTGTGTTACCCTAGTTATTGACACCAGATATTAGGTACAGGCCAGATATTTTACAGTGTGGTATCTCCGTCAGACGCCTCACCTGTCTGTGGGCTACAAATTGTGACTTATCAGGTCTACATTCCGCTGTATTTGCTGTGTGTTACCCTAGTTATTGACACCAGATATTAGCTACAGGCCAGATATTTTACAGTGCGGTATCTCCGTCAGACGCCTCACCTGTCTGTGGGCTACAAATTGTGACTTATCAGGTCTACATTCTGCTGTATTTGCTGTGTGTTACCCTAGTTATTGACACCAGATATTAGCTACAGGCCAGATATTTTACAGTGTGGTATCTCCGTCAGACGACTCACCTGTCTGTGGGCTACAAATTGTGACTTATCAGGTCTACATTCTGCTGTATTTGCTGTGTGTTACCCTAGTTATTGACACCAGATATTAGCTACAGGCCAGATATTTTACAGTGTGGTATCTCCGTCAGACGACTCACCTGTCTGTGGGCTACAAATTGTGACTTATCAGGTCTACATTCCGCTGCATTTGCTGTGTGTTACCCTAGTTATTGACACCAGATATTAGCTACAGGCCAGATATTTTACAGTGTGGTATCTCCGTCAGACGCCTCACCTGTCTGTGGGCTACAAATTGTGTCATATCAGGCCTACATTCCACTGTATTTGCTGCGTGTTATCCTAGTTATTGACACCAGATATTAGCTACAGGCCAGACATTTTACTGTGTGGTATCTCTGTCAGACGCCTCACCTGTCTGTGGGCTACAAATTGTGTCATATCAGGCCTACATTCCACTGTATTTGCTGCGTGTTACCCTAGTTATTGACACCAGATATTAGCTACAGGCCAGATATTTTACAGTGTGGTATCTCCGTCAGATGCCTCACCTGTCTGTGGGCTACAAATTGTGACATATCAGGCCTACATTCCACTGTATTTGCTGCGTGTTATCCTAGTTATGGACACCAGATATTAGCTACAGGCCGGATATTTTACAGTGTGGTATCTCCGTCAGACGCCTCACCTGTCTGTGGGCTACAAATTGTGTCATATCAGGCCTACATTCCACTGTATTTGCTGTGTGTTACTCTAGTTATTGACACCAGATATTAGCTACAGGCCAGATATTTTACAGTGTGGTATCTCCGTCAGACGCCTCACCTGTCTGTGGGCTACAAATTGTGACATATCAGACCTACATTCCACTGTATTTGCTGTGTGTTACCCTCGTTATTGACACCAGATATTAGCTACAGGCCAGATATTTTACAGTGTGGTATCTCTGTCAGACGCCTCACCTGTCTGTGGGCTACAAATTGTGACATATCAGGCCTACATTCCACTGTATTTGCTGTGTGTTACTCTAGTTATTGACACCAAATATTAGCTACAGGCCAGATATTTTACAGTGTGGTATCTCTGTCAGACGCCTCACCTGTCTGTGGGCTACAAATTGTGACATATCAGGCCTACATTCCACTGTATTTGCTGTGTGTTACCGTAGTTATTGACACCAGATATTAGATACAGGCCAGATATTTTACAGTGTGGTATCTCCGTCAGACGCCTCACCTGTCTGTGGGCTACAAATTGTGTCATATCAGGCACACATTCCACTGTATTTGCTGTGTGTTACCCTAGTTATTGACACCAGATATTAGCTACAGGCCAGATATTTTACAGTGTGGTATCTCTGTCAGACGCCTCACCTGTCTGTGGGCTACAAATTGTGACATATCAGGCCTACATTCCACTGTATTTGCTGTGTTTTACCCTAGTTATTGACACCAGATATTAGCTACAGGCCAGATATTTTACAGTGTGGTATCTCCGTCAGACGCCTCACCTGTCTGTGGGCTACAAATTGTGACATATCAGTCCTACATTCCACTGTATTTGCTGTGTGTTACCCTAGTTATTGACACCAGATTTTAGCTACAGGCCAGATATTTTACAGTGTGGTATCTCTGTCAGACGCCTCTCCTGTCTGTGGGCTACAAATTGTGACATATCAGGCCTACATTCTACTGTATTTGCTGTGTGTTACCCTCGTTATTGACACCAGATTTTAGCTACAGGCTGGATATTTTACAGTGTGGTATCTCCGTCAGACGCCTCACCTGTCTGTGGGCTACAAATTGTGACATATCAGGCCTACATTCCACTGTATTTGCTGTGTGTTATCCTAGTTATTGACACCAGATATTAGCTACAGGCCAGATATTTTACAGTGTGGTATCTCCGTCAGACGCCTCACCTGTCTGTGGGCTACAAATTGTGACATATCAGGCCTACATTCCACTCTATTTGCTGTGTGTTATCCTAGTTATTGACACCAGATATTAGCTACAGGCCAGATATTTTACAGTGTGGTATCTCCGTCAGATGCCTCACCTGTCTGTGGGCTACAAATTGTGACATATCAGGCCTACATTCCACTGTATTTGCTGTGTGTTACCCTAGTTATTGACACCAGATATTAGCTACAGGCCGGATATTTTACTGTGTGGTATCTCCGTCAGACGCCTCACCTGTCTGTGGGCTACAAATTGTGACATATCAGGCCTACATTCCACTGTATTTGCTGTGTGTTATCCTACTTATTGACAACTGATATTAGCTACAGGCCAGATATTTTACAGTGTGCTATCTCCGTCAGACGCCTCACCTGTCTGTGGGCTACAAATTGTGACATATCAGGCCTACATTCCACTGTATTTGCTGTGTGTTACCCTAGTTATTGACACCAGATATTAGCTACAGGCCAGATATTTTACAGTGTGGTATCTCCGTCAGACGCCTCACCTGTCTGTGGGCTACAAATTGTGACATATCAGGCCTACATTCCACTGTATTTGCTGTGTGTTACCCTAGTTATTGACACCAGATATTAGCTACAGGCCAGATATTTTACAGTGTGGTATCTCTGTCAGACGCCTCTCCTGTCTGTTGGCTACAAATTGTGACATATCAGGCCTATATTCCACTGTATTTGCTGTGTGTTACCCTAGTTATTGACACCAGATATTAGCTACAGGCCAGATATTTTACAGTGTGGTATCTCTGTCAGACGCCTCACCTGTCTGTGGGCTACAAATTGTGACATATCAGGCCTACATTCCACTGTATTTGCTGTATGTTACCCTAGTTATTGACACCAGATATTAGCTACAGGCCAGATATTTTACAGTGTGGTATCTCTGTCAGACACCTCACCTGTCTGTGGGCTACAAATTGTGTCATATCAGGCCTACATTCCACTGTATTTGCTGTGTGTTACCCTAGTTATTGACACCAGATATTAGCTACAGCCCAGATATTTTACAGTGTGGTATCTCTGTCAGACGCCTCACCTGTCTGTAGACTACAAATTGTGACATATCAGGCCTACATTCCACTGTATTTGCTGTGTGTTAAACTAGTTATTGACACCAGATATTAGCTACAGCCCAGATATTTTACAGTGTGGTATCTCTGTCAGACACCTCACCTGTCTGTGGGCTACAAATTGTGTCATATCAGGCCTACATTCCACTGTATTTGCAGTGTGTTACCCTAGTTATTGACACCAGATATTAGCTACAGGCCAGATATTTTACATTGTGGTATCTGCGTCAGACGCCTCACCTATCTGTGGGCTACAAATTGTGTCATATCAGGCCTACATTCCACTGTATTTGCTGTGTGTTACCCTAGTTATTAACACCAGATATTAGCTACAGGCCAGATATTTTACATTGTGGTATCTGCGTCAGACGCCTCACCTATCTGTGGGCTACAAATTGTGTCATATCAGGCCTACATTCCACTGTATTTGCTGTGTGTTACCCTAGTTATTGACACCAGATATTAGCTACAGGCCAGATATTTTACAGTGTGGTATCTCCGTCAGACGCCTCACCTGTCTGTGGGCTAGAAATTGTGACATATAAGGCCTACATTCCACTGTATTTGCTGTGTGTTACCCTAGTTATTAACACCAGATATTAGCTACAGGCCAGATATTTTACAGTTTAGTATCTCTGTCAGACACCTCACCTGTCTGTGGGCTACAAATTGTGACATATCAGGCCTACATTCCACTGTATTTGCTGTGTGTTACACTAGTTATTGACACCAGATATTAGCTACAGGCCAGATATTTTACAGTGTGGTATCTCTGTCAGGCACCTCACCTGTCTGTGGGCTACAAATTGTGACATATCAGGCCTACATTCCACTGTATTTGCTGTGTGTTACCCTAGTTATTGACACCAGATATTAGCTACAGGCCAGATATTTTACAGTGTGGTATCTCTGTCAGACGCCTCACCTGTCTGTGGGCTACAAATTGTGACATATCAAGCCTACATTCCACTGTATTTGCTGTGTGTTACCCTAGTTATTGACACCAGATATTAGCTACAGGCCAGATATTTTACAGTGTGGTATCTCCGTCAGACACCTCACCTGTCTGTGGGCTACAAATTGTGACATATCAGGCCTACATTCCACTATATTTGCTGTGTGTTACCCTAGTTATTGACACCAGATATTAGCTACAGGCCAGATATTTTACAGTGTGGTATCTCCGTCAGACGCCTCACCTGTCTGTGGGCTACAAATTGTGTCATATCAGGCCTACATTCCACAGTATTTGCTGTGTGTTACCCTAGTTATTGACACCAGATATTAGGTACAGGCCAGATATTTTACAGTGTGGTATCTCCGTCAGACGCCTCACCTGTCTGTGGGCTACAAATTGTGACATATCAGGCCTACATTCCACTGTATTTGCTGTGTGTTACCCTAGTTATTGACACCAGATATTAGGTACAGGCCAGATATTTTACAGTGTGGTATCTCCGTCAGACGCCTCACCTGTCTGTGGGCTACAAATTGTGACTTATCAGGTCTACAGTCCACTGTATTTGCTGTGTGTTACCCTAGTTATTGACACCAGATATTAGCTACAGGCCAGATATTTTACAGTGCGGTATCTTCGTCAGAAGCCTCACCTGTCTGTGGGCTACAAATTGTGACTTATCAGGTCTACATTCTGCTGTATTTGCTGTGTGTTACCCTAGTTATTGACACCAGATATTAGCTACAGGCCAGATATTTTACAGTGCGGTATCTTCGTCAGAAGCCTCACCTGTCTGTGGGCTACAAATTGTGACATATCAGGCCTACATTCCACTGTATTTGCTGTGTGTTACCCTAGTTATTGACACCAGATATTAGCTACAGGCCAGATATTTTACAGTGTGGTATCTCCGTCAGACGCCTCACCTGTCTGTGGGCTACAAATTGTGACTTATCAGGTCTACATTCCGCTGTATTTGCTGTGTGTTACCCTAGTTATTGACACCAGATATTAGCTACAGGCCAGATATTTTACAGTGTGGTATCTCCGTCAGACGCCTCACCTGTCTGTGGGCTACAAATTGTGTCATATCAGGCCTACATTCCACTGTATTTGCTGCGTGTTATCCTAGTTATTGACACCACATATTAGCTACAGGCCAGATATTTTACAGTGTGGTATCTCTGTCAGACGCCTCACCTGTCTGTGGGCTACAAATTGTGTCATATCAGGCCTACATTCCACTGTATTTGCTGCGTGTTATCCTAGTTGTGGACACCAGATATTAGCTACAGGCCAGATATTTTACAGTGTGGTATCTCCGTCAGATGCCTCACCTGTCTGTGGGCTACAAATTGTGTCATATCAGGCCTACATTCCACTGTATTTGCTGCGTGTTATCCTAGTTGTGGACACCAGATATTAGCTACAGGCCAGATATTTTACAGTGTGGTATCTCCGTCAGACACCTCACCTGTCTGTGGGCTACAAATTGTGTCATATCAGGCCTACATTCCACTGTATTTGATGTGTGTTACCCTAGTTATTGACACCAGATATTAGCTACAGGCCAGATATTTTACAGTGTCGTATCTCTGTCAGACGCCTCACCTGTCTGTGGGCTACAAATTGTGACATATCAGGCCTACATTCCACTGTATTTGCTGTGTGTTACCCTAGTTATTGACACCAGATATTAGCTACAGGCCAGATATTTTACAGTGTGGTATCTCCGTCAGATGCCTCACCTGTCTGTGGGCTACAAATTGTGACATATCAGGCCTACATTCCACTGTATTTGCTGCGTGTTATCCTAGTTATGGACACCAGATATTAGCTACAGGCCGGATATTTTACAGTGTGGTATCTCCGTCAGACGCCTCACCTGTCTGTGGGCTACAAATTGTGTCATATCAGGCCTACATTCCACTGTATTTGCTGTGTGTTACCCTAGTTATTGACACCAGATATTAGCTACAGGCCAGATATTTTACAGTGTGGTATCTCCGTCAGACGCCTCACCTGTCTGTGGGCTACAAATTGTGACATATCAGACCTACATTCCACTGTATTTGCTGTGTGTTACCCTAGTTATTGACACCAAATATTAGCTACAGGCCAGATATTTTACAGTGTGGTATCTCTGTCAGACGCCTCACCTGTCTGTGGGCTACAAATTGTGACATATCAGGCCTACATTCCACTGTATTTGCTGTGTGTTACCGTAGTTATTGACACCAGATATTAGATACAGGCCAGATATTTTACAGTGTGGTATCTCCGTCAGACGCCTCACCTGTCTGTGGGCTACAAATTGTGTCATATCAGGCCTACATTCCACTGTATTTGCTGTGTGTTACCCTAGTTATTGACACCAGATATTAGCTACAGGCCAGATATTTTACAGTGTGGTATCTCTGTCAGACGCCTCACCTGTCTGTGGGCTACAAATTGTGACATATCAGGCCTACATTCCACTGTATTTGCTGTGTGTTACCCTAGTTATTGACACCGGATATTAGCTACAGGCCAGATATTTTACAGTGTGGTATCTCTGTCAGACGCCTCACCTGTCTGTGGGCTACAAATTGTGACATATCAGGCCTACATTCCACTGTATTTGCTGTGTGTTACCGTAGTTATTGACACCAAATATTAGCTACAGGCCAGATATTTTACAGTGTGGTATCTCTGTCAGACGCCTCACCTGTCTGTGGGCTACAAATTGTGACATATCAGGCCTACATTCCACTGTATTTGCTGTGTGTTACCGTAGTTATTGACACCAGATATTAGATACAGGCCAGATATTTTACAGTGTGGTATCTCCGTCAGACGCCTCACCTGTCTGTGGGCTACAAATTGTGTCATATCAGGCACACATTCCACTGTATTTGCTGTGTGTTACCCTAGTTATTGACACCAGATATTAGCTACAGGCCAGATATTTTACAGTGTGGTATCTCTGTCAGACGCCTCACCTGTCTGTGGGCTACAAATTGTGACATATCAGGCCTACATTCCACTGTATTTGCTGTGTGTTACCCTAGTTATTGACACCAGATATTAGCTACAGGCCAGATATTTTACAGTGTGGTATCTCCGTCAGACGCCTCACCTGTCTGTGGGCTATAAATTGTGACATATCAGTCCTACATTCCACTGTATTTGCTGTGTGTTACCCTAGTTATTGACACCAGATATTAGCTACAGGCCAGATATTTTACAGTGTGGTATCTCTGTCAGACGCCTCTCCTGTCTGTGGGCTACAAATTGTGACATATCAGGTCTACATTCCACTGTATTTGCTGTGTGTTACCCTCGTTATTGACACCAGATTTTAGCTACAGGCTGGATATTTTACAGTGTGGTATCTCCGTCAGACGCCTCACCTGTCTGTGGGCTACAAATTGTGACATATCAGGCCTACATTCTACTGTATTTGCTGTGTGTTACCCTCGTTATTGACACCAGATTTTAGCTACAGGCTGGATATTTTACAGTGTGGTATCTCCGTCAGACGCCTCACCTGTCTGTGGGCTACAAATTGTGACATATCAGGCCTAAATTCCACTCTATTTGCTGTGTGTTATCCTAGTTATTGACACCAGATATTAGCTACAGGCCAGATATTTTACAGTGTGGTATCTCCGTCAGATGCCTCACCTGTCTGTGGGCTACAAATTGTGACATATCAGGCCTACATTCCACTGTATTTGCTGTGTGTTACCCTAGTTATTGACACCAGATATTAGCTACAGGCCGGATATTTTACTGTGTGGTATGTCCGTCAGACGCCTCACCTGTCTGTGGGCTACAAATTGTGACATATCAGGCCTACATTCCACTGTATTTGCTGTGTGTTATCCTACTTATTGACACCTGATATTAGCTACAGGCCAGATATTTTACAGTGTGCTATCTCCGTCAGACGCCTCACCTGTCTGTGGGCTACAAATTGTGACATATCAGGCCTACATTCCACTGTATTTGCTGTGTGTTACCCTAGTTATTGACACCAGATATTAGCTACAGGCCAGATATTTTACAGTGTGGTATCTCCGTCAGACGCCTCACCTGTCTGTGGGCTACAAATTGTGACATATCAGGCCTACATTCCACTGTATTTGCTGTGTGTTACCCTAGTTATTGACACCAGATATTAGCTACAGGCCAGATATTTTACAGTGTGGTATCTCTGTCAGACGCCTCTCCTGTCTGTTGGCTACAAATTGTGACATATCAGGCCTATATTCCACTGTATTTGCTGTGTGTTACCCTAGTTATTGACACCAGATATTAGCTACAGGCCAGATATTTTACAGTGTGGTATCTCTGTCAGACGCCTCACCTGTCTGTGGGCTACAAATTGTGACATATCAGGCCTACATTCCACTGCATTTGCTGTGTGTTATCCTAGTTATTGACACCAGATATTAGCTACAGGCCAGATATTTTACAGTGTGGTATCTCCGTCAGACGCCTCACCTGTCTGTGGGCTACAAATTGTGACATATCAGGCCTACATTCCACTGTATTTGCTGTGTGTTACCCTAGTTATTGACACCAGATATTAGCTACAGGCCAGATATTTTACAGTGTGGTATCTCCGTCAGACGCCTCACCTGTCTGTGGGCTACAAATTGTGTCATATCAGGCCTACATTCCACTGTATTTGCTGTGTGTTACCCTAGTTATTGACACCAGATATTAGCTACAGGCCGGATATTTTACAGTGTGGCATCTCCGTCAGATGCCTCACCTGTCTGTGGGCTACAAATTGTGTCATATCAGGCACACATTCCACTGTATTTGCTGTGTGTTACCCTAGTTATTGACACCAGATATTAGCTACAGGCCGGATATTTTACAGTGTGGTATCTCCGTCAGACGCCTCACCTGTCTGAGGGCTACAAATTGTGACATATCAGGCCCACATTCCACTGTATTTGCTGTGTGTTATCCTAGTTATTGACACCAGATATTAGCTACAGGCCAGATATTTTACAGTGTGGTATCTCCGTCAGACGCCTCACCTGTCTGTGGGCTACAAATTGTGTCATATCAGGCCTACATTCCACTGTATTTGCTGTGTGTTACCCTAGTTATTGACACCAGATATTAGCTACAGGCCAGATAGTTTACAGTGTGGTATCTCTGTCAGATGCTTCACCTGTCTGTGGGCTACAAATTGTGTCATATCAGGCCTACATTCCACTGTATTTGCTGTGTGTTATCCTAGTTATTGACACCTGATATTAGCTACAGGCCAGATATTTTACAGTGTGGTATCTCCGTCAGACGCCTCACCTGTCTGTGGGCTACAAATTGTGACATATCAGGCCTACATTCCACTGTATTTGCTGTGTGTTACCCTAGTTATTGACACCAGATATTAGCTACAGGCCAGATATTTTACAGTGTGGTATCTCCGTCAGACGCCTCACCTGTCTGTGGGCTACAAATTGTGTCATATCAGGCCTACATTCCACTGTATTTGCTGTGTGTTACCCTAGTTATTGACACCAGATATTAGCTACAGGCCAGATATTTTACAGTGTGGTATCTCCGTCAGACGCCTCACCTGTCTGTGGGCTACAAATTGTGACATATCAGGCCTACATTCCACTGTATTTGCTGTGTGTTACCCTAGTTATTGACACCTGATATTAGCTACAGGCCAGATATTTTACAGTGTGGTATCTCCGTCAGACGCCTCACCTGTCTGTGGGCTACTAATTGTGACATATCAGGCCTACATTCCACTGTATTTGCTGTGTGTTACCCTAGTTATTGACACCAGATATTAGCTACAGGCCAGATATTTTACAGTGTGGTATCTCCGTCAGACGCCTCACCTGTCTGTGGGCTACAAATTGTGTCATATCAGGCCTACATTCCACTGTATTTGCTGTGTGTTACCCTAGTTATTGACACCAGATATTAGCTACAGGCTGGATATTTTACAGTGTGGTATCTCCGTCAGACGCCTCACCTGTCTGTGGGCTACAAATTGTGACATATCAGGCCTACATTCCACTGTATTTGCTGTGTGTTACCCTAGTTATTGACACCAGATATTAGCTACAGGCCAGATAGTTTACAGTGTGGTATCTCTGTCAGACGCTTCACCTGTCTGTGGGCTACAAATTGTGTCATATCAGGCCTACATTCCACTGTATTTGCTGTGTGTTATCCTAGTTATTGACACCTGATATTAGCTACAGGCCAGATATTTTACAGTGTGGTATCTCCGTCAGATGCCTCACCTGTCTGTGGGCTACAAATTGTGACACATCAGGCCTACATTCCACTGTATTTGGTGTGTTACCCTAGTTATTGACACCAGATATTAGCTACAGGCCAGATATTTTACAGTGTGGTATCTCCGTCAGACGCCTCACCTGTCTGTGGGCTACAAATTGTGACATATCAGGCCTACATTCCACTGTATTTGCTGTGTGTTACCCTAGTTATTGACACCAGATATTAGCTACAGGCCAGATATTTTACAGTGTGGTATCTCCGTCAGACACCTCACCTGTCTGTGGGCTACAAATTGTGACATATCAGGCCTACATTCCACTGTATTTGCTGTGTGTTACCCTAGTTATTGACACCAGATATTAGCTACAGGCCAGATATTTTACAGTGTGGTATCTCCGTCAGACGCCTCACCTGTCTGTGGGCTACAAATTGTGTCATATCAGGCCTACATTCCACTGTATTTGCTGTGTGTTACCGTAGTTATTGACACCAGATATTAGCTACATGCCAGATATTTTACAGTGTGGTATCTCCGTCAGACGCCTCACCTGTCTGAGGGCTACAAATTGTGACATATCAGGCCTACATTCCACTGTATTTGCTGTGTGTTACCCTAGTTATTGACACCAGATATTAGCTACAGGCCAGATATTTTACAGTGTGGTATCTCTGTCAGACGCCTCACCTGTCTGTGGGCTACAAATTGTGACATATCAGGCCTACATTCCACTGTATTTGCTGTGTGTTACCGTAGTTATTGACACCAGATATTAGCTACAGGCCAGATATTTTACAGTGTGGTATCTCTGTCAGACGCCTCACCTGTCTGTGGGCTACAAATTGTGACATATCAGGCCTACATTCCACTGTATTTGCTGTGTGTTACCCTAGTTACTGACACCAGATATTAGCTACAGGCCAGATATTTTACAGTGTGGTATCTCCGTCAGACACCTCACCTGTCTGTGGGCTACAAATTGTGACATATCAGGCCTACTTTCCACTGTATTTGCTGTGTGTTACCCTAGTTACTGACACCAGATATTAGCTACATGCCAGATATTTTACAGTGTGGTATCTCCGTCAGACGCCTCACCTGTCTGTGGGCTACAAATTGTGACATATCAGGTCTACATTCCACTGTATTTGCTGTGTGTTACCCTAGTTATTGACACCAGATATTAGCTACAGGCCAGATATTTTACAGTGTGGTATCTCCGTCAGACGCCTCACCTGTCTGTGGGCTACAAATTGTGACATATCAGGCCTACATTCCACTGTATTTGCTGTGTGTTACCCTAGTTATTGACACCTGATATTAGCTACAGGCCAGATATTTTACAGTGTGGTATCTCCGTCAGACGCCTCACCTGTCTGTGGGCTACAAATTGTGACATATCAGGCCTACATTCCACTGTATTTGCTGTGTGTTACCCTAGTTATTGACACCAGATATTAGCTACAGGCCAGATATTTTACAGTGTGGTATCTCCGTCAGACGCCTCACCTGTCTGTGGGCTACAAATTGTGTCATATCAGGCCTACATTCCACTGTATTTGCTGTGTGTTACCCTAGTTATTGACACCAGATATTAGCTACAGGCTGGATATTTTACAGTGTGGTATCTCCGTCAGACGCCTCACCTGTCTGTGGGCTACAAATTGTGACATATCAGGCCTACATTCCACTGTATTTGCTGTGTGTTACCCTAGTTATTGACACCAGATATTAGCTACAGGCCAGATAGTTTACAGTGTGGTATCTCTGTCAGACGCTTCACCTGTCTGTGGGCTACAAATTGTGTCATATCAGGCCTACATTCCACTGTATTTGCTGTGTGTTATCCTAGTTATTGACACCTGATATTAGCTACAGGCCAGATATTTTACAGTGTGGTATCTCCGTCAGATGCCTCACCTGTCTGTGGGCTACAAATTGTGACACATAAGGCCTACATTCCACTGTATTTGGTGTGTTACCCTAGTTATTGACACCAGATATTAGCTACAGGCCAGATATTTTACAGTGTGGTATCTCCGTCAGACGCCTCACCTGTCTGTGGGCTACAAATTGTGACATATCAGGCCTACATTCCACTGTATTTGCTGTGTGTTACCCTAGTTATTGACACCAGATATTAGCTACAGGCCAGATATTTTACAGTGTGGTATCTCCGTCAGACACCTCACCTGTCTGTGGGCTACAAATTGTGACATATCAGGCCTACATTCCACTGTATTTGCTGTGTGTTACCCTAGTTATTGACACCAGATATTAGCTACAGGCCAGATATTTTACAGTGTGGTATCTCCGTCAGACGCCTCACCTGTCTGTGGGCTACAAATTGTGTCATATCAGGCCTACATTCCACTGTATTTGCTGTGTGTTACCGTAGTTATTGACACCAGATATTAGCTACATGCCAGATATTTTACAGTGTGGTATCTCCGTCAGACGCCTCACCTGTCTGAGGGCTACAAATTGTGACATATCAGGCCTACATTCCACTGTATTTGCTGTGTGTTACCCTAGTTATTGACACCAGATATTAGCTACAGGCCAGATATTTTACAGTGTGGTATCTCTGTCAGACGCCTCACCTGTCTGTGGGCTACAAATTGTGACATATCAGGCCTACATTCCACTGTATTTGCTGTGTGTTACCGTAGTTATTGACACCAGATATTAGCTACAGGCCAGATATTTTACAGTGTGGTATCTCTGTCAGACGCCTCACCTGTCTGTGGGCTACAAATTGTGACATATCAGGCCTACATTCCACTGTATTTGCTGTGTGTTACCCTAGTTACTGACACCAGATATTAGCTACAGGCCAGATATTTTACAGTGTGGTATCTCCGTCAGACACCTCACCTGTCTGTGGGCTACAAATTGTGACATATCAGGCCTACTTTCCACTGTATTTGCTGTGTGTTACCCTAGTTACTGACACCAGATATTAGCTACATGCCAGATATTTTACAGTGTGGTATCTCTGTCAGACGCCTCACCTGTCTGTAGACTACAAATTGTGTCATATCAGGCCTACATTCCACTGTATTTGCTGTGTGTTACCCTAGTTATTGACACCAGATATTAGCTACAGGCCAGATATTTTACAGTGTGGTATCTCCGTCAGATGCCTCACCTGTCTGTGGGCTACAAATTGTGACATATCAGGCCTACATTCCACTGTATTTGCTGTGTGTTACCCTAGTTATTGACACCAGATATTAGCTACAGGCCAGATATTTTACAGTGTGGTATCTCTATCAGACGCCTCACCTGTCTGTGGGCTACAAATTGTGACATATCAGGCCTACATTCCACTGTATTTGCTGTGTGTTACCCTAGTTATTGACACCAGATATTAGCTACAGGCCAGATATTTTACAGTGTGGTATCTCCGTCAGATGCCTCACCTGTCTGTGGGCTACAAATTGTGACATATCAGGCCTACATTCCACTGTATTTGCTGTTTGTTACCCAAGTTACTGACACCAGATATTAGCTACAGGCCAGATATTTTACAGTGTGGTATCTCTATCAGACGCCTCACCTGTCTGTAGACTACAAATTGTGACATATCAGGCCTACATTCCACTGTATTTGCTGTGTGTTACCCTAGTTATTGACACCAGATATTAGCTACAGGCCAGATATTTTACAGTGTGGTATCTCCGTCAGACACCTCACCTGTCTGTGGGCTGCAAATTGTGACATATCAGGCCTATATTCCACTGTATTTTCTGTGTGTTACCCTCGATATTGACACCAGATATTAGCTACAGACCAGATACTTTACAGTGTGGTATCTCTGTCAGACGCCTCACCTGTCTGTGGGCTACAAATTGTGACATATCAGGCCTACATTCCACTGTATTTGCTGTGTGTTACCCTAGTTATTGACACCAGATATTAGCTACAGGCCAGATATTTTACAATGTGGTATCTCCGTCAGACGCCTCACCTGTCTGTGGTTTACAAATTGTGACATATGAGGCCTACATTCCACTGTATTTGCTGTGTGTTACCCTTGTTATTGACACCAGATATTAGCTACAGCCCAGATATTTTACAGTGTGGTATCTCTGTCAGACGCCTCACCTGTCTGTGGGCTACAAATTGTGAAATATCAGGCCTACATTCCACTGTATTTGCTGTGTGTTACCCTAGTTATTGACACCAGATATTAGCTACAGGCCAGATATTTTACAGTGTGGCATCTCCGTCAGATGCCTCACCTGTCTGTAGACTACAAATTGTGACATATCAGGCCTACATTCCACTGTATTTGCTGTGTGTTACTTTAGTTATTGATACCAGATATTAGCTACAGGCCAGATATTTTATATTGTGGTATCTCTGTCAGATGCCTCTCCTGTCTGTGGGCTACAAATTGTGTCATATCAGGCCTACATTCCACTGTATTTGCTGTGTGTTATCCTAGTTATTGACACCAGATATTAGCTACAGGCCAGATATTTTATATTGTGGTATCTCCGTCAGATGCCTCTCCTGTCTGTGGGCTACAAATTGTGTCATATCAGGCCTACATTCCACTGTATTTGCTGTGTGTTATCCTAGTTATTGACACCAGATATTAGCTACAGGCCAGATATTTTACAGTGTGGTATCTCCGTCAGACGCCTCACCTGTCTGCGGGCTACAAATTTTGTCATATCAGGCCTACATTCCACTGTATTTGCTGTGTGTTATCCTAGTTATTGACATCAGATATTAGCTACAGGCCAGATATTTTACAGTGTGGTATCTCCGTCAGACGCCTCACCTGTATGTGGGCTACAAATTGTGACATATCAGGCCTACTTTCCACTGTATTTGCTGTGTGTTACCCTAGTTATTAACACCAGATATTAGCTACAGGCCAGATATTTTACAGTGTGGTATCTCTGTCAGACGCCTCACCTGTCTGTGGGCTACAAATTGTGACATATCAGGCCTACATTCCACTGTATTTGCTGTGTGTTACCCTAGTTATTAACACCAGATATTAGCTACAGGCCAGATATTTTACAGTGTGGTATCTCTGTCAGACGCCTCACCTGTCTGTGGGCTACAAATTGTGACATATCAGGCCTACATTCCACTGTATTTGCTGTGTGTTACCCTAGTCATTGACACCAGATATTAGCTACAGGCCAGATATTTTACAGTGTGGTATCTCCGTCAGACACCTCACCTGTCTGTGGGCTGCAAATTGTGACATATCAGGCCTATATTCCACTGTATTTGCTGTGTGTTACCCTAGTTATTGACACCAGATATTAGCTACAGGCCAGATATTTTACAGTGTGGTATCTCTGTCAGACGCCTCACCTGTCTGTGGGCTACAAATTGTGACATATCAGGTCTACATTCCACTGTATTTGCTGTGTGTTATCCTAGTTATTGACACCAGATATTAGCTACAGGCCAGATATTTTACAGTGTGGTATCTCTGTCAGACACCTCACCTGTCTGTGAGCTACAAATTGTGTCATATCAGGCCTACATTCCACTGTATTTGCTGTGTGTTATCCTAGTTATTGACACCAGATATTAGCTACAGGCCAGATATTTTATATTGTGGTATCTCCGTCAGATGCCTCTCCTGTCTGTGGGCTACAAATTGTGTCATATCAGGCCTACATTCCACTGTATTTGCTGTGTGTTATCCTAGTTATTGACACCAGATATTAGCTACAGGCCAGATATTTTACAGTGTGGTATCTCCGTCAGACGCCTCACCTGTCTGCGGGCTACAAATTTTGTCATATCAGGCCTACATTCCACTGTATTTGCTGTGTGTTATCCTAGTTATTGACATCAGATATTAGCTACAGGCCAGATATTTTACAGTGTGGTATCTCCGTCAGACGCCTCACCTGTATGTGGGCTACAAATTGTGACATATCAGGCCTACTTTCCACTGTATTTGCTGTGTGTTACCCTAGTTATTAACACCAGATATTAGCTACAGGCCAGATATTTTACAGTGTGGTATCTCTGTCAGACGCCTCACCTGTCTGTGGGCTACAAATTGTGACATATCAGGCCTACATTCCACTGTATTTGCTGTGTGTTACCCTAGTTATTAACACCAGATATTAGCTACAGGCCAGATATTTTACAGTGTGGTATCTCTGTCAGACGCCTCACCTGTCTGTGGGCTACAAATTGTGACATATCAGGCCTACATTCCACTGTATTTGCTGTGTGTTACCCTAGTCATTGACACCAGATATTAGCTACAGGCCAGATATTTTACAGTGTGGTATCTCCGTCAGACACCTCACCTGTCTGTGGGCTGCAAATTGTGACATATCAGGCCTATATTCCACTGTATTTGCTGTGTGTTACCCTAGTTATTGACACCAGATATTAGCTACAGGCCAGATATTTTACAGTGTGGTATCTCTGTCAGACGCCTCACCTGTCTGTGGGCTACAAATTGTGACATATCAGGTCTACATTCCACTGTATTTGCTGTGTGTTATCCTAGTTATTGACACCAGATATTAGCTACAGGCCAGATATTTTACAGTGTGGTATCTCTGTCAGACACCTCACCTGTCTGTGAGCTACAAATTGTGTCATATCAGGCCTACATTCCACAGTATTTGCTGTGTGTTACCCTAGTTATTGACACCAGATATTAGCTACAGGCCGGATATTTTACAGTGTGGTATCTCTGTCAGACGCCTCACCTGTCTGTGGGCTACAAATTGTGACATATCAGGTCTACATTCCACTGTATTTGCTGTGTGTTATCCTAGTTATTGACACCAGATATTAGCTACAGGCCAGATATTTTACAGTGTGGTATCTCTGTCAGACACCTCACCTGTCTGTGAGCTACAAATTGTGTCATATCAGGCCTACATTCCACTGTATTTGCTGTGTGTTATCCTAGTTATTGACACCAGATATTAGCTATAGGCCAGATATTTTACAGTTTAGTATCTCTGTCAGACACCTCACCTGTCTGTGGGCTACAAATTGTGACATATCAGGCCTACATTCCACTGTATTTGCTGTGTGTTACCCTAGTTATTGCCACCAGATATTAGCTACAGGCCAGATATTTTACAGTGTGGTATCTCCGTCTGACACCTCACCTGTTTGTGGGCTACAAATTGTGACATATCAGGCCTACATTCCACAGTATTTGCTGTGTGTTATCCTTGTTATTGACAACAGATATTAGCTACAGGCCAGATATTTTACAGTGTGGTATCTCTGTCAGACGCCTCACCTGTCTGTGGGCTACAAATTGTGACATATCAGGCCTACATTCCACTGTATTTGCTGTGTGTTACCCTAGTTATTATCACCAGATATTAGCTACAGGCCAGATATTTTAAAGTGTAGTATCTCTGTCAGACACCTCACCTGTCTGTGGGCTACAAATTGTGACATATCAGGCCTACATTCCACTGTATTTGCTGTGTGTTACCCTAGTTATTGACACCAGATATTAGCTACAGGACAGATATTTTACAGTGTGGTATCTCTGTCAGACACCTCACCTGTCTGTGGGCTACAAATTATGACATATTAGGCCTACATTCCACTGTATTTGCTGTGTGTTACCCTAGTTATTGACACCAGATATTAGCTACAGGCCAGATATTTTACAGTGTGGTATCTCCGTCAGATGCCTCACCTGTCTGTGGGCCACAAATTGTGACATATCAGGCCTACATTCCACTGTATTTGCTGTGTGTTACCCTAGTTACTGACACCAGATATGAGCTACAGGCCAGATATTTTACAGTGTGGTATGTCTGTCAGACGCCTCACCTGTCTGTAGACTACAAATTGTGACATATCAGGCCTACATTCCACTGTATTTGCTGTGTGTTATCCTAGTTATTGACACCAGATATTAGCTACAGGCCATATATTTTACAGTGTGGTATCTCTGTCAGACGCCTCACCTGTCTGTGGGCTACAAATTGTGACATATCAGGCCTACATTCCACTGTATTTGCTGTGTGTTATCCTAGTTATTGACACCAGATATTAGCTACAGGCCAGATATTTTACAGTGTGGTATCTCCGTCAGATGCCTCACCTGTCTGTGGGCTACAAATTGTGACATATCAGGCCTACATTCCACTGTATTTGCTGTGTGTTATCCTAGTTATTGACACCAGATATTAGCTACAGGCCAGATATTTTACAGTGTGGTATCTATGTCAGACGCCTCACCTTTCTGTGGGCTACAAATTGTGACATATCAGGCCTACATTCCACTGTATTTGCTGTGTGTTACCCTAGTTACTGACACCAGATATTAGCTACATGCCAGATATTTTACAGTGTGGTATCTCCGTCAGACGCCTCACCTGTCTGTGGGCTACAAATTGTGACATATCAGGTCTACATTCCACTGTATTTGCTGTGTGTTACCCTAGTTATTGACACCAGATATTAGCTACAGGCCAGATATTTTACAGTGTGGTATCTCCGTCAGACGCCTCACCTGTCTGTGGGCTACAAATTGTGACATATAAGGCCTACATTCCACTGTATTTGCTGTGTGTTACCCTAGTTATTAACACCAGATATTAGCTACAGGCCAGATATTTTACAGTGTAGTATCTCTGTCAGACACCTCACCTGTCTGTGGGCTACAAATTGTGACATATCAGGCCTACATTCCACAGTATTTGCTGTGTGTTACACTAGTTATTGACACCAGATATTAGCTACAGGCCAGATATTTTACAGTGTGGTATCTCTGTCAGACACCTCACCTGTCTGTGGGCTACAAATTGTGTCATATCAGGCCTACATTCCACTGTATTTGCTGTGTGTTACCCTAGTTATTGACACCAGATATTAGCTACAGGCTGGATATTTTACAGTGTGGTATCTCCGTCAGACGCCTCACCTGTCTGTGGGCTACAAATTGTGACATATCAGGCCTACATTCCACTGTATTTGCTGTGTGTTACCCTAGTTATTGACACCAGATATTAGCTACAGGCCGGATATTTTACAGTGTGGTATCTCTGTCAGACGCCTCACCTGTCTGTGGGCTACAAATTGTGACATATCAGGCCTACATTCCACTGTATTTGCTGTGTGTTATCCTAGTTATTGACAACAGATATTAGCTACAGGCCAGATATTTTACAGTGTGGTATCTCCGTCAGATGCCTCACCTGTCTGTGGGCTACAAATTGTGTCATATCAGGCCTACATTCCACTGTATTTGCTGTGTGTTACCCTAGTTATTGACACCAGATATTAGCTACAGGCCAGATATTTTACAGTGTGGTATCTTCGTCAGACGCCTCACCTGTCTGTTGGCTACAAATTGTGACATATCAGGCCTACATTCCACTGTATTTGCTGTGTGTTACCCTAGTTATTGACACCAGATATTAGCTACAGGCCAGATATTTTACAGTGTGGTATCTCCGTCAGACACCTCACCTGTCTGTGGGCTACAAATTGTGACATATCAGGCCTACATTCCACTGTATTTGCTGTGTGTTACCCTAGTTATTAACACCAGATATTAGCTACAGGCCAGATATTTTACAGTGTGGTATCTCTGTCAGACGCCTCACCTGTCTGTGGGCTACAAATTGTGACATATCAGGCCTACATTCCACTGTATTTGCTGTGTGTTACCGTAGTTATTGACACCAGATATTAGCTACATGCCAGATATTTTACAGTGTGGTATCTCCGTCAGACGCCTCACCTGTCTGAGGGCTACAAATTGTGACATATCAGGCCTACATTCCACTGTATTTGCTGTGTGTTACCCTAGTTATTGACACCAGATATTAGCTACAGGCCAGATATTTTACAGTGTGGTATCTCTGTCAGACGCCTCACCTGTCTGTGGGCTACAAATTGTGACATATCAGGCCTACATTCCACTGTATTTGCTGTGTGTTACCGTAGTTATTGACACCAGATATTAGCTACAGGCCAGATATTTTACAGTGTGGTATCTCTGTCAGACGCCTCACCTGTCTGTGGGCTACAAATTGTGACATATCAGGCCTACATTCCACTGTATTTGCTGTGTGTTACCCTAGTTACTGACACCAGATATTAGCTACAGGCCAGATATTTTACAGTGTGGTATCTCCGTCAGACACCTCACCTGTCTGTGGGCTACAAATTGTGACATATCAGGCCTACTTTCCACTGTATTTGCTGTGTGTTACCCTAGTTACTGACACCAGATATTAGCTACATGCCAGATATTTTACAGTGTGGTATCTCTGTCAGACGCCTCACCTGTCTGTAGACTACAAATTGTGTCATATCAGGCCTACATTCCACTGTATTTGCTGTGTGTTACCCTAGTTATTGACACCAGATATTAGCTACAGGCCAGATATTTTACAGTGTGGTATCTCCGTCAGATGCCTCACCTGTCTGTGGGCTACAAATTGTGACATATCAGGCCTACATTCCACTGTATTTGCTGTGTGTTACCCTAGTTATTGACACCAGATATTAGCTACAGGCCAGATATTTTACAGTGTGGTATCTCTATCAGACGCCTCACCTGTCTGTGGGCTACAAATTGTGACATATCAGGCCTACATTCCACTGTATTTGCTGTGTGTTACCCTAGTTATTGACACCAGATATTAGCTACAGGCCAGATATTTTACAGTGTGGTATCTCCGTCAGATGCCTCACCTGTCTGTGGGCTACAAATTGTGACATATCAGGCCTACATTCCACTGTATTTGCTGTTTGTTACCCAAGTTACTGACACCAGATATTAGCTACAGGCCAGATATTTTACAGTGTGGTATCTCTATCAGACGCCTCACCTGTCTGTAGACTACAAATTGTGACATATCAGGCCTACATTCCACTGTATTTGCTGTGTGTTACCCTAGTTATTGACACCAGATATTAGCTACAGGCCAGATATTTTACAGTGTGGTATCTCTGTCAGACGCCTCACCTGTCTGTGGGCTACAAATTGTGACATATCAGGCCTACATTCCACTGTATTTGCTGTGTGTTACCCTAGTTATTGACACCAGATATTAGCTACAGGCCAGATATTTTACAATGTGGTATCTCCGTCAGACGCCTCACCTGTCTGTGGTTTACAAATTGTGACATATGAGGCCTACATTCCACTGTATTTGCTGTGTGTTACCCTTGTTATTGACACCAGATATTAGCTACAGCCCAGATATTTTACAGTGTGGTATCTCTGTCAGACGCCTCACCTGTCTGTGGGCTACAAATTGTGAAATATCAGGCCTACATTCCACTGTATTTGCTGTGTGTTACCCTAGTTATTGACACCAGATATTAGCTACAGGCCAGATATTTTACAGTGTGGCATCTCCGTCAGATGCCTCACCTGTCTGTAGACTACAAATTGTGACATATCAGGCCTACATTCCACTGTATTTGCTGTGTGTTACTTTAGTTATTGATACCAGATATTAGCTACAGGCCAGATATTTTATATTGTGGTATCTCTGTCAGATGCCTCTCCTGTCTGTGGGCTACAAATTGTGTCATATCAGGCCTACATTCCACTGTATTTGCTGTGTGTTATCCTAGTTATTGACACCAGATATTAGCTACAGGCCAGATATTTTATATTGTGGTATCTCCGTCAGATGCCTCTCCTGTCTGTGGGCTACAAATTGTGTCATATCAGGCCTACATTCCACTGTATTTGCTGTGTGTTATCCTAGTTATTGACACCAGATATTAGCTACAGGCCAGATATTTTACAGTGTGGTATCTCCGTCAGACGCCTCACCTGTCTGCGGGCTACAAATTTTGTCATATCAGGCCTACATTCCACTGTATTTGCTGTGTGTTATCCTAGTTATTGACATCAGATATTAGCTACAGGCCAGATATTTTACAGTGTGGTATCTCTGTCAGACACCTCACCTGTCTGTGGGCTACAAATTGTGACATATCAGGCCTACATTCCACTGTATTTGCTGTGTGTTACCCTAGTTATTAACACCAGATATTAGCTACAGGCCAGATATTTTACAGTGTGGTATCTCTGTCAGACGCCTCACCTGTCTGTGGGCTACAAATTGTGACATATCAGGCCTACATTCCACTGTATTTGCTGTGTGTTACCCTAGTTATTAACACCAGATATTAGCTACAGGCCAGATATTTTACAGTGTGGTATCTCTGTCAGACGCCTCACCTGTCTGTGGGCTACAAATTGTGACATATCAGGCCTACATTCCACTGTATTTGCTGTGTGTTACCCTAGTCATTGACACCAGATATTAGCTACAGGCCAGATATTTTACAGTGTGGTATCTCCGTCAGACACCTCACCTGTCTGTGGGCTGCAAATTGTGACATATCAGGCCTATATTCCACTGTATTTGCTGTGTGTTACCCTAGTTATTGACACCAGATATTAGCTACAGGCCAGATACTTTACAGTGTGGTATCTCTGTCAGACGCCTCACCTGTCTGTGGGCTACAAATTGTGACATATCAGGCCTACATTCCACAGTATTTGCTGTGTGTTACCCTAGTTATTGACACCAGATATTAGCTACAGGCCGGATATTTTACAGTGTGGTATCTCTGTCAGACGCCTCACCTGTCTGTGGGCTACAAATTGTGACATATCAGGTCTACATTCCACTGTATTTGCTGTGTGTTATCCTAGTTATTGACACCAGATATTAGCTACAGGCCAGATATTTTACAGTGTGGTATCTCTGTCAGACACCTCACCTGTCTGTGAGCTACAAATTGTGTCATATCAGGCCTACATTCCACTGTATTTGCTGTGTGTTATCCTAGTTATTGACACCAGATATTAGCTATAGGCCAGATATTTTACAGTTTAGTATCTCTGTCAGACACCTCACCTGTCTGTGGGCTACAAATTGTGACATATCAGGCCTACATTCCACTGTATTTGCTGTGTGTTACCCTAGTTATTGCCACCAGATATTAGCTACAGGCCAGATATTTTACAGTGTGGTATCTCCGTCTGACACCTCACCTGTCTGTGGGCTACAAATTGTGACATATCAGGCCTACATTCCACAGTATTTGCTGTGTGTTATCCTTGTTATTGACACCAGATATTAGCTACAGGCCAGATATTTTACAGTGTGGTATCTCTGTCAGACGCCTCACCTGTCTGTGGGCTACAAATTGTGACATATCAGGCCTACATTCCACTGTATTTGCTGTGTGTTACCCTAGTTATTATCACCAGATATTAGCTACAGGCCAGATATTTTACAGTTTAGTATCTCTGTCAGACACCTCACCTGTCTGTGGGCTACAAATTGTGACATATCAGGCCTACATTCCACTGTATTTGCTGTGTGTTACCCTAGTTATTGCCACCAGATATTAGCTACAGGCCAGATATTTTAAAGTGTGGTATCTCTGTCAGACACCTCACCTGTCTGTGGGCTACAAATTATGACATATTAGGCCTACATTCCACTGTATTTGCTGTGTGTTACCCTAGTTATTGACACCAGATATTAGCTACAGGCCAGATATTTTACAGTGTGGTATCTCCGTCAGATGCCTCACCTGTCTGTGGGCCACAAATTGTGACATATCAGGCCTACATTCCACTGTATTTGCTGTGTGTTACCCTAGTTACTGACACCAGATATGAGCTACAGGCCAGATATTTTACAGTGTGGTATGTCTGTCAGACGCCTCACCTGTCTGTAGACTACAAATTGTGACATATCAGGCCTACATTCCACTGTATTTGCTGTGTGTTATCCTAGTTATTGACACCAGATATTAGCTACAGGCCATATATTTTACAGTGTGGTATCTCTGTCAGACGCCTCACCTGTCTGTGGGCTACAAATTGTGACATATCAGGCCTACATTCCACTGTATTTGCTGTGTGTTATCCTAGTTATTGACACCAGATATTAGCTACAGGCCAGATATTTTACAGTGTGGTATCTCCGTCAGATGCCTCACCTGTCTGTGGGCTACAAATTGTGACATATCAGGCCTACATTCCACTGTATTTGCTGTGTGTTATCCTAGTTATTGACACCAGATATTAGCTACAGGCCAGATATTTTACAGTGTGGTATCTATGTCAGACGCCTCACCTTTCTGTGGGCTACAAATTGTGACATATCAGGCCTACATTCCACTGTATTTGCTGTGTGTTACCCTAGTTATTGACACCAGATATTAGCTACAGGCCAGATATTTTTCAGTGTGGTATCTCCGTCAAACGCCTCACCTGTCTGTGGGGTACAAATTGTGACATATCAGGCCTACATTCCACTGTATTTGCTGTGTGTTATCCTAGTTATTGACACCAGATATTAGCTACAGCCCAGATATTTTACAGTGTGGTATCTCTGTCAGACGCTTCACCTGTCTGTAGACTACAAATTGTGACATATCAGGCCTACATTCCACTGTATTTGCTGTGTGTTACCCTAGTTATTGACACCAGATATTAGCTACAGGCCAGATATTTTACATTGTGGTATCTCCGTCAGACGCCTCACCTATCTGTGGGCTACAAATTGTGTCATATCAGGCCTACATTCCACTGTATTTGCTGTGTGTTATCCTAGTTATTGACACCAGATATTAGCTACAGGCCAGATATTTTACAGTGTGGTATCTCCGTCAGACGCCTCACCTGTCTGTAGGCTACAAATTGTGACATATAAGGCCTACATTCCACTGTATTTGCTGTGTGTTACCCTAGTTATTAACACCAGATATTAGCTACAGGCCAGATATTTTACAGTGTAGTATCTCTGTCAGACACCTCACCTGTCTGTGGGCTACAAATTGTGACATATCAGGCCTACATTCCACAGTATTTGCTGTGTGTTACACTAGTTATTGACACCAGATATTAGCTACAGGCCAGATATTTTACAGTGTGGTATCTCTGTCAGACACCTCACCTGTCTGTGGGCTACAAATTGTGACATATCAGGCCTACATTCCACTGTATTTGCTGTGTGTTACCCTAGTTATTGACACCAGATATTAGCTACAGGCCAGATATTTTACAGTGTGGTATCTCTGTCAGACGCCTCACCTGTCTGTGGGCTACAAATTGTGACATATCAAGCCTACATTCCACTGTATTTGCTGTGTGTTACCCTAGTTATTGACACCAGATATTAGCTACAGGCCGGATATTTTACAGTGTGGTATCTCTGTCAGACGCCTCACCTGTCTGTGGGCTACAAATTGTGACATATCAGGCCTACATTCCACTGTATTTGCTGTGTGTTACCCTAGTTATTGACAACAGATATTAGCTACAGGCCAGATATTTTACAGTGTGGTATCTCTGTCAGACGCCTCACCTGTCTGTGGGCTACAAATTGTGTCATATCAGGCCTACATTCCACTGTATTTGCTGTGTGTTACCCTAGTTATTGACACCAGATATTAGCTACAGGCCAGATATTTTACAGTGTGGTATCTCTGTCAGACGCCTCACCTGTCTGTTGGCTACAAATTGTGTCATATCAGGCCTACATTCCACTGTATTTGCTGTGTGTTACCCTAGTTATTGACACCAGATATTAGCTACAGGCCAGATATTTTACAGTGTGGTATCTCTGTCAGACGCCTCACCTGTCTGTGGGCTACAAATTGTGACATATCAGGCCTACATTCCACTGTATTTGCTGTGTGTTACCCTAGTTATTAACACCAGATATTAGCTACAGGCCAGATATTTTACAGTGTGGTATCTCTGTCAGACGCCTCACCTGTCTGTGGGCTACAAATTGTGACATATCAGGCCTACATTCCACTGTATTTGCTGTGTGTTACCCTAGTCATTGACACCAGATATTAGCTACAGGCCAGATATTTTACAGTGTGGTATCTCCGTCAGATGCCTCACCTGTCTGTGGGCTACAAATTGTGACATATCAGGCCTACATTCCACTGTATTTGCTGTGTGTTACCCTAGTCATTGACACCAGATATTAGCTACAGGCCAGATATTTTACAGTGTGGTATCTCCGTCAGACACCTCACCTGTCTGTGGGCTGCAAATTGTGACATATCAGGCCTATATTCCACTGTATTTGCTGTGTGTTACCCTAGTTATTGACACCAGATATTAGCTACAGGCCAGATACTTTACAGTGTGGTATCTCTGTCAGACGCCTCACCTGTCTGTGGGCTACAAATTGTGACATATCAGGCCTACATTCCACAGTATTTGCTGTGTGTTACCCTAGTTATTGACACCAGATATTAGCTACAGGCCAGATATTTTACAGTTTAGTATCTCTGTCAGACACCTCACCTGTCTGTGAGCTACAAATTGTGTCATATCAGGCCTACATTCCACTGTATTTGCTGTGTGTTATCCTAGTTATTGACACCAGATATTAGCTACAGGCCAGATATTTTACAGTTTAGTATCTCTGTCAGACACCTCACCTGTCTGTGGGCTACAAATTGTGACATATCAGGCCTACATTCCACTGTATTTGCTGTGTGTTACCCTAGTTATTGCCACCAGATATTAGCTACAGGCCAGATATTTTAAAGTGTGGTATCTCCGTCTGACACCTCACCTGTTTGTGGGCTACAAATTGTGACATATCAGGCCTACATTCCACAGTATTTGCTGTGTGTTATCCTTGTTATTGACAACAGATATTAGCTACAGGCCAGATATTTTACAGTGTGGTATCTCTGTCAGACGCCTCACCTGTCTGTGGGCTACAAATTGTGACATATCAGGCCTACATTCCACTGTATTTGCTGTGTGTTACCCTAGTTATTATCACCAGATATTAGCTACAGGCCAGATATTTTAAAGTGTAGTATCTCTGTCAGACACCTCACCTGTCTGTGGGCTACAAATTGTGACATATCAGGCCTACATTCCACTGTATTTGCTGTGTGTTACCCTAGTTATTGACACCAGATATTAGCTACAGGACAGATATTTTACAGTGTGGTATCTCTGTCAGACACCTCACCTGTCTGTGGGCTACAAATTATGACATATCAGGCCTACATTCCACTGTATTTGCTGTGTGTTACCCTAGTTATTGACACCAGATATTAGCTACAGGCCAGATATTTTACAGTGTGGTATCTCCGTCAGATGCCTCACCTGTCTGTGGGCCACAAATTGTGACATATCAGGCCTACATTCCACTGTATTTGCTGTGTGTTACCCTAGTTACTGACACCAGATATTAGCTACAGGCCAGATATTTTACAGTGTGGTATGTCTGTCAGACGCCTCACCTGTCTGTAGACTACAAATTGTGACATATCAGGCCTACATTCCACTGTATTTGCTGTGTGTTATCCTAGTTATTGACACCAGATATTAGCTACAGGCCATATATTTTACAGTGTGGTATCTCTGTCAGACGCCTCACCTGTCTGTGGGCTACAAATTGTGACATATCAGGCCTACATTCCACTGTATTTGCTGTGTGTTACCCTAGTTATTGACACCAGATATTAGCTACAGGCCAGATATTTTACTGTGTGGTATCTCCGTCAGATGCCTCACCTGTCTGTGGGCTACAAATTGTGACATATCAGGCCTACATTCCACTGTATTTGCTGTGTGTTACCCTAGTTATTGACACCAGATATTAGCTATAGGCCAGATATTTTACAGTGTGGTATCTCTGTCAGACGCCTCACCTGTCTGTGGGCTACAAATTGTGACATATCAGGCCTACATTCCACTGTATTTGCTGTGTGTTACCCTAGTTATTGACACCAGATATTAGCTATAGGCCAGATATTTTACAGTGTGGTATCTCTGTCAGATGCCTCACCTGTCTGTGGGCTACAAATTGTGACATATCAGGCCTACATTCCACTGTATTTGCTGTGTGTTACCCTAGTTATTCACACCAGATATTAGTTACAGGCCAGATATTTTACTGTGTGGTATCTCCGTCAGATGCCTCACCTGTCTGTGGGCTACAAATTGTGACATATCAGGCCTACATTCCACTGTATTTGCTGTGTGTTACCCTAGTTATTGACACCAGATATTAGCTATAGGCCAGATATTTTACAGTGTGGTATCTCTGTCAGACGCCTCACCTGTCTGTGGGCTACAAATTGTGACATATCAGGCCTACATTCCACTGTATTTGCTGTGTGTTACCCTAGTTATTGACACCAGATATTAGCTACAGGCCAGATATTTTACAGTGTGGTATCTCTGTCAGACGCCTCACCTGTCTGTGGGCTACAAATTGTGTCATATCAGGCCTACATTCCACTGTATTTGCTGTGTGTTACCCTAGTTATTGACACCAGATATTAGCTACAGGCCAGATATTTTGCAGTGTGGTATCTCTGTCAGACGCCTCACCTGTCTGTGGGCTACAAATTGTGACATATCAGGCCTACATTCCACTGTATTTGCTGTGTGTTACCCTAGTTATTGACACCAGATATTAGCTACAGGCCAGATATTTTACAGTGTGGTATCTCCGTCAGACGCCTCACCTGTCTGTGGGCTACAAATTGTGTCATATCAGGCCTACATTCCACTGTATTTGCTGTGTGTTACCCTAGTTATTGACACCAGATATTAGCTACAGGCCAGATATTTTACAGTGTGGTATCTCTGTCAGATGCCTCACCTGTCTGTGGGCTACAAATTGTGTCATATCAGGCCTACATTCCACTGTATTTGCTGTGTGTTACCCTAGTTATTGACACCAGATAATAGCTACAGGCCAGATATTTTACAGTGTGGTATCTCTGTCAGACACCTCACCTGTCTGTGGGCTACAAATAGTGTCATATCAGGCCTACATTCCACTGTATTTGCTGTGTGTTACCCTAGTTATTGACACCAGATATTAGCTACAGGCCAGATATTTTGCAGTGTGGTATCTCCGTCAGACGCCTCACCTGTCTGTGGGCTACAAATTGTGACATATCAGGCCTACATTCCACTATATTTGCTGTGTGTTACCCTAGTTATTGACACCAGATATTAGCTACAGGCCAGATATTTTACAGTGTGGTATCTCCGTCAGACGCCTCACCTGTCTGTGGGCTACAAATTGTGTCATATCAGGCCTACATTCCACTGTATTTGCTGTGTGTTACCCTAGTTATTGACACCAGATATTAGCTACAGGCCAGATATTTTACAGTGTGGTATCTCCGTCAGACTCCTCACCTGTCTGTGGGCTACAAATTGTGACATATCAGGTCTACATTCCACTGTATTTGCTGTGTGTTACCCTAGTTATTGACACCAGATATTAGCTACAGGCCAGATATTTTACAGTGTGGTATCTCCGTCAGATGCCTCACCTGTCTGTGGGCTACAAATTGTGACATATCAGGCCTACATTCCACTGTATTTGCTGTGTGTTATCCTAGTTATTGACACCAGATATTAGCTACAGGCCAGATATTTTACAGTGTGGTATCTATGTCAGACGCCTCACCTTTCTGTGGGCTACAAATTGTGACATATCAGGCCTACATTCCACTGTATTTGCTGTGTGTTACCCTAGTTATTGACACCAGATATTAGCTACAGGCCAGATATTTTTCAGTGTGGTATCTCCGTCAAACGCCTCACCTGTCTGTGGGGTACAAATTGTGACATATCAGGCCTACATTCCACTGTATTTGCTGTGTGTTATCCTAGTTATTGACACCAGATATTAGCTACAGCCCAGATATTTTACAGTGTGGTATCTCTGTCAGACGCTTCACCTGTCTGTAGACTACAAATTGTGACATATCAGGCCTACATTCCACTGTATTTGCTGTGTGTTACCCTAGTTATTGACACCAGATATTAGCTACAGGCCAGATATTTTACATTGTGGTATCTCCGTCAGACGCCTCACCTATCTGTGGGCTACAAATTGTGTCATATCAGGCCTACATTCCACTGTATTTGCTGTGTGTTATCCTAGTTATTGACACCAGATATTAGCTACAGGCCAGATATTTTACAGTGTGGTATCTCCGTCAGACGCCTCACCTGTCTGTAGGCTACAAATTGTGACATATAAGGCCTACATTCCACTGTATTTGCTGTGTGTTACCCTAGTTATTAACACCAGATATTAGCTACAGGCCAGATATTTTACAGTGTGGTATCTCCGTCAGACGCCTCACCTGTCTGTAGGCTACAAATTGTGACATATCAGGCCTACATTCCACTGTATTTGCTGTGTGTTATCCTAGTTATTGACACCAGATATTAGCTACAGGCCAGATATTTTACAGTGTAGTATCTCTGTCAGACACCTCACCTGTCTGTGGGCTACAAATTGTGACATATCAGGCCTACATTCCACAGTATTTGCTGTGTGTTACACTAGTTATTGACACCAGATATTAGCTACAGGCCAGATATTTTACAGTGTGGTATCTCTGTCAGACACCTCACCTGTCTGTGGGCTACAAATTGTGACATATCAGGCCTACATTCCACTGTATTTGCTGTGTGTTACCCTAGTTATTGACACCAGATATTAGCTACAGGCCAGATATTTTACAGTGTGGTATCTCTGTCAGACGCCTCACCTGTCTGTGGGCTACAAATTGTGACATATCAAGCCTACATTCCACTGTATTTGCTGTGTGTTACCCTAGTTATTGACACCAGATATTAGCTACAGGCCGGATATTTTACAGTGTGGTATCTCTGTCAGACGCCTCACCTGTCTGTGGGCTACAAATTGTGACATATCAGGCCTACATTCCACTGTATTTGCTGTGTGTTACCCTAGTTATTGACAACAGATATTAGCTACAGGCCAGATATTTTACAGTGTGGTATCTCTGTCAGACGCCTCACCTGTCTGTGGGCTACAAATTGTGTCATATCAGGCCTACATTCCACTGTATTTGCTGTGTGTTACCCTAGTTATTGACACCAGATATTAGCTACAGGCCAGATATTTTACAGTGTGGTATCTCTGTCAGACGCCTCACCTGTCTGTTGGCTACAAATTGTGTCATATCAGGCCTACATTCCACTGTATTTGCTGTGTGTTACCCTAGTTATTGACACCAGATATTAGCTACAGGCCAGATATTTTACAGTGTGGTATCTCTGTCAGACGCCTCACCTGTCTGTGGGCTACAAATTGTGACATATCAAGCCTACATTCCACTGTATTTGCTGTGTGTTACCCTAGTTATTGACACCAGATATTAGCTACAGGCCAGATATTTTACAGTGTGGTATCTCCGTCAGACACCTCACCTGTCTGTGGGCTACAAATTGTGACATATCAGGCCTACATGCTACTGTATTTGCTGCGTGTTATCCTAGTTATTGACACCAGATATTAGCTACAGGCCAGATATTTTACAGTGTGGTATCTCCGTCAGACACCTCACCTGTCTGTGGGCTACAAATTGTGACATATCAGGCCTACATTCCACTGTATTTGCTGTGTGTTACCCTAGTTATTGACACCAGATATTAGCTACAGGCCAGATATTTTACAGTGTGGTATCTCTGTCAGATGCCTCTCCTGTCTGTGGGCTATAAATTGTGTCATATCAGGCCTACATTCCACTGTATTTGCTGTGTGTTACCCTAGTTATTGACACCAGATATTAGCTACAGGCCAGATATTTTACAGTGTGGTATCTCTGTCAGATGCCTCTCCTGTCTGTGGGCTACAAATTGTGACATATCAGGCCTACATTCCACTGTATTTGCTGTGTGTTACCCTAGTTATTGACACCAGATATTAGCTACAGGCCAGATATTTTACAGTGTGGTATCTCCGTCAGACGCCTCACCTGTCTGTGGGCTACAAATTGTGACATATCAGGCCTACATTCCACTGTATTTGCTGTGTGTTACCCTAGTTATTGACACCAGATATTAGCTACAGGCCAGATATTTTACAGTGTGGTATCTCCGTCAGACGCCTCACCTGTCTGTGGGCTACAAATTGTGACATATCAGGCCTACATTCCACTGTATTTGCTGTGTGTTACCCTAGTTATTGACACCAGATATTAGCTACAGGCCAGATATTTTACAGTGTGGTATCTCCGTCAGACGCCTCACCTGTCTGTGGGCTACAAATTGTGACATATCAGGCCTACATTCCACTGTATTTGCTGTGTGTTACCCTAGTTATTGACACCAGATATTAGCTACAGGCCAGATATTTTACAGTGTGGTATCTCCGTCAGACGCCTCACCTGTCTGTGGGCTACAAATTGTGACATATCAGGCCTACATTCCACTGTATTTGCTGTGTGTTACCCTAGTTATTGACACCAGATATTAGCTACAGGCCAGATATTTTACAGTGTGGTATCTCCGTCAGATGCCTCACCTGTCTGTGGGCTACAAATTGTGACATATCAGGCCTACATTCCACTGTATTTGCTGTTTGTTACCCTAGTTACTGACACCAGATATTAGCTACAGGCCAGATATTTTACAGTGTGGTATCTCCGTCAGACGCCTCACCTGTCTGTGGGCTACAAATTGTGTCATATCAGGCCTACATTCCACTGTATTTGCTGTGTGTTACCCTAGTTATTGACACCAGATATTAGCTACAGGCCAGATATTTTACAGTGTGGTATCTCCGTCAGACGCATCACCTGTCTGTGGGCTACAAATTGTGACATATCAGGCCTACATTCCACTGTATTTGCTGTGTGTTACCCTAGTTATTGACACCAGATATTAGCTACAGGCCAGATATTTTACAGTGTGGTATCTCCGTCAGACGCCTCACCTGTCTGTGGGCTACAAATTGTGACATATCAGGCCTACATTCCACTGTATTTGCTGTGTGTTACCCTAGTTATTGACACCAGATATTAGCTACAGGCCAGATATTTTACAGTGTGGTATCTCCGTCAGATGCCTCACCTGTCTGTGGGCTACAAATTGTGACATATCAGGCCTACATTCCACTGTATTTGCTGTTTGTTACCCTAGTTACTGACACCAGATATTAGCTACAGCCCAGATATTTTACAGTGTGGTATCTCTATCAGACGCCTCACCTGTCTGTAGACGACAAATTGTGACATATCAGGCCTACATTCCACTGTATTTGCTGTGTGTTACCCTAGTTATTGACACCAGATATTAGCTACAGGCCAGATATTTTACAGTGTGGTATCTCCGTCAGACACCTCACCTGTCTGTGGGCTGCAAATTGTGACATATCAGGCCTATATTCCACTGTATTTTCTGTGTGTTACCCTCGATATTGACACCAGATATTAGCTACAGACCAGATACTTTACAGTGTGGTATCTCTGTCAGACGCCTCACCTGTCTGTGGGCTACAAATTGTGACATATCAGGCCTACATTCCACTGTATTTGCTGTGTGTTACCCTAGTTATTGACACCAGATATTAGCTACAGGCCAGATATTTTACAATGTGGTATCTCCGTCAGACGCCTCACCTGTCTGTGGTTTACAAATTGTGACATATGAGGCCTACATTCCACTGTATTTGCTGTGTGTTACCCTTGTTATTGACACCAGATATTAGCTACAGCCCAGATATTTTACAGTGTGGTATCTCTGTCAGACGCCTCACCTGTCTGTGGGCTACAAATTGTGAAATATCAGGCCTACATTCCACTGTATTTGCTGTGTGTTACCCTAGTTATTGACACCAGATATTAGCTACAGGCCAGATATTTTACAGTGTGGCATCTCCGTCAGATGCCTCACCTGTCTGTAGACTACAAATTGTGACATATCAGGCCTACATTCCACTGTATTTGCTGTGTGTTACTTTAGTTATTGATACCAGATATTAGCTACAGGCCAGATATTTTATATTGTGGTATCTCTGTCAGATGCCTCTCCTGTCTGTGGGCTACAAATTGTGTCATATCAGGCCTACATTCCACTGTATTTGCTGTGTGTTATCCTAGTTATTGACACCAGATATTAGCTACAGGCCAGATATTTTATATTGTGGTATCTCCGTCAGATGCCTCTCCTGTCTGTGGGCTACAAATTGTGTCATATCAGGCCTACATTCCACTGTATTTGCTGTGTGTTATCCTAGTTATTGACACCAGATATTAGCTACAGGCCAGATATTTTACAGTGTGGTATCTCCGTCAGACGCCTCACCTGTCTGTGGGCTACAAATTTTGTCATATCAGGCCTACATTCCACTGTATTTGCTGTGTGTTATCCTAGTTAGTGACACCAGATATTAGCTACAGGCCAGATATTTTACAGTGTGGTATCTCCGTCAGACGCCTCACCTGTCTGTGGGCTACAAATTGTGACATATCAGGCCTACATTCCACTGTATTTGCTGTGTGTTACCCTAGTTATTAACACCAGATATTAGCTACAGGCCAGATATTTTACAGTGTGGTATCTCTGTCAGACGCCTCACCTGTCTGTGGGCTACAAATTGTGACATATCAGGCCTACATTCCACTGTATTTGCTGTGTGTTACCCTAGTTATTAACACCAGATATTAGCTACAGGCCAGATATTTTACAGTGTGGTATCTCTGTCAGACGCCTCACCTGTCTGTGGGCTACAAATTGTGACATATCAGGCCTACATTCCACTGTATTTGCTGTGTGTTACCCTAGTCATTGACACCAGATATTAGCTACAGGCCAGATATTTTACAGTGTGGTATCTCCGTCAGACACCTCACCTGTCTGTGGGCTGCAAATTGTGACATATCAGGCCTATATTCCACTGTATTTGCTGTGTGTTACCCTAGTTATTGACACCAGATATTAGCTACAGGCCAGATACTTTACAGTGTGGTATCTCTGTCAGACGCCTCACCTGTCTGTGGGCTACAAATTGTGACATATCAGGCCTACATTCCACAGTATTTGCTGTGTGTTACCCTAGTTATTGACACCAGATATTAGCTACAGGCCGGATATTTTACAGTGTGGTATCTCTGTCAGACACCTCACCTGTCTGTGGGCTACAAATTGTGACATATCAGGTCTACATTCCACTGTATTTGCTGTGTGTTATCCTAGTTATTGACACCAGATATTAGCTACAGGCCAGATATTTTACAGTGTGGTATCTCTGTCAGACACCTCACCTGTCTGTGAGCTACAAATTGTGTCATATCAGGCCTACATTCCACTGTATTTGCTGTGTGTTACCCTAGTTATTGCCACCAGATATTAGCTACAGGCCAGATATTTTACAGTGTGGTATCTCCGTCTGACACCTCACCTGTTTGTGGGCTACAAATTGTGACATATCAGGCCTACATTCCACAGTATTTGCTGTGTGTTATCCTTGTTATTGACAACAGATATTAGCTACAGGCCAGATATTTTACAGTGTGGTATCTCTGTCAGACGCCTCACCTGTCTGTGGGCTACAAATTGTGACATATCAGGCCTACATTCCACTGTATTTGCTGTGTGTTACCCTAGTTATTATCACCAGATATTAGCTACAGGCCAGATATTTTAAAGTGTAGTATCTCTGTCAGACACCTCACCTGTCTGTGGGCTACAAATTGTGACATATCAGGCCTACATTCCACTGTATTTGCTGTGTGTTACCCTAGTTATTGACACCAGATATTAGCTACAGGACAGATATTTTACAGTGTGGTATCTCTGTCAGACACCTCACCTGTCTGTGGGCTACAAATTATGACATATCAGGCCTACATTCCACTGTATTTGCTGTGTGTTACCCTAGTTATTGACACCAGATATTAGCTACAGGCCAGATATTTTACAGTGTGGTATCTCCGTCAGATGCCTCACCTGTCTGTGGGCCACAAATTGTGACATATCAGGCCTACATTCCACTGTATTTGCTGTGTGTTACCCTAGTTACTGACACCAGATATTAGCTACAGGCCAGATATTTTACAGTGTAGTATCTCTGTCAGACTCCTCACCTGTCTGTAGACTACAAATTGTGACATATCAGGCCTACATTCCACTGTATTTGCTGTGTGTTATCCTAGTTATTGACACCAGATATTAGCTACAGGCCATATATTTTACAGTGTGGTATCTCTGTCAGACGCCTCACCTGTCTGTGGGCTACAAATTGTGACATATCAGGCCTACATTCCACTGTATTTGCTGTGTGTTACCCTAGTTATTGACACCAGATATTAGCTACAGGCCAGATATTTTACTGTGTGGTATCTCCGTCAGATGCCTCACCTGTCTGTGGGCTACAAATTGTGACATATCAGGCCTACATTCCACTGTATTTGCTGTGTGTTACCCTAGTTATTGACACCAGATATTAGCTATAGGCCAGATATTTTACAGTGTGGTATCTCTGTCAGACGCCTCACCTGTCTGTGGGCTACAAATTGTGACATATCAGGCCTACATTCCACTGTATTTGCTGTGTGTTACCCTAGTTATTGACACCAGATATTAGCTACAGGCTGGATATTTTACAGTGTGGTATCTCTGTCAGACGCCTCACCTGTCTGTGGGCTACAAATTGTGACATATCAGGCCTACATTCCACTGTATTTGCTGTGTGTTACCCTAGTTATTGACACCAGATATTAGCTACAGGCCAGATATTTTACAGTGTGGTATCTCCGTCAGACGCCTCACCTGTCTGTGGGCTACAAATTGTGTCATATCAGGCCTACATTCCACTGTATTTGCTGTGTGTTACCCTAGTTATTGACACCAGATATTAGCTACAGGCCAGATATTTTACAGTGTGGTATCTCTGTCAGATGCCTCACCTGTCTGTGGGCTACAAATTGTGTCATATCAGGCCTACATTCCACTGTATTTGCTGTGTGTTACCCTAGTTATTGACACCAGATATTAGCTACAGGCCAGATATTTTTCAGTGTGGTATCTCCGTCAAACGCCTCACCTGTCTGTGGGGTACAAATTGTGACATATCAGGCCTACATTCCACTGTATTTGCTGTGTGTTATCCTAGTTATTGACACCAGATATTAGCTACAGCCCAGATATTTTACAGTGTGGTATCTCTGTCAGACGCTTCACCTGTCTGTAGACTACAAATTGTGACATATCAGGCCTACATTCCACTGTATTTGCTGTGTGTTACCCTAGTTATTGACACCAGATATTAGCTACAGGCCAGATATTTTACATTGTGGTATCTCCGTCAGACGCCTCACCTATCTGTGGGCTACAAATTGTGTCATATCAGGCCTACATTCCACTGTATTTGCTGTGTGTTATCCTAGTTATTGACACCAGATATTAGCTACAGGCCAGATATTTTACAGTGTGGTATCTCCGTCAGACGCCTCACCTGTCTGTAGGCTACAAATTGTGACATATAAGGCCTACATTCCACTGTATTTGCTGTGTGTTACCCTAGTTATTAACACCAGATATTAGCTACAGGCCAGATATTTTACAGTGTAGTATCTCTGTCAGACACCTCACCTGTCTGTGGGCTACAAATTGTGACATATCAGGCCTACATTCCACAGTATTTGCTGTGTGTTACACTAGTTATTGACACCAGATATTAGCTACAGGCCAGATATTTTACAGTGTGGTATCTCTGTCAGACACCTCACCTGTCTGTGGGCTACAAATTGTGACATATCAGGCCTACATTCCACTGTATTTGCTGTGTGTTACCCTAGTTATTGACACCAGATATTAGCTACAGGCCAGATATTTTACAGTGTGGTATCTCTGTCAGACGCCTCACCTGTCTGTGGGCTACAAATTGTGACATATCAAGCCTACATTCCACTGTATTTGCTGTGTGTTACCCTAGTTATTGACACCAGATATTAGCTACAGGCCGGATATTTTACAGTGTGGTATCTCTGTCAGACGCCTCACCTGTCTGTGGGCTACAAATTGTGACATATCAGGCCTACATTCCACTGTATTTGCTGTGTGTTACCCTAGTTATTGACAACAGATATTAGCTACAGGCCAGATATTTTACAGTGTGGTATCTCTGTCAGACGCCTCACCTGTCTGTGGGCTACAAATTGTGTCATATCAGGCCTACATTCCACTGTATTTGCTGTGTGTTACCCTAGTTATTGACACCAGATATTAGCTACAGGCCAGATATTTTACAGTGTGGTATCTCTGTCAGACGCCTCACCTGTCTGTTGGCTACAAATTGTGTCATATCAGGCCTACATTCCACTGTATTTGCTGTGTGTTACCCTAGTTATTGACACCAGATATTAGCTACAGGCCAGATATTTTACAGTGTGGTATCTCCGTCAGACACCTCACCTGTCTGTGGGCTACAAATTGTGACATATCAGGCCTACATTCCACTGTATTTGCTGTGTGTTACCCTAGTTATTGACACCAGATATTAGCTACAGGCCAGATATTTTACAGTGTGGTATCTCCGTCAGACGCCTCACCTGTCTGTGGGCTACAAATTGTGACATATCAGGCCTACATGCTACTGTATTTGCTGCGTGTTATCCTAGTTATTGACACCAGATATTAGCTACAGGCCAGATATTTTACAGTGTGGTATCTCCGTCAGACACCTCACCTGTCTGTGGGCTACAAATTGTGACATATCAGGCCTACATTCCACTGTATTTGCTGTGTGTTACCCTAGTTATTGACACCAGATATTAGCTACAGGCCAGATATTTTACAGTGTGGTATCTCTGTCAGATGCCTCTCCTGTCTGTGGGCTATAAATTGTGTCATATCAGGCCTACATTCCACTGTATTTGCTGTGTGTTACCCTAGTTATTGACACCAGATATTAGCTACAGGCCAGATATTTTACAGTGTGGTATCTCTGTCAGATGCCTCTCCTGTCTGTGGGCTATAAATTGTGTCATATCAGGCCTACATTCCACTGTATTTGCTGTTTGTTACCCTTGTTATTGACACCAGATATTAGCTACAGGCCAGATATTTTACAGTGTGGTATCTCCGTCAGACGCCTCACCTGTCTGTGGGCTACAAATTGTGACATATCAGGCCTACATTCCACTGTATTTGCTGTGTGTTACCCTAGTTATTGACACCAGATATTAGCTACAGGCCATATATTTTACAGTGTGGTATCTCTGTCAGACGCCTCACCTGTCTGTGGGCTACAAATTGTGACATATCAGGCCCACATTCCACTGTATTTGCTGTGTGTTATCCTAGTTATTGACACCAGATATTAGCTACAGGCCAGATATTTTATAGTGTGGTATCTCCGTCAGATGCCTCACCTGTCTGTGGGCTACAAATTGTGACATATCAGGTCTACATTCCACTGTATTTGCTGTGTGTTACCCTAGTTATTGACACCAGATATTAGCTACAGGCCAGATATTTTACAGTGTGGTATCTCTGTCAGACGCCTCACCTGTCTGTGGGCTACAAATTGTGACATATCAGGCCTACATTCCACTGTATTTGCTGTGTGTTACCCTAGTTATTAACACCAGATATTAGCTACAGACCAGATATTTTACAGTGCGGTATCTCTGTCAGACGCCTCACCTGTCTGTGGGCTACAAATTGTGACATATCAGGTCTACATTCCACTGTATTTGCTGTGTGTTACCCTAGTTATTGACACCAGATATTAGCTACAGGCCAGATATTTTACAGTGTGGTATCTCTGTCAGACGCCTCACCTGTCTGTGGGCTACAAATTGTGACATATCAGGCCTACATTCCACTGTATTTGCTGTGTGTTACCCTAGTTATTGACACCAGATATTAGCTACAGGCCAGATATTTTACAGTGTGGTATCTCCGTCAGACACCTCACCTGTCTGTGGGCTACAAATTGTGTCATATCAGGCCTACATTCCACTGTATTTGCTGTGTGTTACCTTAGTTATTGACACCAGATATTAGCTACAGGCCAGATATTTTACGGTGTGGTATCTCTGTCAGACGCCTCACCTGTCTGTGGGCTACAAATTGTGACATATCAGGCCTACATTCCACTGTATTTGCTGTGTGTTACGCTACTTATTGACACCAGATATTAGCTACAGGCCAGATATTTTACAGTGTGGTATCTCCGTCAGACGCCTCACCTGTCTGTGGGCTACAAATTGTGTCATATCAGGCCTACATTCCACTGTATTTGCTGTGTGTTACCCTAGTTATTGACACCAGATATTAGATACAGGCCAGATATTTTACAGTGTGGTATCTCCGTCAGACGCTTCACCTGTCTGTGGGCTACAAATTGTGACATATCAGGCCTACATTCCACTGTATTTGCTGTGTGTTATCCTAGTTATTGACACCTGATATTAGATACAGGCCAGATATTTTACAGTGTGGTATCTCCGTCAGACGCCTCACCTGTCTGTGGGCTACAAATTGTGTCATATCAGGCCTACATTCTACTGTATTTGCTGTGTGTTACCCTAGTTATTGACACCAGATATTAGCTACAGGCCAGATATTTTACAGTGTGGTATCTCCGTCAGACGCCTCACCTGTCTGTGGGCTACAAATTGTGTCATATCAGGCCTACATTCCACTGTATTTGCTGTGTGTTACCCTAGTTATTGACACCAGATATTAGATACAGGCCAGATATTTTACAGTGTGGTATCTCCGTCAGACGCCTCACCTGTCTGTGGGCTACAAATTGTGACATATCAGGCCTACATTCCACTGTATTTGCTGTGTGTTACCCTAGTTATTGACACCTGATATTAGATACAGGCCAGATATTTTACAGTGTGGTATCTCCGTCAGACGCCTCACCTGTCTGTGGGCTACAAATTGTGACATATCAGGCCTACATTCCACTGTATTTGCTGTGTGTTACCCTAGTTATTGACACCAGATATTAGGTACAGGCCAGATATTTTATAGTGTGGTATCTCCGTCAGACGCCTCACCTGTCTGTGGGCTACAAATTGTGTCATATCAGGCCTACATTCTACTGTATTTGCTGTGTGTTACCCTAGTTATTGACACCAGATATTAGCTACAGGCCAGATATTTTACAGTGTGGTATCTCCGTCAGACGCCTCACCTGTCTGTGGGCTACAAATTGTGTCATATCAGGCCTACATTCCACTGTATTTGCTGTGTGTTACCCTAGTTATTGACACCAGATATTAGGTACAGGCCAGATATTTTACAGTGTGGTATCTCCGTCAGACGCCTCACCTGTCTGTGGGCTACAAATTGTGTCATATCAGGCCTACATTCCACTGTATTTGCTGTGTGTTACCCTAGTTATTGACACCAGATATTAGCTACAGGCCAGATATTTTACAGTGTGGTATCTCCGTCAGACGCCTCACCTGTCTGTGGGCTACAAATTGTGTCATATCAGGCCTACATTCCACTGTATTTGCTGTGTGTTACCCTAGTTATTGACACCAGATATTAGCTACAGGCCAGATATTTTACAGTGTGGTATCTCCGTCAGACGCCTCACCTGTCTGTGGGCTACAAATTGTGACATATCAGGCCTACATTCCACTGTATTTGCTGTGTGTTATCCTAGTTATTGACACCAGATATTAGCTACAGGCCAGATATTTTACAGTGCGGTATCTCCGTCAGACGCCTCACCTGTCTGTGGGCTACAAATTGTGTCATATCAGGCCTACATTCCACTGTATTTGCTGCGTGTTATCCTAGTTATTGACACCAGATATTAGCTACAGGCCAGATATTTTACAGTGTGGTATCTCCGTCAGACGCCTCACCTGTCTGTGGGCTACAAATTGTGACATATCAGGCCTACATTCCACTGTATTTGCTGTGTGTTATCCTAGTTATTGACACCAGATATTAGCTACAGGCCAGATATTTTACAGTGCGGTATCTCCGTCAGACGCCTCACCTGTCTGTGGGCTACAAATTATGTCATATCAGGCCTACATTCCACTGTATTTGCTGCGTGTTATCCTAGTTATTGACACCAGATATTAGCTACAGGCCAGATATTTTACAGTGTGGTATCTCCGTCAGATGCCTCACCTGTCTGTGGGCTACAAATTGTGACATATCAGGCCTACATTCCACTGTATTTGCTGCGTGTTATCCTGGTTATTGACACCAGATATTAGCTACAGGCCGGATATTTTACAGTGTGGTATCTCCGTCAGACGCCTCACCTGTCTGTGGACTACAAATTGTGTCATATCAGGCCTACATTCCACTGTATTTGCTGTGTGTTACCCTAGTTATTGACACCAGATATTAGCTACAAGCCAGATATTTTACAGTGTGGTATCTCCGTCAGACGCCTCACCTGTCTGTGGACTACAAATTGTGTCATATCAGGCCTACATTCCACTGTATTTGCTGTGTGTTACCCTAGTTATTCACACCAGATATTAGCTACAGGCCAGATATTTTACAGTGTGGTATCTCCGTCAGACGCCTCACCTATCTGTGGGCTACAAATTGTGACATATCAGGCCTACATTCCACTGTATTTGCTGTGTGTTACCCTAGTTATTGACACCAGAAATTAGATACAGGCCAGATATTTTACAGTGTGGTATCTCCGTCAGACGCCTCACCTGTCTGTGGGCTACAAATTGTGTCATATCAGGCCTACATTCCACTGTATTTGCTGTGTGTTACCCTAGTTATTGACACCAGATATTAGCTACAGGCCAGATATTTTACAGTGTGGTATCTCCGTCAGACGCCTCACCTGTCTGTGGGCTACAAATTGTGACATATCAGGCCTACATTCCACTGTATTTGCTGTGTGTTATCCTAGTTATTGACACCAGATATTAGCTACAGGCCAGATATTTTACAGTGCGGTATCTCCGTCAGACGCCTCACCTGTCTGTGGGCTACAAATTGTGTCATATCAGGCCTACATTCCACTGTATTTGCTGCGTGTTATCCTAGTTATTGACACCAGATATTAGCTACAGGCCAGATATTTTACAGTGTGGTATCTCCGTCAGATGCCTCACCTGTCTGTGGGCTACAAATTGTGACATATCAGGCCTACATTCCACTGTATTTGCTGCGTGTTATCCTGGTTATTGACACCAGATATTAGCTACAGGCCGGATATTTTACAGTGTGGTATCTCCGTCAGACGCCTCACCTGTCTGTGGACTACAAATTGTGTCATATCAGGCCTACATTCCACTGTATTTGCTGTGTGTTACCCTAGTTATTGACACCAGATATTAGCTACAAGCCAGATATTTTACAGTGTGGTATCTCCGTCAGACGCCTCACCTGTCTGTGGACTACAAATTGTGTCATATCAGGCCTACATTCCACTGTATTTGCTGTGTGTTACCCTAGTTATTCACACCAGATATTAGCTACAGGCCAGATATTTTACAGTGTGGTATCTCCGTCAGACGCCTCACCTATCTGTGGGCTACAAATTGTGACATATCAGGCCTACATTCCACTGTATTTGCTGTGTGTTACCCTAGTTATTGACACCAGAAATTAGATACAGGCCAGATATTTTACAGTGTGGTATCTCCGTCAGACGCCTCACCTGTCTGTGGGCTACAAATTGTGTCATATCAGGCCTACATTCCACTGTATTTGCTGTGTGTTACCCTAGTTATTGACACCAGATATTAGCTACAGGCCAGATATTTTACAGTGTGGTATCTCTGTCAGACGCCTCACCTGTCTGTGGGCTACAAATTGTGACATATCAGGCCTACATTCCACTGTATTTGCTGTGTGTTACCCTAGTTATTGACACCAGATATTAGATACAGGCCAGATATTTTACAGTGTGGTATCTCTGTCAGACGCCTCACCTGTCTGTGGGCTACAAATTGTGACATATCAGGCCTACATTCCACTGTATTTGCTGTGTGTTACCCTAGTTATTGACACCAGATATTAGATACAGTCCAGATATTTTACAGTGTGGTATCTCCGTCAGACGCCTCACCTGTCTGTGGGCTACAAATTGTGACATATCAGGCCTACATTCCACTGTATTTGCTGCGTGTTATCCTAGTTATTGACACCAGATATTAGCTACAGGCCAGATATTTTACAGTGTGGTATCTCCGTCAGACACCTCACCTGTCTGTGGGCTACAAATTGTGACATATCAGGCCTACATTCCACTGTATTTGCTGTGTGTTACCCTAGTTATTGACACCAGATATTAGATACAGGCCAGATATTTTACAGTGTGGTATCTCTGTCAGACGCCTCACTTGTCTGTGGGCTACAAATTGTGACATATCAGGCCTACATTCCACTGTATTTGCTGTGTGTTACCCTAGCTATTGACACCAGATATTAGATACAGGCCAGATATTTTACAGTGTGGTATCTCCGTCAGACGCCTCACCTGTCTGTGGGCTACAAATTGTGTCATATCAGACCTACATTCCACTGTATTTGCTGCGTGTTACCCTAGTTATTGACACCAGATATTAGCTACAGGCCAGATATTTTACAGTGTGGTATCTCCGTCAGACGCCTCACCTGTCTGTGGGCTACAAATTGTGTCATATCAGGCCTACATTCCACTGTATTTGCTGAGCGTTACCCTAGTTATTGACACCAGATATTAGCTACAGGCCAGATATTTTACAGTGTGGTATCTCCGTCAGACGCCTCACCTGTCTGTGGGCTACAAATTGTGTCATATCAGGCCTACATTCCACTGTATTTGCTGAGCGTTACCCTAGTTATTGACACCAGATATTAGCTACAGACCAGATATTTTACAGTGTGGTATCTCTGTCAGACGCCTCACCTGTCTGTGGGCTACAAATTGTGTCATATCAGGCCTACATTCCACTGTATTTGCTGAGTGTTACCCTAGTTATTGACACCAGATATTAGCTACAGGCCAGATATTTTACAGTGTGGTATCTCCGTCAGATGCCTCACCTGTCTGTGGGCTACAAATTGTGACATATCAGGCCTACATTCCACTGTATTTGCTGTGTGTTACCCTAGTTATTGACACCAGATATTAGCTACAGGCTGGATATTTTACAGTGTGGTATCTCCGTCAGACGCCTCACCTGTCTGTGGGCTACAAATTGTGTCATATCAGGCCTACATTCCACTGTATTTGCTGTGTGTTACCCTAGTTATTGACACCAGATATTAGCTACAGGCCAGATATTTTACAGTGTGGTATCTCCGTCAGACGCCTCACCTGTCTGTGGGCTACAAATTGTGTCATATCAGGCCTACATTCCACTGTATTTGCTGTGTGATACCCTAGTTATTGACACCAGATATTAGCTACAGGCCGGATATTTTACAGTGTGGTATCTCCGTCAGACGCCTCACCTGTCTGTGGGCTACAAATTGTGTCATATCAGGCCTACATTCCACTGTATTTGCTGTGTGTTACCCTAGTTATTGACACCAATTATTAGCTACAGGCCGGATATTTTACAGTGTGGTATCTCCGTCAGACACCTCACCTGTCTGTGGGCTACAAATTGTGACATATCAGGCCTACATTCCACTGTATTTGCTGTGTGTTACCCTAGTTATTGACACCAGATATTAGCTACAGGCCAGATATTTTACAGTGTGGTATCTCCGTCAGACACCTCACCTGTCTGTGGGCTACAAATTGTGTCATATCAGGCCTACATTCCACTGTATTTGCTGTGTGTTACCCTAGTTATTGACACCAGATATTAGCTACAGGCCAGATATTTTACAGTGTGGTATCTCCGTCAGACGCCTCACCTGTCTGTAGGCTACAAATTGTGACATATAAGGCCTACATTCCACTGTATTTGCTGTGTGTTACCCTAGTTATTAACACCAGATATTAGCTACAGGCCAGATATTTTACAGTGTAGTATCTCTGTCAGACACCTCACCTGTCTGTGGGCTACAAATTGTGACATATCAGGCCTACATTCCACAGTATTTGCTGTGTGTTACACTAGTTATTGACACCAGATATTAGCTACAGGCCAGATATTTTACAGTGTGGTATCTCTGTCAGACACCTCACCTGTCTGTGGGCTACAAATTGTGACATATCAGGCCTACATTCCACTGTATTTGCTGTGTGTTACACTAGTTATTGACACCAGATATTAGCTACAGGCCAGATATTTTACAGTGTGGTATCTCTGTCAGACGCCTCACCTGTCTGTGGGCTACAAATTGTGACATATCAAGCCTACATTCCACTGTATTTGCTGTGTGTTACCCTAGTTATTGACACCAGATATTAGCTACAGGCCGGATATTTTACAGTGTGGTATCTCTGTCAGACGCCTCACCTGTCTGTGGGCTACAAATTGTGACATATCAGGCCTACATTCCACTGTATTTGCTGTGTGTTACCCTAGTTATTGACAACAGATATTAGCTACAGGCCAGATATTTTACAGTGTGGTATCTCTGTCAGACGCCTCACCTGTCTGTGGGCTACAAATTGTGTCATATCAGGCCTACATTCCACTGTATTTGCTGTGTGTTACCCTAGTTATTGACACCAGATATTAGCTACAGGCCAGATATTTTACAGTGTGGTATCTCTGTCAGACGCCTCACCTGTCTGTTGGCTACAAATTGTGTCATATCAGGCCTACATTCCACTGTATTTGCTGTGTGTTACCCTAGTTATTGACACCAGATATTAGCTACAGGCCAGATATTTTACAGTGTGGTATCTCTGTCAGACGCCTCACCTGTCTGTTGGCTACAAATTGTGTCATATCAGGCCTACATTCCACTGTATTTGCTGTGTGTTACCCTAGTTATTGACACCAGATATTAGCTACAGGCCAGATATTTTACAGTGTGGTATCTCTGTCAGACGCCTCACCTGTCTGTTGGCTACAAATTGTGTCATATCAGGCCTACATTCCACTGTATTTGCTGTGTGTTACCCTAGTTATTGACACCAGATATTAGCTACAGGCCAGATATTTTACAGTGTGGTATCTTCGTCAGACGCCTCACCTGTCTGTGGGCTACAAATTGTGTCATATCAGGCCTACATTCCACTGTATTTGCTGTGTGTTACCCTAGTTATTGACACCAGATATTAGCTACAGGCCAGATATTTTACAGTGTGGTATCTCTGTCAGACGCCTCACCTGTCTGTTGGCTACAAATTGTGTCATATCAGGCCTACATTCCACTGTATTTGCTGTGTGTTACCCTAGTTATTGACACCAGATATTAGCTACAGGCCAGATATTTTACAGTGTGGTATCTCTGTCAGACGCCTCACCTGTCTGTGGGCTACAAATTGTGACATATCAAGCCTACATTCCACTGTATTTGCTGTGTGTTACCCTAGTTATTGACACCAGATATTAGCTACAGGCCAGATATTTTACAGTGTGGTATCTCCGTCAGACACCTCACCTGTCTGTGGGCTACAAATTGTGACATATCAGGCCTACATGCTACTGTATTTGCTGCGTGTTATCCTAGTTATTGACACCAGATATTAGCTACAGGCCAGATATTTTACAGTGTGGTATCTCCGTCAGACACCTCACCTGTCTGTGGGCTACAAATTGTGACATATCAGGCCTACATTCCACTGTATTTGCTGTGTGTTACCCTAGTTATTGACACCAGATATTAGCTACAGGCCAGATATTTTACAGTGTGGTATCTCTGTCAGATGCCTCTCCTGTCTGTGGGCTATAAATTGTGTCATATCAGGCCTACATTCCACTGTATTTGCTGTGTGTTACCCTAGTTATTGACACCAGATATTAGCTACAGGCCAGATATTTTACAGTGTGGTATCTCTGTCAGATGCCTCTCCTGTCTGTGGGCTATAAATTGTGTCATATCAGGCCTACATTCCACTGTATTTGCTGTTTGTTACCCTTGTTATTGACACCAGATATTAGCTACAGGCCAGATATTTTACAGTGTGGTATCTCTGTCAGACGCCTCACCTGTCTGTGGGCTACAAATTGTGACATATCAGGCCTACATTCCACTGTATTTGCTGTGTGTTACCCTAGTTATTGACACCAGATATTAGCTACAGGCCATATATTTTACAGTGTGGTATCTCTGTCAGACGCCTCACCTGTCTGTGGGCTACAAATTGTGACATATCAGGCCCACATTCCACTGTATTTGCTGTGTGTTATCCTAGTTATTGACACCAGATATTAGCTACAGGCCAGATATTTTATAGTGTGGTATCTCCGTCAGATGCCTCACCTGTCTGTGGGCTACAAATTGTGACATATCAGGTCTACATTCCACTGTATTTGCTGTGTGTTACCCTAGTTATTGACACCAGATATTAGCTACAGGCCAGATATTTTACATTGTGTTATCTCCGTCGGACACCTCACCTGTCTGTGGGCTACAAATTGTGACATATCAGGCCTACATTCCACTGTATTTGCTGTGTGTTACCCTAGTTATTGACACCAGATATTAGCTACAGGCCAGATATTTTACAGTGTGTTATCTCCGTCGGACACCTCACCTGTCTGTGGGCTACAAATTGTGACATATCAGGCCTACATTCCACTGTATTTGCTGTGTGTTACCCTAGTTATTGACACCAGATATTAGCTACAGGCCAGATATTTTACAGTGTGGTATCTCTGTCAGACGCCTCACCTGTCTGTGGGCTACAAATTGTGACATATCAGGTCTACATTCCACTGTATTTGCTGTGTGTTACCCTAGTTATTGACACCAGATATTAGCTACAGGCCAGATATTTTACAGTGCGGTATCTCTGTCAGACGCCTCACCTGTCTGTGGGCTACAAATTGTGACATATCAGGTCTACATTCCACTGTATTTGCTGTGTGTTACCCTAGTTATTGACACCAGATATTAGCTACAGGCCAGATATTTTACAGTGTGGTATCTCTGTCAGACGCCTCACCTGTCTGTGGGCTACAAATTGTGACATATCAGGCCTACATTCCACTGTATTTGCTGTGTGTTACCCTAGTTATTAACACCAGATATTAGCTACAGACCAGATATTTTACAGTGCGGTATCTCTGTCAGACGCCTCACCTGTCTGTGGGCTACAAATTGTGACATATCAGGTCTACATTCCACTGTATTTGCTGTGTGTTACCCTAGTTATTGACACCAGATATTAGCTACAGGCCAGATATTTTACAGTGTGGTATCTCTGTCAGACGCCTCACCTGTCTATGGGCTACAAATTGTGACATATCAGGCCTACATTCCACTGTATTTGCTGTGTGTTACCCTAGTTATTGACACCAGATATTAGCTACAGGCCAGATATTTTACAGTGTGGTATCTCCGTCAGACACCTCACCTGTCTGTGGGCTACAAATTGTGTCATATCAGGCCTACATTCCACTGTATTTGCTGTGTGTTACCTTAGTTATTGACACCAGATATTAGCTACAGGCCAGATATTTTACAGTGTGGTATCTCTGTCAGACGCCTCACCTGTCTGTGGGCTACAAATTGTGACATATCAGGCCTACATTCCACTGTATTTGCTGTGTGTTACGCTACTTATTGACACCAGATATTAGCTACAGGCCAGATATTTTACAGTGTGGTATCTCCGTCAGACGCCTCACCTGTCTGTGGGCTACAAATTGTGTCATATCAGGCCTACATTCCACTGTATTTGCTGTGTGTTACCCTAGTTATTGACACCAGATATTAGATACAGGCCAGATATTTTACAGTGTGGTATCTCCGTCAGACGCTTCACCTGTCTGTGGGCTACAAATTGTGACATATCAGGCCTACATTCCACTGTATTTGCTGTGTGTTATCCTAGTTATTGACACCTGATATTAGATACAGGCCAGATATTTTACAGTGTGGTATCTCCGTCAGACGCCTCACCTGTCTGTGGGCTACAAATTGTGTCATATCAGGCCTACATTCTACTGTATTTGCTGTGTGTTACCCTAGTTATTGACACCAGATATTAGCTACAGGCCAGATATTTTACAGTGTGGTATCTCCGTCAGACGCCTCACCTGTCTGTGGGCTACAAATTGTGACATATCAGGCCTACATTCCACTGTATTTGCTGTGTGTTACCCTAGTTATTGACACCAGATATTAGATACAGGCCAGATATTTTACAGTGTGGTATCTCCGTCAGACGCCTCACCTGTCTGTGGGCTACAAATTGTGACATATCAGGCCTACATTCCACTGTATTTGCTGTGTGTTACCCTAGTTATTGACACCTGATATTAGATACAGGCCAGATATTTTACAGTGTGGTATCTCCGTCAGACGCCTCACCTGTCTGTGGGCTACAAATTGTGACATATCAGGCCTACATTCCACTGTATTTGCTGTGTGTTACCCTAGTTATTGACACCAGATATTAGGTACAGGCCAGATATTTTACAGTGTGGTATCTCCGTCAGACGCCTCACCTGTCTGTGGGCTACAAATTGTGTCATATCAGGCCTACATTCTACTGTATTTGCTGTGTGTTACCCTAGTTATTGACACCAGATATTAGCTACAGGCCAGATATTTTACAGTGTGGTATCTCCGTCAGACGCCTCACCTGTCTGTGGGCTACAAATTGTGTCATATCAGGCCTACATTCCACTGTATTTGCTGTGTGTTACCCTAGTTATTGACACCAGATATTAGGTACAGGCCAGATATTTTACAGTGTGGTATCTCCGTCAGACGCCTCACCTGTCTGTGGGCTACAAATTGTGTCATATCAGGCCTACATTCCACTGTATTTGCTGTGTGTTACCCTAGTTATTGACACCAGATATTAGCTACAGGCCAGATATTTTACAGTGTGGTATCTCCGTCAGACGCCTCACCTGTCTGTGGGCTACAAATTGTGTCATATCAGGCCTACATTCCACTGTATTTGCTGTGTGTTACCCTAGTTATTGACACCAGATATTAGCTACAGGCCAGATATTTTACAGTGTGGTATCTCCGTCAGACGCCTCACCTGTCTGTGGGCTACAAATTGTGACATATCAGGCCTACATTCCACTGTATTTGCTGTGTGTTATCCTAGTTATTGACACCAGATATTAGCTACAGGCCAGATATTTTACAGTGCGGTATCTCCGTCAGACGCCTCACCTGTCTGTGGGCTACAAATTGTGTCATATCAGGCCTACATTCCACTGTATTTGCTGCGTGTTATCCTAGTTATTGACACCAGATATTAGCTACAGGCCAGATATTTTACAGTGTGGTATCTCCGTCAGATGCCTCACCTGTCTGTGGGCTACAAATTGTGACATATCAGGCCTACATTCCACTGTATTTGCTGCGTGTTATCCTAGTTATTGACACCAGATATTAGCTACAGGCCGGATATTTTACAGTGTGGTATCTCCGTCAGACGCCTCACCTGTCTGTGGACTACAAATTGTGTCATATCAGGCCTACATTCCACTGTATTTGCTGTGTGTTACCCTAGTTATTGACACCAGATATTAGCTACAGGCCAGATATTTTACAGTGTGGTATCTCCGTCAGACGCCTCACCTGTCTGTGGACTACAAATTGTGTCATATCAGGCCTACATTCCACTGTATTTGCTGTGTGTTATCCTAGTTATTGACACCAGATATTAGCTACAAGCCAGATATTTTACAGTGTGGTATCTCCGTCAGACGCCTCACCTGTCTGTGGACTACAAATTGTGTCATATCAGGCCTACATTCCACTGTATTTGCTGTGTGTTACCCTAGTTATTCACACCAGATATTAGCTACAGGCCAGATATTTTACAGTGTGGTATCTCCGTCAGACGCCTCACCTATCTGTGGGCTACAAATTGTGACATATCAGGCCTACATTCCACTGTATTTGCTGTGTGTTACCCTAGTTATTGACACCAGAAATTAGATACAGGCCAGATATTTTACAGTGTGGTATCTCCGTCAGACGCCTCACCTGTCTGTGGGCTACAAATTGTGTCATATCAGGCCTACATTCCACTGTATTTGCTGTGTGTTACCCTAGTTATTGACACCAGATATTAGCTACAGGCCAGATATTTTACAGTGTGGTATCTCTGTCAGACGCCTCACCTGTCTGTGGGCTACAAATTGTGACATATCAGGCCTACATTCCACTGTATTTGCTGTGTGTTACCCTAGTTATTGACACCAGATATTAGATACAGGCCAGATATTTTACAGTGTGGTATCTCTGTCAGACGCCTCACCTGTCTGTGGGCTACAAATTGTGACATATCAGGCCTAACATTCCACTGTATTTGCTGTGTGTTACCCTAGTTATTGACACCAGATATTAGATACAGTCCAGATATTTTACAGTGTGGTATCTCCGTCAGACGCCTCACCTGTCTGTGGGCTACAAATTGTGACATATCAGGCCTACATTCCACTGTATTTGCTGCGTGTTATCCTAGTTATTGACACCAGATATTAGCTACAGGCCAGATATTTTACAGTGTGGTATCTCCGTCAGACACCTCACCTGTCTGTGGGCTACAAATTGTGACATATCAGGCCTACATTCCACTGTATTTGCTGTGTGTTACCCTAGTTATTGACACCAGATATTAGATACAGGCCAGATATTTTACAGTGTGGTATCTCTGTCAGACGCCTCACTTGTCTGTGGGCTACAAATTGTGACATATCAGGCCTACATTCCACTGTATTTGCTGTGTGTTACCCTAGCTATTGACACCAGATATTAGATACAGGCCAGATATTTTACAGTGTGGTATCTCCGTCAGACGCCTCACCTGTCTGTGGGCTACAAATTGTGTCATATCAGACCTACATTCCACTGTATTTGCTGCGTGTTACCCTAGTTATTGACACCAGATATTAGCTACAGGCCAGATATTTTACAGTGTGGTATCTCCGTCAGACGCCTCACCTGTCTGTGGGCTACAAATTGTGTCATATCAGGCCTACATTCCACTGTATTTGCTGAGCGTTACCCTAGTTATTGACACCAGATATTAGCTACAGGCCAGATATTTTACAGTGTGGTATCTCCGTCAGACGCCTCACCTGTCTGTGGGCTACAAATTGTGTCATATCAGGCCTACATTCCACTGTATTTGCTGAGCGTTACCCTAGTTATTGACACCAGATATTAGCTACAGACCAGATATTTTACAGTGTGGTATCTCTGTCAGACGCCTCACCTGTCTGTGGGCTACAAATTGTGTCATATCAGGCCTACATTCCACTGTATTTGCTGTGTGTTACCCTAGTTATTGACACCAGATATTAGCTACAGGCCAGATATTTTACAGTGTGGTATCTCCGTCAGACGCCTCACCTGTCTGTGGGCTACAAATTGTGTCATATCAGGCCTACATTCCACTGTATTTGCTGTGTGATACCCTAGTTATTGACACCAGATATTAGCTACAGGCCGGATATTTTACAGTGTGGTATCTCCGTCAGACGCCTCACCTGTCTGTGGGCTACAAATTGTGTCATATCAGGCCTACATTCCACTGTATTTGCTGTGTGTTACCCTAGTTATTGACACCAGTTTTTAGCTACAGGCCGGATATTTTACAGTGTGGTATCTCCGTCAGACACCTCACCTGTCTGTGGGCTACAAATTGTGACATATCAGGCCTACATTCCACTGTATTTGCTGTGTGTTACCCTAGTTATTGACACCAGATATTAGCTACAGGCCAGATATTTTACAGTGTGGTATCTCCGTCAGACACCTCACCTGTCTGTGGGCTACAAATTGTGTCATATCAGGCCTACATTCCACTGTATTTGCTGTGTGTTACCCTAGTTATTGACACCAGATATTAGCTACAGCCCAGATATTTTACAGTGTGGTATCTCCGTCAGACGCCTCACCTGTCTGTGGGCTACAAATTGTGACATATCAGGCCTACATTCCACTGTATTTGCTGTGTGTTACCCTAGCTATTGACACCAGATATTAGATACAGGCCAGATATTTTACAGTGTGGTATCTCCGTCAGACGCCTCACCTGTCTGTGGGCTACAAATTGTGTCATATCAGACCTACATTCCACTGTATTTGCTGCGTGTTACCCTAGTTATTGACACCAGATATTAGCTACAGGCCAGATATTTTACAGTGTGGTATCTCCGTCAGACGCCTCAGCTGTCTGTGGGCTACAAATTGTGTCATATCAGGCCTACATTCCACTGTATTTGCTGAGCGTTACCCTAGTTATTGACACCAGATATTAGCTACAGGCCAGATATTTTACAGTGTGGTATCTCCGTCAGACGCCTCAGCTGTCTGTGGGCTACAAATTGTGTCATATCAGGCCTACATTCCACTGTATTTGCTGAGCGTTACCCTAGTTATTGACACCAGATATTAGCTACAGACCAGATATTTTACAGTGTGGTATCTCTGTCAGACGCCTCACCTGTCTGTGGGCTACAAATTGTGTCATATCAGGCCTACATTCCACTGTATTTGCTGTGTGTTACCCTAGTTATTGACACCAGATATTAGCTACAGGCCAGATATTTTACAGTGTGGTATCTCCGTCAGATGCCTCACCTGTCTGTGGGCTACAAATTGTGACATATCAGGCCTACATTCCACTGTATTTGCTGTGTGTTACCCTAGTTATTGACACCAGATATTAGCTACAGGCCAGATATTTTACAGTGTGGTATCTCCGTCAGACACCTCACCTGTCTGTGGGCTACAAATTGTGACATATCAGGCCTACATTCCACTGTATTTGCTGTGTGTTGCCCTAGTTATTGACACCAGATATTAGCTACAGGCCAGATATTTTACAGTGTGGTATCTCCGTCAGACACCTCACCTGTCTGTGGGCTACAAATTGTGACATATCAGGCCTACATTCCACTGTATTTGCTGTGTGTTACCCTAGTTATTGACACCAGATATTAGCTACAGGCCAGATATTTTACAGTGTGGTATCTCCGTCAGACACCTCACCTGTCTGTGGGCTACAAATTGTGTCATATCAGGCCTACATTCCACTGTATTTGCTGTGTGTTACCCTAGTTATTGACACCAGATATTAGCTACAGGCCAGATATTTTACAGTGTGGTATCTCTGTCAGACGCCTCACCTGTCTGTGGGCTACAAATTGTGACATATCAGGCCTACATTCCACTGTATTTGCTGTGTGTTACCCTAGTTATTGACACCAGATATTAGCTACAGGCCAGATATTTTACAGTGTGGTATCTCCGTCAGATGCCTCACCTGTCTGTGGGCTACAAATTGTGTCATATCAGGCCTACATTCCACTGTATTTGCTGTGTGTTACCCTAGTTATTGACACCAGATATTAGCTACAGGCCAGATATTTTACAGTGTGGTATCTCCGTCAGACACCTCACCTGTCTGTGGGCTACAAATTGTGACATATCAGGCCTACATTCCACTGTATTTGCTGTGTGTTACCCTAGTTATTGACACCAGATATTAGCTACAGGCCAGATATTTTACAGTGTGGTATCTCTGTCAGACGCCTCACCTGTCTGTGGGCTACAAATTGTGACATATCAGGCCTACATTCCACTGTATTTGCTGCGTGTTATCCTAGTTATTGACACCTGATATTAGCTACAGGCCAGATATTTTACAGTGTGGTATCTCTGTCAGACGCCTCACCTGTCTGTGGGCTACAAATTGTGACATATCAGGCCTACATTCCACTGTATTTGCTGCGTGTTATCCTAGTTATTGACACCTGATATTAGCTACAGGCCAGATATTTTACAGTGTGGTATCTCTGTCAGACGCCTCACCTGTCTGTAGACTACAAATTGTGACATATCAGGCCTACATTCCACTGTATTTGCTGTGTGTTATCCTAGTTATTGACACCAGATATTAGCTACAGGCCAGATATTTTACAGTGTGGTATCTCTGTCAGACGCCTCACCTGTCTGTGGGCTACAAATTGTGACATATCAGGCCTACATTCCACTGTATTTGCTGTGTGTTATCCTAGTTATTGACACCAGATATTAGCTACAGGCCAGATATTTTACAGTGTGGTATCTCCGTCAGACGCCTCACCTGTCTGTGGGCTACAAATTGTGACATATCAGGCCTACATTCCACTGTATTTGCTGTGTGTTATCCTAGTTATTGACACCAGATATTAGCTACAGGCCAGATATTTTACAGTGTGGTATCTCTGTCAGACGCCTCACCTGTCTGTGGGCTACAAATTGTGACATATCAGGCCTACATTCCACTGTATTTGCTGCGTGTTATCCTAGTTATTGACACCTGATATTAGCTACAGGCTGGATATTTTAAACTGTGGTTTTCCCGCACACAGTTCACATATAAGTTTGCTCCTTTCCCCTCAAGAAATGGAAAAGAAGAAGAGGGAGGAGCGTTAGCTCCTACCAACAATACTATACTTGGTTAGCTTACTCCTTAATTACCCCAGGTGGATTAGGGGTATAGTTCACTCAGAGGCAAATGGAATTTACATGCACCTGTGAACCGTGTATCTTGAGGGGTTGTAGTCTGGTAAAATTAAGGATACATTATAGGGCCAATATGGCCTATCGCAAAAAAACTAAAAAAGCAACACTAAAAAACAACTGACATTCACAGGTAACTACTGTATCTCAGTACAACAACTGTGCAAACAGAAGAAATGTATGAAAACTGCCGGCTCTGTTGATAGCTATAACATCTCTAAACTTGCTCTATTTCATCGTTCAGACCATTCGGCTACTGAGTTTGTAATGATTCCTTTCTGATTAATGTTCGGTTGCGATTCAGCACTCGGGGAGGTGGATTTTCTACTGGTGGTGTGACTGTGATTTGGAATAATTTATTGTGCCGCGATGTTTGTATTGTGGCGGTGTCCATTGATTCTTGCTCTGTTTGTGTTGTGTATATCGGAGGCCGGAGCCACACGTGACGACTAGTGTTGGGCGAGTACCGAGTAGTGGCGAGCGCGTTCGCTCATCCTTTTCTGTGGCCTCCCTGCTAACACCCTCACACCTCTCCAGTCCATCCTTAACTCTGCTGCCCGACTAATTCATCTCTCTCCTCGCTACTCCTCCGCTTCTCCCCTCTGCAAATCTCTTCACTGGCTCCCACTCCCTCAGTGTATCCAGTTCAGATTACTAATACTGACCTACAAGGCCATCTATATCCTGTCTCCTCCATATGTCTCTGAACTAATCTCCCAATACCTTCCCTCACATAATCTCCGGTCCTCCCAAGACCGTCTTTGCTCCTCACCCAACCACCTCCAAGACTTCTCTCGAATATCCCCCATCCTCTGGAATTCTTTGCCCCAACACGTCCAGCTATCAACCACACTCGGATCCTTCAGACGGAACCTGAAAACCCTTCTATTCAGGAAAGCCTACAGCCTGCAATGACCCCTCTACCTCCTCACCACTAGCGGAGCCACCGCCTCACCATCAGTGGAGCCACCGCCTCACCATCACTGGAGCTGCTGCAACCCCCCAACCTACTGTCTCCTTCCCCACCATCCTGTAGCATGTAAGCCCGTAAGGGCAGGGTCCTCTCCCCTCTGTATCAGTCTGTGATTGCTAGTTTGTATACTGTAAGTGATGTCTGTAATTTGTATGTAACCCCTTCTCATGTACAGCACCATGGAATCAATGGTGCTATATAAATCAATAATAATAATAATCACGTGACTATGTAAACCACAGAGTCGGTGTCAAAAGACAGATGCTGATAAATCTTGAGACCCTCCCCAGTGCTGTGTGCAGTGATCGAGCCCCATGGTGTAAAATGTCGCAGGTGCAGCAATCTCTCGGACCACATTTGTGTACACTCGGGGATAAATTCATAGAGACAAGTATTGACGACCTGCAGATAATATCTGTGGGTTCTTAGGTTACTGGTATGACCCCTCCTAAAGGTAAGGCCAAGGTTTTTTTCTGTATAATCGGGTCTTAAATTAAGAGATCCCAACATTTGTCAAGGATGTCTCTTATTCTTTGGGTGCCATTATTACACTGGGTAACGAAGTTAAAGCGCCCGGGTTTGTTTTTCTTGTTTGGTTCTTTGTCAGAGGAGCCCAGGACACGGCCACTCCATTGTTCAGATTACTGATCGTCCCATTTTCTAGGGAACACACTTTTTTCTGATTTTTCAGTGATACGCCGTCAGTCTGAGCTTTTGTCAGATTCTTTTCGTATGCGCCTTGCACTAATTTTTGAGGATATTTTTTCTCCAGAAATCTGGCCTTAAGAATCTCGTATTGTTCCTCATAGTCGCTTCATGGCTGCAATTCTTTCCAATACGTAAAAATTGACTGTGGGAGATTTTGCTTCCATTTACCGGAGTGTGCACGACGGAAATCCAATAAGCCGTTGCTATCCACTTTTCTGATAAAGGTTTTGGTCACCATGCGGCTGTCTTTGTGGCTAACTTCAAGATCTAGGAAAGTGATCTTATTTTTGTCTAAATTTGCAGTAAAAGTGATCCCCCCTTCGTTTGTGTTTAATTTATTAATTAATTCCCATTAATTTCACAGGATCAAGTACGTACCCAGCATGCACATGGGCAGAAGTGTGGACAGCACCAGCACCGGGACTCTGCCGCACACGGCATTGATTCCAGCCAGAGGCAACACTGAAGCCCTCAACCCTGGATCCCCGGATGAACCCTTATACTAAGGGGGAAATGTGTCGGGAATAAGAAGGAGCTAAGGATGGCTGATAAGTCCCAAGGCTGTGTGGAGTCTTCTTTTCATGGATGTTAATATTGAACTATGCACCTATTTATGGATTACTACCTCTATTGTGTGGGGTTTCTGAACGGTGATTTGATGTTCAGGTAATTATCTAACTTTACCTCATCTTACCATGTGAATGTTGTCCCATTAGTGGTTCTTGTGTCACAGGACTCTTGTGGGCGACATTGAGCGTTGATGTTCGTTGCCTGAAGTGTCGGCCCATGATGACCACTACTGAGACCATATACTCTGCCTAGATCATCTCTGTTGGGGTATTAATGTGATCCTGCATTTTGGCTGAATCTCCCCTGGATCATCCAGCAATAACTATGAGGTTTTCATCTCTCTATTAGAGTTTGGGCGCCACCGTCTAATATTGTTGTATGTGTGTTCTTTGTGTAGGATGTTTAGGGCACATTAGGGTCCTTAGGGCTCCCAACGTGGAGCGTGGCAGCATCACGTCTACAACTAGGGGCCAACCTCCGCTGGCCGGTAGGGTGAGATCAGCCCTTAGATAAGTTACTAGACTTTTTTCCCTATTGATCCTTCATTTTTTGCACCTTTTTTAATGATGATCAGGTGTTTTTGACCATTTTAAACACATTTATAAAGGTCCATTTTTAGAAGTCTACTTTTGTTATAATAATTGTAATAAAGTTCTTTCTTTTATGTGTATGTATGTGTATATATATGTGTGTATGTGTATGTGTGTGTGTGTATGTGTGTGTGTATATATATATACACACACACACACACACACATGATTGCATATATGCCATGCTTAGAAACTCTTTTCAGCTGATGTAATAGATGGGTGTAATGCTTAGGTTGCTATCCTTATCTATCGTACAAAATGAAAGTCATACCTCTGCTTCTCTGGCATTGTAGATAAGGATTGCTAACAGCTAAGCATATTGTATGTACTATTTTGCAAACGTAGTATTTTCAATGCCCTCCTCTATTATTATTTAAACTCTAAGAATATGTATGTGGGAGACAGAGGACGGCTCCCACCTGGTGCGGCCGTCATTCTCTCTCCATGTCGGCATGACAAATAAAGAATCTTACTTATTCAGGTATGGACGATTTCTAATTGGAAGACTAAAACTCCACTGACATTTTTCTCTGTTGTTAAATACACTTATAACGTCCCCGTTTTATCAGGAAGGGACGCAGGGTATGACCGGATCCTGACACACCCTTACACGTGGATGTGTGGACCCACTGTGCCACAGGCCTGCCCAGGACAGGGCACAGCAATGCGGCTGCTCACTGGCGCTCCTGATGGTGGAGACAGCCTGGGCTGCAGGTAGACACCCGGCGCCACTCCTGGGCCGATCCCGGTACTGCAGCTGCTGACACTGATTAAGGACTAGGGCTCCATTCAGACTAGTACATTCTGGAACCTCTACAGAACGGTTACTGACACGGATTCAGGCTACGTTCAGACTTGGCTTATTTGGAGACTAGTTCTAGCAGACGGGATAGAAATGGACCAGGGGAACAAGGTTTCAGGCTCTGGCTGCACACGGACCAGGGAAGCTTGTTCAGGTATTGGCTGCACACGGACCAGGGAAGCATGTTCAGGCATTGGCTGCACACGGACCGGGGAAGCATGTTCAGGCATAGGCTGCACACGGACCGGGGAAGCATGTTCAGGCATAGGCTGCACACGGAACGGACCAGGGAAGCATGTTCAGGTATTGGCTGCACACGGACCAGGGAAGCATGTTCAGACATTGGCTGCACACGGACCGGGGAAGCATGTTCAGGCATAGGCTGCACACGGAACGGACCAGGGAAGCATGTTCAGGCATTGGCAGCAAACGGACCAGGGAAGCATGTTCAGGCGTTGGCTGAACATGGACCAGGGAAGCATGTTCAGGCGTTGGCTACACACGGTCCAGGGAAGCATGTTCAGGCGTTGGCTGCACACGGTCCAGGGAAGCATGTTCAGGCGTTGGCTGCACACGGACCAGGGAAGCATGTTCAGGCGTTGGCTGCACAAGGACCAGGGAAGCTGGTTCAGGCGTTGGCTGCACACGGACCAGGGAAGCTGGTTCAGGCATTGGCTGCACACGGACCAGGGAAGCTGGTTCAGGCATTGGCTGCACATGGACCAGGGAAGCTTGTTCAGGCGTTGGCTGCACCCGGACCAGGGAAGCATGTTCAGGCGTTGGCTGAACATGGACCAGGGAAGCATGTTCAGGCGTTGGCTGCACATGGACCAGGGAAACTTGTTCAGGCATTGGCTGCACACGGACCAGGGACGCAGGTTTAGGACTCTGTCCCTTCGCTGGGCATTTTACTCTGTACCTCTTTAAGAAAATGGGGGTGCACGCACACACGGTGTGCTGCCAGGAAGTGCGTCGTGCACAAGCAGGAGACATGCCAGCAGAAGGGGCCGCGGTGCCAGAGCAGTGAGTATTCCAGCGTCCCTGAATGGAGGGTGAAGAACATCACGGTAGGGTTAATCATAAAAGTATATTAACCTGCAGAATAATAAACCCATGGACCAAAGGGCAATCATGAAGAGGCATCAATTACCAAAACAATATTATGGGGTCTTAGTGGAAGGAAAACCAAAACGGAGAAAGAAACCCCTTAAAAAATTAATTTTATTAATATTTATAAAAATACCAAAAAATCCTCTTGTAAGTAAAAAAGGCGTTATGGCGGGCCTAATACAGTTAATCCCAAGAAAATGTCCACTGGGATACAAAAAATAGCGAGTAGGGTTTGGTGCTAGTTAATAACACAAAAGGAAAAGTCTATGGAAGATGTATAGGGCGTCACACGATATGTATACCTTCCTTCCAGCAGAGGCTGGCACCCTGGGTAGCGAAATGGCGCCCCCGCTCTACGTCGACTGACCCTCAGAAGAGACTCCTTACCAGAGCCACCACCACCCCCTACATAACGTGCACGTCCTAGATATATGATGCTAGGTCCCTAGTCAGCAATGAGCCATGCAGGGATAAGAGGAAGGCGATAAGAATCTTTATTTTTATATAGCGCCAACATATTCCGCAGCGCTTTACAGTTTGCGCACATTATCATCACTGTCCCCGATGGGGCTCACAATCTAGATTCCCTTTCAGAGTATCAGGCGATCCTCTGATAAGGACGTAGTTCACATGTTTTTATATAAACGTCATCATGAATAGGAACAGATCGGTGAATTTTACTGACTCACTGCCTGGAAAAGTCCAGAAAACAAAAGCCCTGAGCCTGATGGAGCACCAAGGGGTAAGTGCTCCAGAGCCCGAGCTTCTCATAGCTTCCATTCACTTCAGTGGAGGGCATCTGTATATATGTTGCCCATTATCTCCCGCAGATCACAAGTTTGGTAGGTCACACATACAGACTCCTATAGATGACCCTATAGCGGCATGGTGAGTTATGCTATAATGCCTGTACGCCTCGGATTGTAGGAGTCATGCCCAGCTATGTGGCTAGGAATAGGTTAACTGTCTACATGAAGTACTATCAAACTCCCCAGGAGTCACTTGTGGAGTATAACGAGCTATTCTCCTGTAATCAGGGCAATAATGAGACATTGCTTCTAATTATCTCTCTGCACAGTCTTCCTTTCTTTCCTAATGACATTGAGACCCATTATCCAGGCTCCAAGCTGACGGAGACCAGCTCTTCAGCCAGAGCTAAAAGCAACATCTTCCTCATCACATCCAAAGCCCACTCTCCAGCCTTCAGCCTTGTGTCTTCCTTATTCACCCCAACCTGTGGTTCCGGGCATGCTGCTCATGGATGACCTACCAAACTCCTTGTCCCAACAGAAGATCTGTTTTAGCTCCTTGGTGCTCCTCTACATCTGCCATAACTGTTCCAACCTCATGACAACATCACTGAAACTATTGAAATGGCTTTTTCATTACACTATCAGGTGTGGTCACCCTGAACAGTATTAACCCATCCACCATAATTTCCTGACCACCCCAGACCTCTGATATCACTTATCTGCTTTATCTGTCTCAAGACTTTATCCATTTAACACTCCCACATCCTCACTGCATCCATCTTTATCTACTTGTCCCAAAAAGTGACAATTCTCCCATTGCCATCGTTTACCCCTCAGGCTCTGTGAAGGCCTCCATGTGCATTAGATAATAGTCAGCCAGACCTGACAAATTTACTGACCATAGTAACTCCAGCATTCTCATCTACTGTTCACTAAATCTAAAAGGTCTCCACGCACAATAAATTAACATGGGCTGATGGACGATCACTTGTTTTCATCGATTACAAGCGTTTGTTGTTCAGTTGGTCGAAACGATCATTCATTTCATCTAACAAGCTATTCATTATGGACAAAATTGGCAGTTCTCTATTGTGTGTTCGGGCTTCCTAAGATGCAATTCTTATCAAATGAACTCCTCACATCTGAGCAACTGCCACCTCTTCATCTGCTGATCACTTGATCGGAGATATCTTCCCCATATCATGGACCCCTCAGACCTATGTTAAGCCTACTCCTCATTTTCTAATATTGGGTCGCCCTCCCAGGGCTGTGGGGTACTCGGTACCAGGCCGGTATCAGTGGGATGTGTCACAGCAGCGGTGACCCGGACCGTGGCCCTGGGCGCCCAAGTAATAAAAAGATGTGAATGGTGGAATGTAGTTAGATGAATAGTTCGTGACGCCACCTGTGGTGCTCGGCAAGGGAGGTGTTAAGCCGACGCTGCATGCTGATCCGCTGGGACTGATGGTGTGGCGCAGCAAAGATGTAAAAGCTCCCCACAGGTGAAGCTATAGTCCCAGGGCAGTGTAGATGTGGTTGGCACGGGGGTGTAGCAATGCCGGAAGGGTAGGAAGCAGGAAGGAATGGAGGACACCAGGGAATGTAGTTCCAAAGCTTTACTCACAGTCTGTAGTGCCCGCTTCTGTGCCGTGCCCTCCGGGTCAGGGACTCAGTCAACCTCCAGGCAAGATGGAAAGCTCCCTTCCACACTCGGCCAACTTATGTGCCTTTCCTGAACGTCTCCTCTATAGCGCCTTAAGTGTGAAGATCTTGGGTCGCCCTCCCAGTGCTGTGGGGTACTCAGTACCGGGCCGGTAACAGTGGGATGTGTCACAGCAGCGGTGACCCGGACCGTGGCCCTGGGCGCCCAAGTAATAGGAAGACGTGAATGGTGGAATGTAGTTAGATGAATAGTTCGTGACGCCATCTGTGGTGCTCGGCAAGGGAGTTGTTAAGCCAACGCTGCATGCAGATCCGCTGGGACTGATGGTATGGTGCAGCAAAGATGGAAAAGCTCCCCACAGGTGAAGCTATTGGGTCGCCCTCCCAGGGCTGTTGGTTACTCGGTACCGGGCCGGTGTCAGGGGAATGTGTCACAGCAGCGGTGACCCGGTCCGTGGCCCTGGGCGCCCAAGTAATGGGGGAATGTAGTTAATGGAATAGTTTGTGACGCCACCTGTGGTGTTCAGCAAGGGAGGTGTTAAGCCGACGCTGCAGACAGATCCGCTGGGACTGATGGTGTGGTGCAGCAAGGATGTAAAAGCTCCCCACAGGTGAAGCTATAGTCCCAGGGTAGTGTAGTGGTGGTTGGCACGGGGATGTAGCAGTGCCGTAAGGGTAGGAAGCAGACAAGACACAGCGGGGTGCAATTTCTGTACCTTTACTTGATAACTGCAGTCCAGGGTCCTGATTACAGATGGTAACGGAACAGGCTAGCCTGGAAGCAACTCAGGGATTCTCTCTCAGCAGACGGGCTGTGCAGTCTCCTTCCTAACGCTGGTTTGAATGATGCACTCCAGTACTACGTTACTCTGAAGTTCCTCCTGTCAGATGTTCCCAAGAACCTTACTTGCACGGCAGACAGCTGTAGCCTCTCTCGGGGACTCTTTTCTCTCTCTCAGTCCTGGTTCTCTATCCAAGCTGCTGTTGTGCCTCAAGTCTTAGATGGGAATAGGGTATTTACAGCCTCCTACTCCTCTGGTATCTGCTGTAGGACCGTTAGTATCCGTACAGCCGTGGAGAACAGGCTCCAGTTCATGCACTCTCAAGCTGAGGGAGCTCTCCTTCCTAGCTCAACCTCCAGCTTCTCTCTCCACGTCTGCACACTTCACCCTCCGCAGACTAACTGACTACCCCTTCCTCCTGGCCCTCAGAGAGCACTCCTCCCCTTAATCCTGGATCAGAGTTTCCCCCTGCTGGCCAGGAGTGGAACTTTGTTGCATGTATGGATTGACTGCGAGAGAGACCCATCATTGCCTCCAAGCCTGGCATTACCTTCCCCTGGAGGAAGGCAAAGCCACTGTGGTGGCCATACTCTTGGGGGCGCCACACTATAGTCCCAGGGCAGTGTAGATGTGGTTGGTACGGGGATGTAGCGGTGCCGGAAAGGTAGGAAGCAGACAAGACACAGCGGGGTGCAATTTCTGTACCTATACTTGATATTGGCAGTCCAGGGTCCTGATTACAGATGGTATTGGAGCAGGCTAGCCTGGCAGCAATTCAGGAATTCTCTCTCAGCAGATGGGTTGTGCAGTCTCCTTACTAACGCTTATTTGCGGGATCTCCAGTACCAAGTTACACTGAAGTTCCTCCTGTCAGATGTACTCAAGAACCTCACTTGCACGGCAGACAGCTGTAGCCTATCTCGGGGACTCCTCTACTCCTGAGTCCCGGCTCACTATCCAAGCTGCTGTTGTGCCCTCAAGTCTTAGATGGGAGTAGGGCATTTACAGCCTCCTACTCCTCTGGTGTCTGTTGCAGGACCGTTAGTAGCCATACAACCGTGGAGACCAGGCTCAAGTTCATGCGCTCTCTCCAGAGATGAGCTCTTCCTCTCAGCGCTCCTTCCACACGTCTGCACACTTCACCCTCCACAGACTAACTAACCACTCCTTCCTCTTGGCCCCCAGAGAGCACTCCTCCAATTAATCCCGGTTCAGAGTTCACCCTGCTGGCCTGGAGTGGAACTGTGTTGCATGCATAGATTGACTGCGAGAGAGACCCTTCATTGCCTCCAAGCCTGGCATTACCCTCCCCTGGAGGAAGGCAAAGCCACTGTTGCGACCATACTCCTGGGGGCGCCACATTCCCCCTAGTGCAAGTCAGCACTCCTGGGCTGAACAAAAACATGAACATATAAACAGTTAGACAATAATAATTGTACAAGATTTAAAAATTAAAAAGTTACAAAAACCAAGAGTTTCAAAAATGGTCCGATGATGATAAGTCCAAGCATCAATGTCCATGGTCCATTCCTGGGCAAATGGTGAACTATATACAGGAAAGTTTTTGACCACACAAGTCCTGTGGTACAATGTCCATAAAACAAAACTGGCAAATCTAAAGGAAACTCTTACAGGTTACCTGTAGGCACAAAGCTTGAAAAACAGTACATATATACACATACAATTTCAACATTTACATTTATCTATATGCGATATCTGATGGGTGGTATCCCTTGTGTAATGCGGGTAGACCTGCGTAATACTGGTGTAGTGGGTAATGTACTGGATACACTACTGGGGGTTCTGCATGGCACAGGGATCCTAGATTGTCTGTGAACGCTTAGACTCACCAGGGGCATAACAGGTTCACCGCTGGCAGGGCGAGGGTTCTCTGGCTCCACTGCTGGTGTGGCATCTGCTGCCTGATTTTCCTGATCCTCAGGATTTCCTTGAGTCACATCTTCCTGTGCTACCAATTGGGGAAATGTCAACACCGGCACCCCTATAGCATCATTTACTTTACTCCAATTCGCAGGGAATTCCCCAAGTATTGTGTTGACCTTCTCTTCTTCCTCTGTTGGATGGATATTATCTGGTTCTTCCACTCTTTCCTTCAGCAGGTCAGGACATAGTTTCAGGTGATCTCTTGATATTGCTGCTGAGGTTTCTCCTACATCTTTGCTAAAAGGCATACCTTGGTATTATCAAAGTTTGAGGGCAGAATGGTATAAGGTTCAGCTTCCCATTGATCATCCAATTTGTGGAATCTTCTCTTCCTTTTCAAGATTTGTTCTCCCGGTGACAAAGGAACGGCAGGTGCATTTTGATTGTAAAGCTTTTCCTGCTTTTGTCTTGCCCGAGCTAGACTCTTTTCTATGCTTTCTTGAACTCTTCTGTACTGTTGTTGTCTTTCTGTATCCCAGTCATCATCTGGTGACGTTACTTCGGGCATAAGGACTCCCCTGTCCAAATCAATAGGCAGTTTACCAGGTCTTGCTCTCATTAAGTAGGCTGGGGTACAGTTGGTGGAATTTACTGGAATATGGTTGTAGAGGTCCACCAGATCTGGCAACTTCTCTGGCCACAGATTCCTCTCCTCCAAGGGCAAAGTCTTCAGGAGGTCAATCACTACCTGGTTCATCTTCTCACACATGCCATTGGTCTGTGGGTGGTACGGTGTTGTCCGGATCTTCTTACAACCATACAAGTTACAGAACTCCTGGAACACTTCGCCTCGAAAGCTGGACCTTGATCTGTAAGCACTCTTTCAGGATATCCATGTGGTCTACAGAAGTGCTGTTGGAATGCTCTGGCTGCTGTCCTGGCTGTCTGATCTTTGACAGGCACAACTACCAGGAATCTTGAGTAGTGATCCACAATGGTAAGAGCATAGATGTAGCCTGACCGGTTTGGAGCCAGCTTCACATGGTCCTGGGCTCCCAACTCAAGGGGCTGCTTGGTGATGATTGGCTGTAGAGGAGCTCTCTGGCTGTTTTGATCCTTTCTGCCCAGATAACATTGTCCACACTCCCGGCACCACCTCTAAATGGCTTTCCTCATACCAGCCCAGTAGAACCTCTACCGAAGCAATGCTTCCAACTTCTTCCATCCGAAGTGTCCAGCTCCATTGTGGTATGCTTCCAGGACCATTGATGCCTCTCTCTTTGGGACTATCACCTGCCAAACCAGCTCATGAGTACAGGCATTGATACTCCTCCGACACAGTTTTCCTTCATAGATGAACAGCCAGCCTCTCTCCTTCCACAACTGCTGGGTTTCTTCAGGAGCATCCGACTCTGGACGGGAGTCAGCTTGTGACAGTAGCTCCTTCACCAGGCGGACTGCAGGGTCACTATCTTGCGTTTCTGCCCAGTCATGATGGGGCAAAGGATTCAGGGTGACCTCCTTCAAGCCAGACCATCTGTTTCTCACTCCTTCAGCACGCTGGGCCGCAAGTGGCCGGTGGAAGGGAGGTAACTATTTCTTCAAGAGACTCAGGGTCTTCTCCTTCATCTGGTAGGTTAGGCATTCTGGACAGCGCATCAGCATTGGCATTCTTGTGCCCTGCCCGGTACTTGATGGTAAACTCATAGTTAGATAGCCAATCCATCCATCGCTGTTCCAGTGCACCTAGTTTTGCAGTGTCCAAGTGTGTCAATGGGTTGTTGTCCGTGAAGATAGTGAACTTGGCGGAGGCTAGGTAATGTTTGAACCTTTCGGTGACAGCCCAGACTATGGCAAGGAACTCCAGCTTGAAAGAACTGTAGTTATCAGGGTTCCTTTCAGTGGGGCGCAGCTTCCTGCTGGCGTAGGAGATCACTTTCTTTCCCATTCTGTACCTGCGACAGTACTGCTCCTAGTCCCACGTTGCTGGCATCAGTGTACAGCACAAAGGGTTTGTCATAATCTGGGTAGGCCAGAACTTCATCTCCTGTGAGAGCCATCTTCAATCTGGTGAAGGACCCTTCCAGCTCTTCAGTCCATTCAAAGGTGGAGTTTTTCTGTTTGATCTTCTTGGACTGCCCCACCAGAAGATTTTGCATAGGGGTGGCGATTTCAGTAAAGCCTTTGATGAATCTTCGGTAGTAGCCTTCCAGTCCGAGGAATTGGCGTACTTCATGGAGGTTGCTGGGCTTCGTCCAGTCCTGGATGACTGTGACCTTATCAGAATCATAGAATCATAGAATCGTAGAGTTGGAAGGGACCTCCTGGGCCATCTGGTCCAACCCCCTGCTCAAAGCAGGATTTGCTAAATCATCCCAGTCAGATGTCTGTCCAGCCTCTGTTTGAAGACTTCCATTGAAGGAGAACTCACCACTTCTCGTGGCAGCCTGTTCCACTCATTGATCACTCTGTCAAAAAGTTTTTTCTAATATCTAATCTGTGTCTCCTCCCATTCAGTTTCATCCCATTGCTTCTAGTCTTTCCTTGTGCAAATGAGAATAAAGTTGATCCTTCTACAATGTGACAGCCCTTGAGATATTTGTAGACAGCTATTAAGTCTCCTCTCAGTCTTCTCTTTTGCAAACTAAACATTCCCAAATCCTGCAACCTTTCCTCATAAGACAGGGTTTGCAGACCGGTCACGATTCTGGTCGCTCTTTTCTGAATTTGCTCCAGTTTGTTAATGTCTTTTTTAAAATGTGCCCAAAACTGGACACAATATTCCAGATGAGGTCTGACCAAAGAGGAGTAGAGGGAAATAATGACTTCACGTGATCTAGACTGTATGCTTCTGTTAATACATCCTAGAATTGTATTTGCCTTTTTTGCTGCTGCATCACACTGTTGACTCATATTCAGTCTGTGATCTATTAGTATACCCAAGTCTTTTTCACATGTGCTGTCACTTAGCCCTATTCCTCCCATTCTATATATGCTTTTTTCATTTTTATTGCCCAGATGTAGTACTTTGCATTTCTCCCTGTTAAAAACCATTCTGTTAGTTGCTGCCCACTTCTCCAGTTTATTTAAATCTTTTTGAATCCTCTCTCTCTCTTCTCTAGTATTAGCTATCCCTCCTAGCTTTGTGTCATCAGCAAATTTAATCAGTTTACCCTCAATTCCTTCATCTAAATCGTTGATAAAGATGTTGAACAATACAGGGCCCAGGACAGAGCCCTGTGGTACCCCACTTGAGACATCAGGATCTTGTGCCACACCTTCTGCACTGACCACATGACCGAGGTACTTCACCTTGGGCTTCAGGAGGTGGCACTTGGAGGGCTTCACCTTCAGGCCAAAATTAGACAAAGCTTCAAACACTTCAGCCAGGTGTTCCAGATGATCTTCATAGGTCTAGGAGAAAACAATGACAACATCCAGATACAACAGGACTGTCTCAAAGTTCATGTGTCCCAGGCAGGGCCGCCATCAGGGCATGACAGGCATTACACTTGTATGGGGCCCGGCGCCGCCCCGGTGATTAGGGGGCCCGCTTGGGCCCTGCGGCCGCGGCGGGCCCTGAGCACGCTGGGTGCTGCAGCCTGGTCCGCGCTCGCCACTCGGGTCCCGGCCGGGCCCCCCCTACAATTTGTTCATCGGTTCGGGGCCCCCCGTCCTCCCCCTCAGCCTGCTCTGGTGTTTTACATTCACTGAAGGTCCGACCAGCGCTTGGCTCCTCCTCCTCTCTCCCTCCCCCCCCCAGTGCACCATGGTCAGATGGCCATCCACACTCCAGCACCGCCCCTGGCTCATGTGACGTGACGTCACACGCTGCTCTTCACTTCTTCATTCCTGAGAAAGCAGAAGAGCGGTGTGCACGTGGCGTCGGCGTGGGACCGGGAGCGGCTGCAGGCCTGCAGCAGAGCAGAAGACATCTGTCCTGGACCCTGGGTGACCGTCTTGGTCTGACGGTGCGGTGGACGACCAGCGAGCAGGTAAGTCAAGTGAATATTCTTTTTATGTCTCTCTCATGTGTCTGTATGTGTCTGACTCTGGCTGCAGCCTGCTGATCATGGGGACATTGGGGGCCGGGGGCCTGTTGTTGGACTTGTCTCAGTCTGATCATGGGGGGAAGTCTGGGGGCCCTGGCGCTGGGGGCCGGTTGTCTAATCATGTGGGGGGGAATCTGGGGGCCCGGGGTGGCTGGTTGTGTCTGATCATGGGGGACAAAGAGGGTCCTGTGGGGACCCAGGGGCCTGGCTGATGGTGGGGGACCCAGGGGCCTGCCTGGCTGTCCATGGGGGGTCACCCAGGAGCCCGCCTTACTGTCTGTGGGGGGGTCTAGGGGACCCAGAGGCCTGAGCTGATGATGGGGGGGTCACTCAGGGGCCCGCCCGGCTGTCCGTGGGGGGGTCACCCAGGGGCCCGCCCAGCTGTCCGTGGGGGGTCACCCAGGGGCCCGCCCAGCTGTCCGTGGGGGGGTCACCCAGGGGCCCGCCCGGCTGTCCGTGGAGGGTCACCCAGGGGCCCGCCCGGCTGTCCATGGAGGGTCACCCAGGGGCCCGCCCGGCTGTCCATGGAGGGTCACCCAGGGGCCCGCCCGGCTGTCCGTGGAGGGTCACCCAGGATGATGATGGGGGGGACCCAGGGGCCTGGCTGTTCACAGAGGGGGGGTCTGAAGGGCCCAGCTGATAATGGGGGGGACCCAGGAGGCCCGGCTGATGATGGGGGGGCAGGGGGCTGATGGGGTGAGCCAGGGACCAGGGGGACAGATCTCCTGTGCCAAGATTACTAGGCACATTGTTGACTGTCTCCACCTGCATCTCAGCCCATAGTCCTATCCTTTTCGTCAGCACAGACTGTGCTGCACATGCACAGTACCAGCATGTTGACTGTCTCCACCTGCAGCTCAGCCTGTAGTCTTATCCTTTTAGTCAGCATAGACTGTGCTGACCAGTACCAGCATGTTGACTGTCTCCACCTGCAGCTCAGCCCGTAGTCCTATCCTTTTGGTCAGCACAGACTGTGCTGACCACCCAGTACCAGCATGTTGACTGTCTCCAAATGCAGCTCAGCCTGTAGTCCTATATGGGGTATCAGCCTACTCAGGACAAATTGCACAACTACTGTTAGGGTCCAATTTCTCATGTTACACTTGGGGAAAAACAAACATTGGGGGTGAAAAGATCATTTTTGTGAAAATAAAACTAGATTTTTGATTTTTTTTGCTCTACATTATAAACTGTCAAGCACTTGGGAGTTCAAAGTGCTCACCACACTTCTAGATAAGTTCCTTAAGGGGTCGACTTTACCGTAGCGTTTACTGATCGTTGGAACATACCCTAAAGAGTTTTTGAATTATGACTGTATAAAAGTTAGTAAACTAAATGGGGTGATCTCTCTTGACTCCTATTTTATTTTTTTTACATAATCACTTACAGTTACGTTTTGAGGTGTATTTACGTTCTATAATTTATCGGTTTTTAATAATTACCAATAAAGATATTTTTTTGTAGTGTATAATCAGTGATTATATATGCCATAATATACACTTTCCATTCATTTGGTGGGCAGGCTGAGGCGGCAGCGGTGGGCAGGCTGAGACGACTATTAGATTCTTCTTGACTGGGTGGTGGGCTCGGCAGCAACACCGGCTGTGTGAGTAAGTAACAAGTCCATGTATTCATTTGTCCACCATTTCAGTATGTGATTGTACTTACCGTATATATACATTGCTATTGGGGAGTCGAAGGGGGAGGGGGAAGGAATCATTGTATAAAGATTCCTTCCCCCTCCCCCTTCGACTCCCCAGTAGCAATGTATATATAAGCTACTGGATGATCCTGAGCTGCTGGAAAACCAAATGCCCAATGATAACATAAGGCAGCAGTGCTCAGGATAATCCAGTAGCGTAGAAGTGAAAGGTCGGAGGGATTTTGGAAGGTTTGCGTGGTGGAGGAGGAGTTAGGGTGGAGGTGGAACTTGGGGTGGAGCCTGGGCGGAGTCTCAAGGAGGGGCCCCATATATTTTGCCAGTATGGGGCCCCGAAATTCCTAGTGGCAGCCCTGGTCCCAGGCAGCACTCCATCAACCGTTGAAATGTTCCTGGAGCAGTGCAGAGCCCGAATGGCATATAGTTGAACTCACAGAGACCCATTGGAGTGGTAAATGCTGTTTTCTCCTTGTCTGCCTCTGCCACGGGAACCTGCCAATATCCACTGGTGAGATCCAAGGTGGAAAAGTAATTAGCAGTTTTAAGTGCAGCTAATGATTCCTCAATTCTAGGTAATGGGTAGGCATCTTTATGGGTAATGCTGTTAATTTTCCTGTAATCAACACACATTCTCATGGTACCATCCTTTTTCTTTACAAACACTATTGGAGCTGCCCAGGGGCTACAACTGTCTCTGATAACCCCTGGTTTCTTCATCTCTCTCAACATACTCTTAGCACATTGGTATTGTGTTGGGGGTATAGGTCTGTACCTCTCCTTTATGGGTGGATGGTCTCCGGTGGGGATATGATGTTGAACCCCTTTTGCCTGCCCAAAATCTAGTGGGTGTTTGCTGAATACTCTTGTGTCACTCTGTATACCCCATTTTTCTGGTAGGAGGGCGTAGAGTCAGTTCCCACCTGCAGTTGCTGACACCACTCCTCCATCTGCTTCACAGGGCCATTGTCCTCCACCTGATCGGATGAGACCAAGGGTTCTGCTGCCTGCAAAGAGTTATTAACAGTGAGCAGCTTAGTAACTGTGGCGTACCGAGGTATTGTGGCTTCCTCCTCCCCACAATTCAAAAGGCGTACAGGTACTTTCCCCTTTCGTACATCAACCACCCCTCTGGCTGTCAGGACAGTGGGCCTGCTATCAGAGTATACTGGTTCTACCAATGCCTGGTAATCTCTCCCTCTAAGACCTATAGCTGCCTGACACCAAACCAACATTTCATATCTGGGGGGTATGGCAATGGGGAAAGCATCACTCACTCTGACGCTGCCAATTTCTCCACCAGAGAGTTCTACCTGTTGTCTTTGCATCAGGGCTCGGATCTCCTTCTGCAGGACTCGTTGTTCACTGGACCCAGCATTCTCAGCCACCTGTTGCAACAAGACAATAACCTCGGACAGACAGTTTTCAATTACATTTGTACCAAGAGTCATCATGGGATTACATTCACGTCGATCAATATCAAAAACTATCAGACCTTGAGATTTTAGCTCTACCCGACCCACATTAACAGTAATCTCTTTACATTCTATCTGCGGCAAAGACTGACCATTACTGGCAACTACTGTCAGTTCATCAGTTGGGCCATGGGTAAGTTCTGAATCAGCCCAATACCGGCAAGGGAGGTGTTAAGTCGACGCTGTATGCAGATCCGCTGGGACTCATGGTATAGTGCAGCAAAGATGTAAAAGCTCCCCACAGGTGAAGATATAGTCCCAGGGCAGTGTAGATGTGATTGGCACGGGGATGTAGCAGTGCCGGAAGGGTAGGAAGCAGGAAGGAATGGAGGACACCAGGGCATGTAGTTCCAAAGCTTTACTCACAGTCTGTAGTGCCCGCTTCCGTGCCGTGTCCTCCGGGCCAGGGACTCAGTCAACCTCCAGGCGAGATGAAATGCTCCCTTCCACACTCCGCCAACTTATGTGCCTTTCCTGAACGTCTCCTCTATAGCACCTTAAGTGTGAAGATCTCCTAGTACTGAGTTACACTGCAGTTCCTCCTGTCAGATGTTGCCAAGAACTCTACTTGTACGGCAGACAGCTGTAGCCTGCTTCGGGGACTCTCTACTCCTAAGTCCCGGCTCTCTATCCGTGTTGCTGTTGTGCCCTCAAGTCTTAGATGGGAGTAGTGCATTTACAGCCCACTACTCCACCGGTGTCTGCTGCAGAACCATCAGTGTTCATACAACCTCGGGGACCGGGCCCTGGCCTTGCGCTTAGAACTTCTAGGCAGGGTTCTTCCTCTATCCCACGTCCTCTGTGTTCCCTTTTACTCCTACATTCCGCACTTGTCTTTTCCCTTCTATGAAAGCTCAGGCTAAAGGTCAATGTGCTTCTCCTTCTTTCCTTTCCCGTGCCAGCTGGCTCAGATCACTGAAGCAGCTGCAGCACTCCTTCCTTCATCCCTCTTCCAGGGATCCCCACACCGCTCCGAGTGGCTTCCTTCCTAACTGACCTCCTGTCAGACTGACCCTGTCATCCTAAACCATCCCGCTCATATATATATTCTGAACTCCACCCACCTCCCAGCACGTCTAGTGTTCCAAGCAGGGAACCACTAAAGGTGCTCTGCTTCTCTCTAAACAAGGAACCACACTGTGGTTGTGCTGAACTACTCTATTGTGTGGGGTGCGAGTGTTGGAGCGTGGTCAGGAGCCCCCCAACTTACCTGGATGGTGGGGTGTTATGATTGAGTCACCATAGGAGGCAAAAACAGAAATGCTAGCTAAGTCCAGAAAACCAGAGAGGTTGGCAACTATCGGATTGCAGACCCCTGATCCTATCCACAACAACTAACAGTAGCCGTGGGGGGTTCCTACGATGCCCTAGACCCCTCGATCACAGCAGGAGAATTAAATAGGCCTAAAGAAAGGGGAAATCTAAACTGCCCCAGAGCAGACCCCAAAGCAATAGGCAGCCACCAACATATAATGACGGTGAAGCAAGATGAAAACACTAACACAGACAGAAAGATAGACTGAGCAAAGACGGGGCCCAAGATAACTAGATAGGAAAGGACAGGAAGGCTGCTGTCTGCAATCCATGAAAAACCCTATGAAAATAAGAGCCAACAGACTGACAGTAAAAAAGGCCCTGAAGACACTAGGCTTCAAAAAAGCTATGTCAGTACTCAGGAATATTCTGAAGACAGAGCAACCGGCAAAAGGAGACTCAGCTCACCCCAGCAGGGAATGGCAGAATCCAGAAAAGCAAGGAAAACAAAAACAAAACACAAATGCTAACAGGCAAAGCAGAATACTTGGCTTTAGAGGAGCAGGAATCAGACTGGTGTCCTAGAAGTCCACAGAGAAATCACCCGCAGGGCAGAAGGGCGTCAGCAGCCTTATATCCAGTCCGTGACTCCACTCAGCCAGTCATCCTCATTAGGCTCAGGTGCCTGGTAATCAGGCTCATTACCTTCCTTTACCAGAATAGGGAGTTCACCAGACCTCAGTGACGAAGGGGAAAATGAACTCACAACAGTACCTCCCCCTTGAGGAGGGGTCACCGAACCCTCAACCACGCCACCAGGGCGACCAGGGTGAGCCCGATGAAAGGCACGCACCAATCTTTTGGCATGAATATCAGAGGCAGAGACCCAGGAATTATCCTCCTGACCATAACCCTTCCAACTTAACCAAATACTGGAGTCTCCGTCTAGCCAGACGGGAATCCAGTATTTTCTCTACCTCATATTCCATGTTACCGTCAACCAATACAGGGTCTGGAGGTGCCACCCCAGGAACAACAGGTTCAACAAACCTCTTCAACAAGGACTTATGGAACACATTATGGATCTTAAATGTGACAGGAAGAGCCAAACGAAAAGAGACCGGATTAATAATCTCCAAAATCTTGTAAGGTCCAATAAATCTAGGCTTAAACTTAGGAGAAGCCACCTTCATAGCAATATTTTTTGATGATAACCACACCATATCACCAATCTTAAACTGGGGACCAATGGTCCTATGTCGATTGGAAAACCGCTGGGCCTTTTCCTGGGAGAGAGATAATTGGGCACAATTTTTGCATATCGTGCAAACATGCCAAGAGATGCAAATCATTTACCTCCATGTACACTGGTTTGATTTACAACATCAGGGATTTCATTAATTGTAACACCCCTATTGTTGTTTATCTTATTGAATGTACTTCTTGTTCAATTCAATATGTAGGTTGTACGACTTGTCCTCAAACAGCGGATACGCAGACACATGTCTGATACACTAAATCCTTCCGCAGTGAATGTTTCTGCAGTCTCGAGGCACTTTGTTACTATTCATAATAGGTGCCTGGATTCTCTCACATTCACCGGCATTGAAAAGGTTTACAAACCAGTCAGGGGAGGGGACCACCGCAGAACGATGCTCAATCCAGAGTCTTTCTGGATTTATAAATTGGGCACTAGAATACCGCATGGTATGAACAAGAGGAGAGATCTAATCCTGCAGGATTCTTAGGTATCCCTTTCTCTTGTTCATGCCATTCAAATGTGTGGTCCCTTTTTTTTTTTTTTTTTTTTTTTTTTTCCTCTCCAGTAAATAACTTAGACATTTTCACAGCTAGATATATGAGGGGTACTTAACACAGGGTATATATTTGTACATATATATATCTTTGAAAGAAAATTGTAAATGAATGAAACAATGGTGTTTTTTTTTGTTTTTGTTTTTTTTTTTGCTGCAGTATTTTTCTTTTTCTTTCTTTTTGTTGTAATGCAATCAATTCCCACCATTTGATAACATGCTACGTACAAATTGTTCGCAAATTATAAGATCCTTGTTATAACGCTATCAGAGTACATTATGGCTTCCTTTAAATACCTATATGATTTTTTAACTGCTTTATATGTGATATATCAAGTAAAAAAAAAATTCTTTATAAAACATTTTTTTTTTTTTTTTTTTCCTTGATCTGTTTATTATTATACCCTTCGTATGTGTTGGTTTCCATGCATTGTACACTTTTTTCAAATTTGGTTTTGTCTATGTTAAATGTAATGGGTGTGTTTTTCACCTAATTGAATCACCTGTTTCCTTGACATGTTTTGCACTTAAATATCTGTTTGGAGACCTCCTTTACGCATTCCATGATTAAGCCCTTTCAGGGTGAAACGCGTAGGAAAGTGCTCCCCTCCATACACCTCTTTATGTTCTTTTTACTTGATGGTAAGAAGATTTTATATTTTCAATAAAGCAATTGTTATTTTATCTCCTGGAGACGCTGGAAAATCTTTTTCTATGTTGTGCAGAGACAACTTATCCACCACTTGGTCCCAGATCTGGTGCATTCTCTCCACCACAGTGTCAACACCTGGGCAGGCAGAAGGCTCCACCTGCCCTGAAGAAAATCGAGGATGAAACCCAAAGTTACAAAAAAAAAAAGGTGACATCAAAGTGGCAGAACTAGCTCTATTATTTAAAGCAAACTCGGCCAAAGGCAAAAATAAAACCCAATCATCCTGATCAGCAGAAATAAAACATCTCAAATACGACTCCAAGGTCTGGTTTGTTCTCTCTGTCTGCCCATTGGTCTGAGGGTGAAAAGCAGAGGAGAAGGACAACTGAATTCCCAGCTTGGAACAGAAAGTTCTCCAAAATCTAGACACAAACTGAACTCCTCTGTCAGATACAATGTTCTCAGGAATCCCGTGTAAGCGAACCACCTGTTGCAAAAACAGGGGCACCAACTCAGAGGAAGATGACAACTTAGTGAGTGGTACAAGATGAACCATCTTAGAGAACCTATCATAAATCACCCAAATAACAGTCATTCTTTGAGAGACCGGCATATCAGAGATGAAATCCATTGAAATATGGGTCCATGGCCTCCTGGGGACCGGCAAAGGCATCAACAACCCACTAGAGCGAGAACAAGATTTAGACCGGGAGCAAGTCCCACAGGACTGCACAAAATTCCTGACATCATGAGACAAGGTGGGCCACCAAAAATAGTGACTCACCAGATCTCTAGTACCAAAATACCTGGATGACCAGCCAAAGCAGAGCAATGAACTTCAGACATCACTCTCTTCTTCCACTGGTCAGGAACATACAACTTTCCACTGGGACAACGCTCAGGTTTGTCCTCCTGGAACTCTTGCAGAGCAAGTCTCAAATCGGGCGAGATGGCAGAAAGAACTACCCCCTCGCCTAAGTTGGTAGCAGGCTTGGTCACCACAGGAGAATCAGCAAAGAAACTCCTAGAGAGTGCGTCTGCCTTGACATTCTTAGTTCCAGGAAGAAAAGAGACCACAAAATCAAAACGTGTTAAAAAAAAAGGCCCACCTAGCCTGTCTAGGGTTCAAGCGTTTAGCCGACTCTAGGTAAATCAAATTCTTGTGGTCAGTGAGGACCACAACTTGATGTTTAGCTCCCTCCAAATAATGTCTCCACTCCTCAAATGCCCATTTCATGGCCAACAGTTCCCGATTCCCCACATCATAGTTACGTTCAGATGGAGAGAACTTTCGGGAAAAGAAAGCACAGGGATTCATTTTAGATGTTACAGGATCCTTTTGGGACAAAACAGCTCCTGCACCAATCTCAGAAGCATCCACCTCTACCTGGAACGGGAGTGAGACATCAGGTTGCCGCAAAACCCGGGCGGAGGTAAATCTTCGCTTCAGCTCCTGAAAGGAAGTAACAGCCTCAGGAAACCAATTCAACACATCAGCACCCTTCTTAGTCAGATCAGTCAATGGCTTGGCAATACTAGAAAATTTTGCTATAAATTTCCGATAAAAATTAGCAAAACCCAAAAACTTCTGGAGGGCCATCAAAGAAGTGGGCTGAACCCAATCATAAATGGCCTGTACCTTGGCCGGGTCTATTTCAATAGTTGACGGAGACAAAATAAATCCCAAAAATGAAATCCTCTGTACTCCAAAAAGGCATTTCGATCCTTTGACATACAGGGAATTCTCCCTCAAGATCCGGAACACAGTCCGAATATGTTCCACATGAGAATCCCAATCCTTGGAGAAGACCAAAATATCATCCAGATAGATAATCAAAAATTTATCGACAAAGTCTCGGAAAATATCGTTCATGAAGCACTGGAAGACAGAAGGGGCATTAGTGAGCCCAAAAGACATCACCAGGTACTCAAAATGTCCCTCCGGAGTATTAAACGCCGTCTTCCATTCATCCCCCTGCTTAATGCGGATAAGATTATACGCCCCCCTGAGGTCAAGCTTGGTAAACCAGCAAGCACCTCTAACTCTAGAGAATAGATCCAAAATCAGGGGTAACGGATACTGATATTTAATAGTAATTTTGTTGAGGGCACGATAATCAATACAAGGCCTTAACGAACCATCCTTTTTGGCCACAAAAAAAAACCCGGCACCTAAGGGTGAAGAGGATGGTCTAATATGACCCTTCTCCAACGCCTCCTTAATATAGGACCGCATAGCCTCGTGCTCGGGTACAGATAAATTGAAGAGCCGACCCTTGGGAAATTTACACCCCGGGCTCAGTTCAATTGCACAGTCATAACTCCTATGAGGAGGCAAGGACGCAGACTCATTCTCACTAAATACATCATAAAAGTCCGCCAAATAGTCAGGAACATCATGCGACTGAGGAGAGGTGGAAAAAAACGGAGCCTCACTAAAGGCACACCGACAACCCCAACTCACCACAGACACAGATTTCCAATCCAAAACTGGATTATGAATTTGCAACCAGGGAAACCCCAGAACAACGGCATCATGCAGACCATGCAACACCAAAAATCTGCAATTTTCTTGATGGTCTGGGGTGACCCGCATGACCATCTGGGTTCAAAACTGAGGTTTATTTTTAGCCAAAGGAGTAGCATCAATCCCCCTCAAAGGGATAGGCGTCTGCAGAGGTGTCATCGGAAATCCACAACGTTTAGCAAAATCCAAGTCCACTAGGTTTAGCGCTGCTCCCGAATCCACAAAAGCCTTGGCGGAAAATGTGGACAGGGAGCAGATCAGAGTAATTGCCAGAAGAAACTTAGGTTGAACACCACCAACAGAAAACGTGTGTGCAAAGCATTTCTCTCGTTTAGGACAAACAGAAATAATATGCGAGGCATCTCCACAGAAAAAACACAGCTTATTACGCCTTCTGAACTCCTGACATTGCGACTTAGACAAAACTCTATCACATTGCATAGGTTCAGACGTCTGTTCAACCGGTGGCAACACCTCTCGTGCAATCCTGCGTTCATGTAAACGCCGATCAACCTGAATGGCTAATGACATAGAATCGTCCAGACCAGGGGGAACAGGAAATCCCACCATAGTATCTTTTACGGCTTCTGACAAACCCTTCCGAAAGAGAGCAGCCAAGGCATTATCATTCCAGGTAGTAAGGACCGCCCACTTTCGGAACTTTTGACAGTACAACTCTGCAGAATCTCGACCCTGGTTCAATGCCAACAGGGTCTTTTCAGCCTGATCAATAGCATTAGGTTCGTCATACAACAACCCCAAAGCTTGAAAGAATGCGTTCACATTAGTCAGAATAGGATCATCTGGTTTCAAAGAAAACGCCCAATCCTGGGGATCGCCACGCAGCAAAGAGATGACAATTTTAACCTGCTGCGTGGAGCTCGCTGACGAGTTAGGCTTCAAGGCAAAAAATAATTTACAATTATTTTTGAAACTCAAAAATTTAGATCGATCCCCAAAAAATACATCAGGTGTAGGGATCTTTGGTTCAACAGCATGCGAACGAGCAAGGTAGGCGGAAATTCCCCGCACTTCCGCAGCGAGCTGCTCCACACGATCAGACAATTGCTTTATCTCCATTGAGAGAAAAAAAATTCCCTCTACGGCCTCAGAGATATAGAGGAAAGAATATACACACACTTTTTTTTTTTTTTTAAACACAATTCTTTCCTGCTATTGAGTACCCTAGGATCTGCGGTATGGCGGGTGATTCTGTTATGATTGAGTCACCGTAGGAGGCAAAAACAGAAATGCTAGCTAAGTCCAGAAAACTAGAGAGGTTGGAAGCTATCGGATTGCAGACTCCTGATCCTATCCACAACAACTAACAGTAGCCGTGGGGGGGTTCCTACGATGCCCTAGACCCCTCGATCACAGCCGGAGAATTAAATAGGCCTAAAGAAAGAAAGGGGAAATCTAAACTGCCCCAGAGCAGACCCCAAAGCAATAGGCAGCCCCCAACATATAATGACGGTGAAGCAAGATGAAAACACTAACACAGACTGAAAGATAGACTGAGCAAAGACGGGGCCCAAGCTAACTAGATAGGAAAGGACAGGAAGGCTGCTGTCTGCAATCCGTGAAAAACCCTATGAAAATAAGAGCCAACAGACTGACAGTGAAAAAGGCCCTGAAGACACTAGGCTTCAAAAAAGCTATGTCAGTGCTCAGGAATATTCTGAAGAAAGAGCAACAGGCAAAAGGAGATTCAGCTCACCCCAGCAGGGAATGGCAGAATCCAGAAAAGCAAAGAAAACAAAAACAAAAACACAAATGCTAACAGGCAATGCAGAAAACTTAGCTTTAGAGGAGCAGGAATCAGACTGGTGTCCTAGAAGTCCACAGAGAAATCACCCGCAGGGCAGAAGGGCGTCGGCAGCCTTATATCCAGTCCGTGACTCCATTCAGCCAGTCATCCTCATTAGGCTCAGGTGCCTGGTAATCAGGCTCATTACCTTCCTTTATCAGAATAGGGAGTTCACCAGACCTCATTGACGAAGGGGAAAATGAACTCACAACAGTGGGGCACCACACCTTAGGAGAAGGTGCAGTACCTCTGTGGCAACTGAGCCTCAGGGGCGCCACAATATCATGTCCCAATCAAATGAACTTAGGAAGCCCTCACAACTGTAATAACTTATTCTTCCTATTATTCTAACCCCTGGATATAAGATCACATCCTGATCTCATGAACCTCGCAAACCTTCAGTAATTGTTCCCTTTCCCTCTTTTGATTTCTAGATCCATTCTCCAATTTTTGAACCACTCTCCATAATCTTTGAAAATTCTTGGAGAACAGGAGAAATCCCAGAAGACTGGAGAAGAGCAAATGTTGTTCCTATCTTCAAAAAGGGGAAGAAGGTGGACCCAGGCAACTATAGGCCGGTGAGTCTGACTTCTATACCAGGAAAGATCTTTGAACAAATTATTAAACAACATGTATGTCAATACCTGGATAAGAATGAAGTGATTAACCAGAGTCAGCATGGGTTTGTAACTAATAAGTCATGTCAGACTAACTTAATTTCCTTCTATGACGGAATCACTGATTGGGTGGATCAAGGAAATGCTGTAGATATAGTATATCTTGACTTCAGCAAAGCATTTGACAAAGTCTCTCATACAATCCTTATTGAAAAAATGACTAAGTATGGAATGGACAAGGCAACTGTTAGGTGGATTCATAACTGGCTTAGTGATCGGACCCAAAGAGTGGTCGTAAATGGCTGCACATCCAGTTGGAAGAATGTCTCAAGTGGGGTACCACAGGGCTCTGTCCTGGGCCCTGTATTGTTCAACATCTTTATCAACGATTTAGATGAAGGAATTGAGGGTAAACTGATTAAATTTGCTGATGACACAAAGCTAGGAGGGATAGCTAATACTAGAGAAGAGAGAGAGAGGATTCAAAAAGATTTAAATAAACTGGAGAAGTGGGCAGCAACAAACAGAATGGTTTTTAACAGGGAGAAATGCAAAGTACTACATCTGGGCAATAAAAATGAAAAAAGCATATACAGAATGGGAGGAATAGGCCTAAGCAACAGCACATGTGAAAAAGACTTGGGTATACTAATAGATCACAGACTGAATATGAGTCAACAGTGTGATGCAGCAGCAAAAAAGGCAAATGCAATTCTAGGATGTATTAACAGAAGCATACAGTCTAGATCACGTGAAGTCATTATTTCCCTCTACTCCTCTTTGGTCAGACCTCATCTGGAATATTGTGTCCAGTTTTGGGCACCACATTTTAAAAAAGACATCAACAAACTGGAGCAAGTTCAGAAAAGAGCGACCAGAATGGTGACCGGTCTGCAAACCCTGTCTTATGAGGAAAGGTTGCAGGATTTGGGAATGTTTAGTTTGCAAAAGAGAAGACTGAGAGGAGACTTAATAGCTGTCTACAAATATCTAAAGGGCTGTCACATTGTAGAAGGATCAACTTTATTCTCATTTGCACAAGGAAAGACTAGAAGCAATGGGATGAAACTGAATGGGAGGAGACACAGATTAGATATTCGAAAAAACTTTTTGACAGAGTGATCAATGAGTGGAACAAGCTGCCACGAGAAGTGGTGAGTTCTCCTTCAATGGAAGTCTTCAAACAGAGGCTGGACAGACATCTGACTGGGATGATTTAGCAAATCCTGCTTTGAGCAGGGGGTTGGACGAGATGGCCCAGGAGGTCCCTTCCAACTCTATGATTCCATGTCATGAACTCCTGAAATGTAGTGCCTCCTCCATCTTCACATTCTGACACCTAGATCTAAGATACTGTAAGTGCATTATGTCTGACACTCCTCAGAAATGAAATAAGGCAACCATCCAATTTTTGAACCCCTCATATCTCTCTTATCTTCTAATCATCTAAGACACCTTGGTATCTCAAGAACCCCTTAAGGTCCTGTCACACTTAGTGATTCACCAGTGATCCTGACCAGTGATATGACGCGGTCAGGATCGCTGGTGCATCGCTAAGTGGTCGCTAGTGTGCTGCCACACAGGCAGATCACACCAGCGACATAGCGGGGGTCGGGGATCACTACTTACCTGTCAGACGAGGCGATCCTGCGTCCTCCCGTCCGCGTCCACGCCCAGGCTGTTCTTGTGCGATCAGCGATAACCAGCGGGGGAGCGGTCGGAGGTATCACACATAGCTATATCGCTATAATGTCACAATAACCAGTGACGTTATAGCGATATTGCTAGCAATATCGCTTAGTGTGACAGGGCCTTTAGACTTGTAGTAACTCTTCCATCCTCTGTTTCTGATCACTTCATGAACTTACGATCCCCTCAGACGATCCTCATCTGCTAACCCCTAGACCTAGGATAAGCTGATATCTCTGAAGCCCTCTGGACCTGTTGTGATTTCTCCATCCTAATCTACTAAACCATAGATCTAAGGTAACTTCCCTGTCACATGAATGCATCGGCTTGTCCGTGCTGCTTAGGTGCACAGATCATCATGATACTATTACAATGCGAATAGTGACCAATCATTTGTTCCTGGGGACAGTTTTCAGACCATCTCACTTCATCTCACCAGTAGTCCTTTCTGGATTAATATAGAAATTTACGTATTGTGGTGAGCTACCGCTGTGTCCACTAGGGGGCGTTGTATGGATGTCCCAGGAGAGTGGATGAATGGCAAGATACTGAATAACTGTTATGTACCTCAAGGTGGGTGGCCTTGAGATGGAGACTTATGTATGTGTGTGGATCAGCAATGACATTGCTGCGGTGTTGCTTCTATGTGTCAGGGAGAAGTCTCCAGGCAACTAGAGAGATGGGCGAGCCTGGTTAAACACACCCCCTGTGTGGGTTTGTAAGTAAAGAACACTGTTGTAAAGAGTGTGTAAATGCCTGAAGGACCTGTGATGAGGTCAGAGTCATGTGACCTGGTGGGCGTGGCTATGGACCATATAATGTGGCCAGGGTAGGTCACATGGGGGTGAATGCTGGGATCCGGTTGGTCCAGTGTGGAAGGTCCCGCTGAGATGGGGCTTCCTGCCTGACTGCACGTGTGGACGCTGTGAGTAATGGCTGCAAGTCCCTGAGAGTTCCCTGGAGGGAATGAATGTCTGCAGTATGGAGAAGCAGCCATGAGAACCCTGACGGGGTGAGATATAACTGAGGCTGAAAAGCCTGCGTATTGGACATTGCTGACAGAGTGAAGCTCTGTCATGGACGCTATGCCGTTTATATATTGCTGGTCATGGTTTATGATGTTTAATAAACCGCATGGACTATACTGGTTTATGGAAAACCTGTGCCGGATCTGGTTTTGTGGCTGCTGAGCGAGTGATCCCCTACTTAAATGACAGCGCTACCTCGCAGTATGGACAAATGGATGCATGTCTACAGCTGCCAGGAGCTGACCCTGGCATTCGGCCGCTTTATGAGGATGACCGCTGTGGAATATTCCATAGTCATGAGGTCATTCAGAAGAAGGGTCTCATTGCGAGGAGACGTGCACAGGGCTAGCGTGAGACAGACCCCTGGAGGAAACGTGCAGGGCCGGCCTATAATCACAGCAGTCAGGACGCAGACACCCAATTCAATTATCCAGTTCAGCTGATTTGATAATGTGCATGTGGAAGGAGCGAGCTGGCGGGACGGACATAATGAAGCCCTTAATCACAGGCCAATTATCCTTATTACCAGCAGTTTACAGGGAAAACCTGCAATAATGGGTTTACCCAGAGCAATTGTACATGTATAAAATGACTCATTATAATTCATGAACAATTCATACTTCTAAAAGAGAGCGGGACGCATGTCCACCCCTCATGTATGAAAGACCGTAAAACCTGGACATATAACGTGCTTAATAAAAAAAGTACACATTTCATGTTACTGTGTAAAATATAAAACATCCACATATCACAGGATGTGGAGAATACAGGAGGTGTGTGATACATGAGGAGGTACAGTACATACAGTGTAGAGGGTACAGGAGGTGTATGATACATGAGGAGGTACAGTACATACAGTGTAGAGGGTACAGGAGGTGTGTGATACATGAGGAGGTACAGTACATACAGTGTAGAGGGTACAGGAGGTGTGTGATACATGAGGAGGTACAGTACATACAGTGTAGAGGGTACAGGAGGTGTATGATACAGGAGGAGGAATAGTACATACAGTGTAGAGGGTACAGGAGGTGTATGATACATGAGGAGGTGCAGTACATACAGTGTAGAGGGTACAGGAGGTGTATGATACAGGAGGAGGTGCAGTACATACAGTGTAGAGGGTACAGGAGGTGTACGATACATGAGGAGGTACAGTACATACAGTGTAGAGGGTACAGGAGGTGTATGATACAGGAGGAGGAATAGTACATACAGTGTAGAGGGTACAGGAGGTGTATGATACATGAGGAGGTGCAGTACATACAGTGTAGAGGGTACAGGAGGTGTATGATACAGGAGGAGGTGCAGTACATACAGTGTAGAGGGTACAGGAGGTGTACGATACATGAGGAGGTACAGTACATACAGTGTAGAGGGTACAGGAGGTGTATGATACATGAGGAGGTACAGTACATACAGTGTAGAGGATACAGGAGGTGTATGATACATGAGAAGGTGCAGTACATACAGTGTAGAGGGTACAGGAGGTGTACGATACATGAGGAGGTACAGTACATACAGTGTAGAGGGTACAGGAGGTGTATGATACATGAGGAGGTACAGTACATACAGTGTAGAGGATACAGGAGGTGTATGATACATGAGAAGGTGCAGTACATACAGTGTAGAGGGTACAGGAGGTGTACGATACATGAGGAGGTACAGTACATACAGTGTAGAGGGTACAGGAGGTGTGTGATACATGAGGAGGTACAGTACATACAGTGTAGAGGGTACAGGAGGTGTGTGATACATGAGGAGGTACAGTACATACAGTGTAGAGGGTACAGGAGGTGTGTGATACATGAGGAGGTACAGTACATACAGTGTAGAGGGTACAGGAGGTGTATGATACAGGAGGAGGTGCAGTACATACAGTGTAGAGGGTACAGGAGGTGTACGATACATGAGGAGGTACAGTACATACAGTGTAGAGGGTACAGGAGGTGTACGATACATGAGGAGGTACAGTACATACAGTGTAGAGGGTACAGGAGGTGTATGATACATGAGGAGGTACAGTACATACAGTGTAGAGGATACAGGAGGTGTATGATACATGAGAAGGTGCAGTACATACAGTGTAGAGGGTACAGGAGGTGTACGATACATGAGGAGGTACAGTACATACAGTGTAGAGGGTACAGGAGGTGTACGATACATGAGGAGGTACAGTACATACAGTGTAGAGGATACAGGAGGTGTACGATACATGAGGAGGTACAGTACATACAGTGTAGAGGGTACAGGAGGTGTATGATACATGAGAAGGTGCAGTACATACAGTGTAGAGGGTACAGGAGGTGTACGATACATGAGGAGGTACAGTACATACAGTGTAGAGGGTACAGGAGGTGTACGATACATGAGGAGGTGCAGTACATACAGTGTAGAGGGTACAGGAGGTGTGTGATACATGAGGAGGTACAGTACATACAGTGTAGAGGGTACAGGAGGTGTGTGATACATGAGGAGGTACAGTACATACAGTGTAGAGGGTACAGGAGGTGTGTGATACATGAGGAGGTACAGTACATACAGTGTAGAGGGTACAGGAGGTGTATGATACATGAGGAGGTACAGTACATACAGTGTAGAGGGTACAGGAGGTGTGTGATACATGAGGAGGTACAGTACATACAGTGTAGAGGGTACAGGAGTTGTATGATACATGAGGAGGTACAGTACATACAGTGTAGAGGGTACAGGAGGTGTACGATACAGGAGGAGGTGCAGTACATACAGTGTAGAGGGTACAGGAGGTGTACGATACATGAGGAGGTACAGTACATACAGTGTAGAGGGTACAGGAGGTGTACGATACATGAGGAGGTACAGTACATACAGTGTAGAGGGTACAGGAGGTGTACGATACATGAGGAGGTACAGTACATACAGTGTAGAGGGTACAGGAGGTGTACGATACAGGAGGAGGTGCAGTACATACAGTGTAGAGGGTACAGGAGGTGTACGATACATGAGGAGGTACAGTACATACAGTGTAGAGGGTACAGGAGGTGTATGATACAGGAGGAGGTGCAGTACATACAGTGTAGAGGGTACAGGAGGTGTACGATACATGAGGAGGTACAGTACATACAGTGTAGAGGGTACAGGAGGTGTATGATACATGAGGAGGTACAGTACATACAGTGTAGAGGGTACAGGAGGTGTATGATACAGGAGGAGGTGCAGTACATACAGTGTAGAGGGTACAGGAGGTGTACGATACATGAGGAGGTACAGTACATACAGTGTAGAGGGTACAGGAGGTGTATGATACATGAGGAGGTACAGTACATAAAGTGTAGAGGGTACAGGAGGTGTATGATACATGAGGAGGTACAGTACATAAAGTGTAGAGGGTACAGGAGGTGTATGATACATGAGGAGGTACAGTACATACAGTGTAGAGGGTACAGGAGGTGTATGATACATGAGGAGGTACAGTACATACACTGTAGAGGGTACAGGAGGTGTATGATACATGAGGAGGTACAGTACATACAGTGTAGAGGGTACAGGAGGTGTACGATACATGAGGAGGTACAGTACATACAGTGTAGAGGGTACAGGAGGTGTATGATACATGAGGAGGTACAGTACATACAGTGTAGAGGGTACAGGAGGTGTATGATACATGAGGAGGTACAGTACATACAGTGTAGAGGGTACAGGAGGTGTATGATACATGAGGAGGTACAGTACATACAGTGTAGAGGGTACAGGAGGTGTATGATACATGAGGAGGTACAGTACATACAGTGTAGAGGGTACAGGAGGTGTATGATACATGAGGAGGTACAGTACATACAGTGTAGAGGGTACAGGAGGTGTATGATACATGAGGAGGTACAGTACATACAGTGTAGAGGGTACAGGAGGTGTATGATACATGAGGAGGTACAGTACATACACTGTAGAGGGTACAGGAGGTGTATGATACATGAGGAGGTGCAGTACATACAGTGTAGAGGGTACAGGAGGTGTACGATACATGAGGAGGTACAGTACATACAGTGTAGAGGGTACAGGAGGTGTACGATACATGAGGAGGTACAGTACATACAGTGTAGAGGGTACAGGAGGTGTGTGATACATGAGGAGGTACAGTACATAGTGTAGAGGGTACAGGAGGTGTATGATACATGAGGAGGTACAGTACATACACTGTAGAGGGTACAGGAGGTGTATGATACATGAGGTACAGTACATACAGTGTAGAGGGTACAGGAGGTGTATGATACATGAGGAGGTACAGTACATACAGTGTAGAGGGTACAGGAGGTGTATGATACATGAGGAGGTACAGTACATACAGTGTAGAGGGTACAGGAGGTGTATGATACATGAGGAGGTACAGTACATACAGTGTAGAGGGTACAGGAGGTGTATGATACATGAGGAGGTGCAGTACATACAGTGTAGAGGGTACAGGAGGTGTACGATACATGAGGAGGTACAGTACATACAGTGTAGAGGGTACAGGAGGTGTACGATACATGAGGAGGTACAGTACATACAGTGTAGAGGGTACAGGAGGTGTGTGATACATGAGGAGGTACAGTACATAGTGTAGAGGGTACAGGAGTTGTATGATACATGAGGAGGTACAGTACATACACTGTAGAGGGTACAGGAGGTGTATGATACATGAGGAGGTACAGTACATACAGTGTAGAGGGTACAGGAGGTGTATGATACATGAGGAGGTACAGTACATACAGTGTAGAGGGTACAGGAGGTGTATGATACATGAGGAGGTACAGTACATACAGTGTAGAGGGTACAGGAGGTGTATGATACATGAGGAGGTACAGTACATACAGTGTAGAGGGTACAGGAGGTGTATGATACATGAGGAGGTGCAGTACATACAGTGTAGAGGGTGCAGGAGGCGTATGATACATGAGGAGGTACAGTACATACAGTGTAGAGGGCACAGGAGGTGTATGATACATGAGGAGGTACAGTACATACAGTGTAGAGGGTACAGGAGGCGTGTGATACATGAGGAGGTGCAGTACATACAGTGTAGAGGGCGCAGGAGGCGTATGATACATGAGGAGGTACAGTACATACAGTGTAGAGGGCACAGGAGGTGTATGATACATGAGGAGGTACAGTACATACAGTGTAGAGGGTACAGGAGGTGTGTGATACATGAGGAGGTACAGTACATACAGTGTAGAGGGTACAGGAGGTGTATGATACATGAGGAGGTACAGTACATACAGTGTAGAGGGTACAGGAGGTGTATGATACATGAGGAGGTACAGTACATACAGTGTAGAGGATACAGGAGGTGTATGATACAGGAGGAGGTGCAGTACATACAGTGTAGAGGGTACAGGAGGTGTATGATACATGAGGAGGTACAGTACATACAGTGTAGAGGGTACAGGAGGTGTATGATTCATGAGTAGGTACAGTACATACAGTGTAGAGGGTACAGGAGGTGTATGATACATGAGGAGGTACAGTACATACAGTGTAGAGGGTACAGGAGGTGTATGATACATGAGTAGGTACAGTACATACAGTGTAGAGGGTACAGGAGGTGTATGATACATGAGGAGGTACAGTACATACAGTGTAGAGGATACAGGAGGTGTATGATACAGGAGGAGGTGCAGTACATACAGTGTAGAGGGTACAGGAGGTGTATGATACATGAGGAGGTACAGTACATACAGTGTAGAGGGTACAGGAGGTGTATGATACATGAGGAGGTACAGTACATACAGTGTAGAGGGTACAGGAGGTGTATGATACATGAGGAGGTACAGTATATACGGTGTAGAAGGTACAGGAGGTGTATGATACATGAGGAGGTACAGTACATACAGTGTAGAGGGTACAGGAGGTGTATGATACATGAGGAGGTGCAGTACATACAGTGTAGAGGGTACAGGAGGTGTATGATACATGAGGAGGTACAGTACATACAGTGTAGAGGGTACAGGAGGTGTATGATACATGAGGAGGTGCAGTACATACAGTGTAGAGAGTACAGGAGGTGTATGATACATGAGGAGGTACAGTACATACAGTGTAGAGGGTACAGGAGGTGTATGATACATGAGGAGGTACAGTACATACAGTGTAGAGGGTACAGGAGGTGTATGATACATGAGGAGGTACAGTACATACAGTGTAGAGGGTACAGGAGGTATATGATACATGAGGAGCTACAGTACATACAGTGTAGAGGGTACAGGAGGTGTATGATACATGAGGAGGTACAGTACATACAGTGTAGAGGGTACAGGAGGTGTATGATACATGAGGAGGTACAGTACATACAGTGTAGAGGGTACAGGAGGTGTGTGATACATGAGGAGGTACAGTACATAGTGTAGAGGGTACAGGAGGAGTATGATACATGATGAGGTACAGTACATACAGTGTAGAGGGTACAGGAGGTGTGTGATACATGAGGAGGTACAGTACATACAGTGTAGAGGGTACAGGAGGTGTATGATACATGAGGAGGTACAGTACATACAGTGTAGAGGGTAAAGGAGGTGTATGATACATGAGGAGGTACAGTACATACAGTGTAGAGGGTACAGGAGGTGTATGATACATGAGGAGGTACAGTACATACAGTGTAGAGGGTACAGGAGGTGTATGATACATGAGGAGGTACAGTACATACAGTGTAGAGGGTACAGGAGGAGTATGATACATGATGAGGTACAGTACATACAGTGTAGAGGGTACAGGAGGTGTGTGATACATGAGGAGGTACAGTACATACAGTGTAGAGGGTACAGGAGGTGTATGATACATGAGGAGGTACAGTACATACAGTGTAGAGGGTAAAGGAGGTGTATGATACATGAGGTACAGTACATACAGTGCAGAGAGTACAGGAGGTGTATGATACATGAGGAGGTACAGTACATACAGTGTAGAGGGTACAGGAGGTGTATGATACATGAGGAGGTACAGTACATACAGTGTAGAGGGTACAGGAGGTGTATGATACATGAGGAGGTACAGTACATACAGTGTAGAGGGTACAGGAGGTGTATGATACATGAGGAGGTACAGTACATACAGTGTAGAGGGTACAGGAGGTGTATGATACATGAGGAGGTACAGTACATACAGTGTAGAGGGTACAGGAGGTGTATGATACATGAGGAGGTACAGTATATACAGTGTAGAGGGTACAGGAGGTGTATGATACATGAGGAGGTACAGTACATACAGTGTAGAGGGTACAGGAGGTGTATGATACATGAGGAGGTACAGTACATACAGTGTAGAGGATACAGGAGGTGTATGATACATGAGAAGGTGCAGTACATACAGTGTAGAGAGTACAGGAGGTGTATGATACATGAGGAGGTACAGTACATACAGTGTAGAGGGTACAGGAGGTGTATGATACATGAGGAGGTACAGTACATACAGTGTAGAGGGTACAGGAGGTGTGTGATACATGACGAGGTACAGTACATACAGTGTAGAGGGTACAGGAGGTGTATGATACATGAGGAGGTACAGTACATACAGTGTAGAGGGTACAGGAGGTGTATGATACATGAGGAGGTACAGTACATAGTGTAGAGGGTACATGAGGTGTATGATACATGAGGAGGTACAGTATATACAGTGTAGAGGGTACAGGAGGTGTATGATACATGAGGAGGTACAGTACATACAGTGTAGAGGGTACAGGTGGTGTATGATACATGAGGAGGTACAATACATACAGTGTAGAGGGTACAGGAGGTGTATGATACATGAGGAGGTACAGTACATAGTGTAGAGGGTACATGAGATGTATGATACATGAGGAGGTACAGTATATACAGTGTAGAGGGTACAGGAGGTGTATGATACATGAGGAGGTGCAGTACATACAGTGTAGAGGATACAGGAGGTGTATGATACATGAGGAGGTGCAGTACATACAGTGTAGAGGGTACAGGAGGTGTATGATACATGAGGAGGTACAGTACATAGTGTAGAGGGTAAAGGAGATGTATGATACATGAGGAGGTGCAGTACATACAGTGTAGAGAGTACAGGAGGTGTATGATACATGAGGAGGTACAGTACATACAGTGTAGAGGGTACAGGAGGTGTATGATACATGAGGTACAGTATATAGTGTAGAGGGTACAGGAGGTGTATGATACATGAGGAGGTACAGTACATACGGTGTAGAGGGTACAGGAGGTGTATGATACATGAGGAGGTACAGTACATACAGTGTAGAGGGTACAGGAGGTGTATGATACATGAGGAGGTACAGTACATACAGTGTAGTGGGTACAGGAGGTGTATGATACATGAGGTACAGTATATAGTGTAGAGGGTACAGGAGGTGTATGATACATGAGGAGGTACAATACATACAGTGAAGAGGGTACAGAAGGTGTATGATACATGAGGAGGTACAGTACATAGTGTAGAGGGTACAGGAGGTGTATGATACATGAGGAGGTACAGTACATATAGTGTAGAGGGTACAGGAGGTATATGATACATGAGGAGGTACAGTACATACAGTGTAGTGGGTACAGGAGGTGTATGATACATGAGGTACAGTATATAGTGTAGAGGGTACAGGAGGTGTATGATACATGAGGAGGTACAGTACATACAGTGTAGAGGGTACAGGAGGTGTATGATACATGAGGAGGTACAGTACATACAGTGTAGTGGGTACAGGAGGTGTATGATACATGAGGTACAGTATATAGTGTAGAGGGTACAGGAGGTGTATGATACATGAGGAGGTACAATACATACAGTGAAGAGGGTACAGAAGGTGTATGATACATGAGGAGGTACAGTACATAGTGTAGAGGGTACAGGAGGTGTATGATACATGAGGAGGTACAGTACATACAGTGTAGAGGGTACAGGAGGTATATGATACATGAGGAGGTACAGTACATACAGTGTAGAGGGTACAGGAGGTGTGAGATACATGAGGAGGTACAGTACATACGGTGTAGAGGGTACAGGAGGTGTATGATACATGAGGAGGTACAGTACATACGGTGTAGAGGGTACAGGAGGTACAGTACATACAGTGTAGAGGGTACAGGAGGTGTATGATACATGAGGAGGTACAGTACATACAGTGTAGAGGGTACAGGAGGCGTATGATACATGAGGAGGTACAGTACAGTGTACAGGGTACAGGAGGTATATGATACATGAGGAGGTACAGTACATACAGTGTAGAGGGTACAGGAGGTGTATGATACATGAGGTACAGTACATACAGTGTAGAGGGTACAGGAGGTGTGTGATACATGAGGTACAGTACAGTGTAGAGGGTACAGGAGGTGTATGATACATGAGGAAGTACAGTACATACAGTGTAGAGGGTACAGGAGGTGTATGATACATGAGGTACAGTATATAGTGTAGAGGGTACAGGAGGTGTGATACATGAGGAGGTACAGTACATACAGTGTAGAGGGTACAGGAGGTGTATGATACATGAGGAGGTGCAGTACATACAGTGTAGAGAGTACAGGAGGTGTATGATACATGAGGAGGTACAGTACATACAGTGTAGAGGGTACAGGAGGTGTATGATACATGAGGAGGTACAGTACAGTGTACAGGGTACAGGAGGTATATGATACATGAGGAGGTACAGTACATACAGTGTAGAGGGTACAGGAGGTGTATGATACATGAGGTACAGTACATACAGTGTAGAGGGTACAGGAGGTGTGTGATACATGAGGTACAGTACAGTGTAGAGGGTACAGGAGGTGTATGATACATGAGGAAGTACAGTACATACAGTGTAGAGGGTACAGGAGGTGTATGATACATGAGGTACAGTATATAGTGTAGAGGGTACAGGAGGTGTGTGATACATGAGGAGGTACAGTACATACAGTGTAGAGGGTACAGGAGGTGTATGATACATGAGGAGGTGCAGTACATACAGTGTAGAGGGTACAGGAGGTGTATGATACATGAGGAGGTACAGTACATACAGTGTAGAGGGTACAGGAGGTGTATGATACATGAGGAGGTGCAGTACATACAGTGTAGAGAGTACAGGAGGTGTATGATACATGAGGAGGTACAGTACATACAGTGTAGAGGGTACAGGAGGTGTATGATACATGAGGAGGTACAGTACATAGTGTAGAGGGTACAGGAGGTGTATGATACATGAGGAGGTACAGTACATACAGTGTAGAGGGTACAGGAGGTGTATGATACATGAGGAGGTACAGTACATAGTGTAGAGGGTACAGGAGGTGTATGATACATGAGGAGGTACATTACATACAGTGAAGAGGGTACAGGAGGTGTATGATACATGAGGAGGTACAGTACATAGTGTAGAGGGTACAGGAGGTGTGTGATACATGAGGAGGTACAGTACATACAGTGTAGAGGGTACAGTAGGTGTATGATACATGAGGAGGTACAGTACATACAGTGTAGAGGGTACAGGAGGTGTATGATACATGAGGAGGTACAGTACATACAGTGTAGAGGGTACAGGAGGTGTATGATATAGAAGGAGGTGCAGTACATACAGTGTAGAGGGTATAGGAGGTGAATGATACATGAGGAGGTACAGTACATACAGTGTAGAGGATACAGGAGGTGTATGATACATGAGGAGGTACAGTACATACAGTGTAGAGGGTACAGGAGGTGTATGATACAGAAGGAGGTGCAGTACATACAGTGTAGAGGGTACAGGAGGTGTATGATACATGAGGAGGTACAGTACATACAGTGTAGAGGGTACAGGAGGTGTATGATACATGAGAAGGTACAGTACATACAGTGTAGAGGGTATAGGTGTATGATACATGAGGAGGTACAGTACATACAGTGTAGAGGGTACAGAAGGTGTATGATACATGAGGAGGTACAGTACATACAGTGTAGAGGGTACAGGAGGTGTATGATACATGAGGAGGTACAGTACATACAGTGTAGAGGGTATAGGCGGTGTATGATACATGAGGAGGTACAGTACATACAGTGTAGAGGGTACAGGAGGTGTATGATACAGAAGGAGGTGCAGTACATACAGTGTAGAGGGTACAGGAGGTGTATGATACATGAGGAGGTACAGTACATACAGTGTAGAGGATACAGGAGGTGTATGATACATGAGGAGGTACAGTACATACAGTGTAGAGGGTACAGGAGGTGTATGATACATGAGGAGGTGCAGTATATACAGTGTAGAGGGTACAGGAGGTGTATGATACATGAGGAGGTACAGTACATACAGTGTAGAGGGTACAGGAGGTGTATGATACATGAGGAGGTACAGTACATACAGTGTAGAGGGTACAGGAGGTGTATGATACATGAGGAGGTACAGTACAGTGTAGAGGGTACAGGAGGTGTATGATACATGAGGAGGTACAGTACATACAGTGTAGAGGGTACAGGAGGTGTATGATACATAAGGAGGTACAGTACATACAGTGTAGAGGGTACAGGAGGTGTATGATACATGAGGAGGTGCAGTACATACAGTGTAGAGGGTACAGGAGGTGTGTGATACATGAGGAGGTACAGTACATACAGTACAGTACATAGTGTAGAGGGTACAGGAGGTGTATGATACATGAGGAGGTACAGTACATACAGTGTAGAGGGTACAGGAGGTGTATGATACATGAGGAGGTACAGTACATACAGTGTAGAGGGTACAGGAGGTGTGTGATACATGAGGAGGTACAGTACATACAGTGTAGAGGGTACAGGAGATGTATGATACATGAGGAGGTGCAGTACATACACTGTAGAGGGTACAGGAGGTGTATGATACATGAGGAGGTACAGTACATACAGTGTAGAGGGTACAGGAGGTGTATGATACATGAGGAGGTACAGTACATACAGTGTAGAGGGTACAGGAGGTGTATGATACATGAGGAGGTACAGTACATACAGTGAAGAGGGTACAGGAGGCGTATGATACATGAGGAGTTACAGTACATACAGTGTAGAGGGTACAGGAGGTGTATGATACATGAGGAGGTACAGTACATACAGTGTAGAGGGTACAGGAGGCGTATGATACATGAGGAGGTGCAGTACATACAGTGTAGAGGGTACAGGAGGTGTATGATACATGAGGTACAGTACATACAGTGTAGAGGGTACAGGAGGTGTATGATACATGAGGAGTTACAGTACATACAGTGAAGAGGGTACAGGAGGCGTATGATACATGAGGAGGTACAGTACATACAGTGTAGAGGGTACAGGAGGTGTATGATACATGAGGAGGTACAGTACATACAGTGTAGAGGGTACAGGAGGCGTATGATACATGAGGAGGTACAGTACATACAGTGTAGAGGGTACAGGAGGTGTATGATACATGAGGAGGTACAGTACATACAGTGTAGAGGGTACAGGAGGTGTGTGATACATGAGGAGGTACAGTACATACGGTGTAGAGGGTACAGGAGGTGTGTGATACATGAGGAGGTACAGTACATACGGTGTAGAGGGTACAGGAGGTGTATGATACATGAGGAGGTACAGTACATACGGTGTAGAGGGTACAGGAGGTACAGTACATACAGTGTAGAGGGTACAGGAGGTGTATGATACATGAGGAGGTGCAGTACATACACTGTAGAGGGTACAGGAGGTGTGTGATACATGAGGAGGTACAGTACAGTGTAGAGGGTACAGGAGGTGTATGATACATGAGGAGGTACAGTACATACAGTGTAGAGGGTACAGGAGGTGTGTGATACATGAGGTACAGTACAGTGTAGAGGGTACAGGAGGTGTATGATACATGAGGAGGTACAGTACATACAGTGTAGAGGGTACAGGAGGTGTATGATACATGAGGTACAGTACATAGTGTAGAGGGTACAGGAGGTGTATGATACATGAGGAGGTACAGTACATACAGTGAAGAGGGTACAGAAGGTTTATGATACATGAGGAGGTACAGTACATAGTGCAGAGGGTACAGGAGGTGTATGATACATGAGGAGGTACAGTACATAGTGTAGAGGGTACAGGAGGTGTATGATACATGAGGAGGTACATTACATACAGTGAAGAGGGTACAGGAGGTGTATGATACATGAGGAGGTACAGTACATAGTGTAGAGGGTACAGGAGGTGTGTGATACATGAGGAGGTACAGTACATACAGTGTAGAGGGTACAGGAGGTGTATGATACATGAGGAGGTACAGTACATACAGTGTAGAGGGTACAGGAGGTGTATGATACATGAGGAGGTACAGTACATACAGTGTAGAGGGTACAGGAGGCGTATGATAAAGAAGGAGGTGCAGTACATACAGTGTAGAGGGTACAGGAGGTGTATGATACATGAGGAGGTACAGTACATACAGTGTAGAGGATACAGGAGGTGTATGATACATGAGGAGGTACAGTACATACAGTGTAGAGGATACAGGAGGTGTATGATACATGAGGAGGTGCAGTATATACAGTGTAGAGGGTACAGGAGGTGTATGATACATGAGGAGGTACAGTACATACAGTGTAGAGGGTACAGGAGGTGTATGATACATGAGGAGGTACAGTACATACAGTGTAGAGGGTACAGGAGGTGTATGATACATAAGGAGGTACAGTACATACAGTGTAGAGGGTACAGGAGGTGTATGATACATGAGGAGGTACAGTACATACAGTGTAGAGGGTACAGGAGGTGTATGATACATGAGGAGGTGCAGTACATACAGTGTAGAGGGTACAGGAGGTGTATGATACATGAGGAGGTACAGTACATACAGTGTAGAGGGTACAGGAGGTGTATGATACATGAGGAGGTACAGTACCTACAGTGTAGAGGGTACAGGATGTGTATGATACATGAGGAGGAACAGTACATACAGTGTAGAGGGTACAGGAGGTGTATCATACATGAGGAGGTACAGTACAGTACAGTGTAGAGGGTACAGGAGGTGTACGATACATGAGGAGGTGCAGTACATACAGTGTAGAGGGTACAGGAGGTGTACGATACATGAGGAGGTGCAGTACATACAGTGTAGAGGGTACAGGAGGTGTACGATACATGAGGAGGTGCAATACATACAGTGTAGAGGGTACAGGAGGTGTATGATACATGAGGAGGTACAGTACATACAGTGTAGAGGTTACAGGAGATGTATGATACATGAGGAGGTACAGTACATACGGTGTAGAGGCTACAGGAGGTGTATGATACATGAGGAGGTACAGTACATACAGTGTAGAGGGTACAGGAGGTGTATGATACATGAGGAGGTACAGTACATACAGTGTAGAGGTTACAGGAGATGTATGATACATGAGGAGGTACAGTACATACGGTGTAGAGGCTACAGGAGGTGTACGATACATGAGGAGGTACAGTACATACAGTGTAGAGGGTACAGGAGGTGTATGATACATGAGGAGGTACAGTACATACAGTGTAGAGGTTACAGGAGATGTATGATACATGAGGAGGTACAGTACATACGGTGTAGAGGCTACAGGAGGTGTATGATACATGAGGAGGTACAGTACATACGGTGTAGAGGCTACAGGAGGTGTATGATACATGAGGAGGTACAGTACATACGGTGTAGAGGGTACAGGACGTGTATGATACATGAGGAGGTACAGTACATACAGTGTAGAGGCTACAGGAGGTGTATGATACATGAGGAGGTGCAGTACATACACTGTAGAGGGTACAGGAGGTGTGTGATACATGAGGAGGTACAGTACATACAGTGTACAGGGTACAAGAGGTGTATGATACATGAGGAGGTGCAGTACATACAGTGTAGAGGGTATAGGAGGTGTATGATACATGAGGAGGTACAGTACATACAGTGTAGAGGGTACAGGAGGTGTATGATACATGAGGAGGTACAGTACATACAGTGTAGAGGGTACAGGAGGTGTATGATACATGAGGAGGTGCAGTACATACAGTGTAGAGGGTACAGGAGGTGTATGATACATGAGGAGGTGCAGTACAGTGTAGAGGGTACAGGAGGTGTATGATACATGAGGAGGTACAGTACATACAGTGTAGAGTGTACAGGATGTGTATGATACATGAGGAGGTACAGTACATACAGTGTAGAGGGTACAGGAGGTGTATGATACATGAGGAGGTACAGTACATACAGTGTAGAGGGTACAGGAGGTGTATGATACATGAGGAGGTACAGTACATACAGTGTAGAGGGTACAGGAGGTGTATGATACATGAGGAGGTACAGTACATACAGTGTAGAGGGTACAGGAGGTGTATGATACATGAGGAGGTACAGTACATACAGTGTAGAGGGTACAGGAGGTGTATGATACATGAGGAGGTACAGTACATACAGTGTAGAGTGTACAGGATGTGTATGATACATGAGGAGGTACAGTACATACAGTGTAGAGGGTACAGGAGGTGTATGATACATGAGGAGGTACAGTACATACAGTGTAGAGGGTACAGGAGGTGTATGATACATGAGGAGGTACAGTACATACAGTGTAGAGGGTACAGGAGGTGTATGATACATGAGGAGGTACAGTACATACCGTGTAGAGGGTACAGGACGTGTATGATACATGAGGAGGTACAGTACATACAGTGTAGAGGGTACAGGAGGTGTGTGATACATGAGGAGGTACAGTACATACAGTGTAGAGGGTACAGGAGGTGTATGATACATGAGGAGGTACAGTACATACAGTGTAGAGGGTACAGGAGTTGTATGATACATGAGGAGGTGCAGTACATACAGTGTAGAGGGTACAGGAGGTGTGTGATACATGAGGAGGTACAGTACATACAGTGTAGAGGGTACAGGAGGTGTATGATACATGAGGAGGTGCAGTACATACAGTGTAGAGGGTACAGGAGGTGTATGATACATGAGGAGGTGCAGTACATACAGTGTAGAGGGTACAGGAGGTGTATGATACATGAGGAGGTACAGTACATACAGTGTAGAGGGTACAGGAGGTGTATGATACATGAGGAGGTACAGTACATACAGTGTAGAGGGTACAGGAGGTGTATGATACATGAGGAGGTGCAGTACATACAGTGTAGAGGGTACAGGAGGTGTATGATACATGAGGAGGTACAGTACATACAGTGTAGAGGGTACAGGATGTGTATGATACATGAGGAGGTACAGTACATACAGTGTAGAGGGTACAGGAGGTGTGTGATACATGAGGAGGTACAGTACATACAGTGTAGAGGGTACAGGAGGTGTATGATACATGAGGAGGTACAGTACATACAGTGTAGAGGGTACAGGAGGTGTATGATACATGAGGAGGTACAGTACATACAGTGTAGAGGGTACAGGAGGTGTATGATACATGAGGAGGTACAGTACATACAGTGTAGAGGGTACAGGAGGTGTATGATACAAGAGGAGGTACAGTACATACAGTGTAGAGGGTACAGGAGGTGTATGATACATGAGGAGGTACAGTACATACAGTGTAGAGGGTACAGGAGGTGTATGATACATGAGGAGGTACAGTACATACAGTGTAGAGGGTACAGGAGGAGGTACAGTACAGTACAAAAGTCTTTTACGGTCTTTTACGGTGTCTTTTACGGTACAGTACTCAGCAGTGAGGGACACTCACATCTCTTCCCGGATTTCACCACCATGAAGGAGGAAGAGAAAGCATACATCCTGCTGGTGGAAGAAGAGAGAGCAGTGGAGATAGCAGCGCAATATGTGAACGAATGCCATAGACTGCGAGAAAGAGAACTATGATATGCCATGGACTTCTATGGCACCCACCCTGGATATACCCCAATCCCCCATCCACCTTCCCTATGCCATGGACTTCTATAGCCCCATCCTGGATCTGCCCCATCCACCTTTCCTACAGCCCCTTCCCAACATCCCTACAGTCCCTATCCCTATTCCCTTCTGTACACTTGCTTTGGCAAAACTAATGTGTATTTATTTAGTCCTGCCAATAAAGCTTCTTTGAATCTTGAATCAGTACATACAGTGTAGAGGGTACAGGAGTTGTATGATACATGAGGAGGTACAGTACATACAGTGTAGAGGGTACAGGAGGTGTGTGATACATGAGGAGGTACAGTACATACAGTGTAGAGGGTACAGGAGGTGTATGATACATGAGGAGGTGCAGTACATACAGTGTAGAGGGTACAGGAGGTGTATGATACATGAGGAGGTACAGTACATACAGTGTAGAGGGTACAGGAGGTGTATGATACATGAGAAGGTACAGTACATACAGTGTAGAGGGTACAGGAGGTGTATGATACATGAGGAGGTACAGTACATACAGTGTAGAGGGTACAGGAGGTGTGTGATACATGAGGAGGTACAGTACATACAGTGTAGAGGGTACAGGAGATGTATGATACATGAGGAGGTGCAGTACATACAGTGTAGAGGGTACAGGAGGTGTATGATACATGAGGAGGTGCAGTATATACAGTGTAGAGGGTACAGGAGGTGTATGATACATGAGAAGGTACAGTACATACAGTGTAGAGGGTACAGGAGGTGTATGATACATGAGGAGGTACAGTACATACAGTGTAGAGGGTACAGGAGGTGTATGATACATGAGGAGGTACAGTACATAGTGTAGAGGGTACAGGAGATGTATGATACATGAGGAGGTACAGTACATACAGTGTAGAGGGTACAGGAGGTGTATGATACATGAGGAGGTACAGTACATACAGTGTAGAGGGTACAGGAGGTGTATGATACATGAGGAGGTACAGTACATACAGTGTAGAGGGTACAGGAGATGTATGATACATGAGGAGGTACAGTACATACAGTGTAGAGGGTACAGGAGGTGTATGATACATGAGGTGCAGTATATACAGTGTAGAGGGTACAGGAGGTGCAGTACATACAGTGTAGAGGATACAGGAGGTGTATGATACATGAGGAGGTACAGTACATACAGTGTAGAGGCTACAGGAGGTGTATGATACATGAGGAGGTACAGTACATACAGTGTAGAGGCTACAGGAGGTGTATGATACATGAGGAGGTACAGTACATACAGTGTAGAGGCTACAGGAGGTGTATGATACATGAGGAGGTACAGTACATACAGTGTAGAGGGTACAGGAGGTGTATGATACATGAGGAGGTACAGTACATACAGTGTAGAGGCTACAGGAGGTGTATGATACATGAGGAGGTACAGTACATAGTGTAGAGGGTACAGGAGGTGTGTGATACATGAGGAGGTACAGTACATACAGTGTAGAGGGTACAGGAGATGTATGATACATGAGGAGGTGCAGTATATACGGTGTAGAGGCTACAGGAGGTGTATGATACATGAGAAGGTACAGTACAGTGTAGAGGGTACAGGAGGTGTATGATACATGAGGAGGTACAGTATATACAGTGTAGGGGTACAGGAGGTGTATGATACATGAGGAGGTACAGTACATACAGTGTAGAGGGTACAGGAGGTGTATGATACATGAGGTACAGTATATACAGTGTAGGGGTACAGGATGTGTATGATACATGAGCAGGTACAGTACATACAGTGTAGAGGGTACAGGAGGTGTATGATACATGAGAAGGTGCAGTACATACGGTGTAGAGGGTACAGGAGGTGTATGATACATGAGCAGGTACAGTACATACGGTGTAGAGGGTACAGGAGGTGTACGATACATGAGGAGGTACAGTATATACGGTGTAGAGGCTACAGGTGGTGTGTGATACATGAGGAGGTACAGTACATACAGTGTAGAGGGTACAGGAGGTGTATGATACATGAGGAGGTACAGTACATACAGTGTAGAGGGTACAGGAGGTGTATGATACATGAGGAGGTACAGTACATACAGTGTAGAGGGTACAGGAGGTGTATGATACATGAGGTACAGTATATACAGTGTAGGGGTACAGGAGTTGTATGATACATGAGGAGGTACAGTACATACAGTGTAGAGGGTACAGGAGGTGTATGATACATGAGGTACAGTACATACGGTGTAGAGGGTACAGGAGGTGTATGATACATGAGGAGGTACAGTACATACAGTGTAGAGGGTACAGAAGGTGTATGATACTTGAGGAGGTACAGTACATACAGTTTAGAGGGTACAGGTGGTGTATGATACATGAGGTACAGTACATACAGTGTAGAGCGAACAGGAGGTGTATGATACATGAGGAGGTGCAGTACATACACTGTAGAGGGTACAGGAGGTGTATGATACATGAGGAGGTACAGTACATACAGTGTAGAGGGAACAGGAGGTGTATGATACATGAGGAGGTACAGTACATACAGTGTAGAGGGTACAGGAGGTGTATGATACATGAGGAGGTACAGTACATACAGTGTAGAGGGTACAGGAGGTGTATGATACTTGAGGAGGTACAGTACAGTATAGAGGGTACAGGAGGTGTATGATACATGAGGAAGTGCAGTACATACACTGTAGAGGGTACAGGAGATGTATGATACATGAGGAGGTACAGTACATAGTGTAGAGGGAACAGGAGGTGTATGATACATGAGGAGGTACAGTACATACAGTGTAGAGGGAACAGGAGGTGTATGATACAAGAGGAGGTACAGTACATACAGTGTAGAGAGTACAGGAGGTTTATGATACATGAGCAGGTACAGTACATACAGTGTAGAGGGTACAGGAGGTGTATGATCCATGAGGAGGTACAGTACATACAGTGTAGAGGCTACAGGAGGTGTATGATACATGAGGAGGTACAATACATACAGTGTAGAGGCTACAGGTGTATGATACATGAGGAGGTACAGTACATACAGTGTAGAGGGTACAGGAGATGTATGATACATGAGGAGGTACAGTACATAAAGTGTAGGGGGTAAAGGAGGTGTATGATACATGAGGAGGTACAGTACATACAGTGTAGAGGGTACAGGAGGTGTATGATACATGAGGAGGTGCAGTACATAGTGTAGAGGGTAGAGGAGGTGTATGATACATGAGGAGGTACAGTACATACAGTGTAGAGGGTACAGGAGGTGTATGATACATAAGGAGGTGCAGTACATACAGTGTAGAGGGTACAGGAGGTGTATGATACATGAGAAGGTACAGTACATAGTGTAGAGGGAACAGGAGGTGTATGATACATGAGGAGGTACAGTACATACAGTGTAGAGGGTACAGGAGGTGTATGATACATGAGGAGGTACAGTACATACAGTGTAGAGGGTACAGGAGGTGTATGATACATGAGGAGGTACAGTACATACAGTGTAGAGAGTACAGGAGGAGTATGATACATGAGGTACAGTACATACCGTGTAGAGGGTACAGGAGTTGTATGATACATGAGGAGGTACAGTACATACAGTGTAGAGGGTACAGGAGGAGTATGATACATGAGGTACAGTACATACCGTGTAGAGGGTACAGGAGTTGTATGATACATGAGGAGGTGCAGTACATACAGTGTAGAGGGTACAGGAGGTGTATGATACATGAGGAGGTACAGTACATACAGTGTAGAGGGTACAGGAGGTGTATGATACATGAGGAGGTACAGTACATACAGTGTAGAGGGTACAGGAGGTGTATGATACATGAGGAGGTACAGTACATACAGTGTAGAGGGTACAGGAGGTGTATGATACATGAGGAGGTACAGTACATACAGTGTAGAGAGTACAGGAGGAGTATGATACATGAGGTACAGTACATACCGTGTAGAGGGTACAGGAGTTGTATGATACATGAGGAGGTACAGTACATGCAGTGTAGAGGGTACAGGAGGAGTATGATACATGAGGTACAGTACATACCGTGTAGAGGGTACAGGAGTTGTATGATACATGAGGAGGTGCAGTACATACAGTGTAGAGGGTACAGGAGTTGTATGATACATGAGGAGGTACAGTACATACAGTGTAGAGAGTACAGGAGGAGTATGATACATGAGGTACAGTACATACAGTGTAGAGGGTACAGGAGTTGTATGATACATGAGGAGGTGCAGTACATACAGTGTAGAGGGTACAGGAGGAGTATGATACATGAGGTACAGTACATACCGTGTAGAGGGTACAGGAGTTGTATGATACATGAGGAGGTACAGTACATACAGTGTAGAGGGTACAGGAGGTGTATGATACATGAGGAGGTACAGTACATACAGTGTAGAGGGTACAGGAGGTGTGTGATACAAGAGGAGGTACAGTACATACAGTGTAGAGGGTACAGGAGGTGTGTGATACATGAGGAGGTACAGTACATACAGTGTAGAGGGTACAGGAGGTGTGTGATACATGAGGAGGTGCAGTACATACAGTGTAGAGGGTACAGGAGATGTATGATACATGAGCACGTACAGTACATACAGTGTAGAGGGTACAGGAGGTGTATGATACATGAGGAGGTACAGTACATACAGTGTAGAGGGTACAGGAGATGTATGATACATGAGCAGGTACAGTACATACAGTGTAGAGGGTACAGGAGGTGTATGATACATGAGGAGGTACAGTACATACAGTGTAGAGGGTACAGGAGGTGTATGATACATGAGCAGGTACAGTACATACAGTGTAGAGGGTACAGGAGGTGTATGATACATGAGGAGGTACAGTACATACAGTGTAGAGGGTACAGGAGGTGTATGATACAAGAGGAGGTACAGTACATACAGTGTAGAGGGTACAGGAGGTGTATGATACATGAGGAGGTGCAGTACATACAGTGTAGAGGGTACAGGAGATGTATGATACATGAGCAGGTACAGTACATACAGTGTAGAGGGTACAGGAGGTGTATGATACAAGAGGAGGTACAGTACATACAGTGTAGAGGGTACAGGAGGTGTATGATACATGAGGAGGTACAGTACATACAGTGTAGAGGGTACAGGAGGTGTATGATACATGAGGAGGTACAGTACATACAGTGTAGAGGGTAAAGGAAGTGTATGATACATGAGGAGGTACAGTACATACAGTGTAGAGGGTACAGGAGGTGTGTGATACTTGAGGAGGTACAGTACATACAGTGTAGAGGGTACAGGAGGTGTATGATACATGAGGAGGTACAGTACATACAGTGTAGAGGGTACAGGAGGTGTATGATACTTGAGGAGGTACAGTACATACAGTGTAGAGGGTACAGGAGGTGTATGATACATGAGGAGGTGCAGTACATACACTGTCGAGGGCACAGGAGGTGTATGATACATGAGGAGGTGCAGTACACACAGTGTAAACGGTGCAGGAGGTGTATGATACATGAGGAGGTACAGTACATACAGTGTAGAGGGTACAGGAGGTGTATGATACAGGAGGAGGTACAGTACATACAGTGTAGAGGGTACAAGAGGTGTATGATACAGGAGGAGGTACAGTACATACGGTGTAGAGGCTACAGGAGGAGTATGATACATGAGGAGGTACAGTACATACAGTGTAGAGGGTACAGGAGGTGTATGATACAGGAGGAGGTACAGTACATACAGTGTAGAGGGTACAAGAGGTGTATGATACAGGAGGAGGTACAGTACATACGGTGTAGAGGCTACAGGAGGTGTATGATACATGAGGAGGTGCAGTACATACAGTGTAGAGGGTACAGGAGGTGTGTGATACATGAGGAGGTACAGTACATAGTGTAGAGGGTACAGGAGGTGTATGATACATGAGGAGGTACAGTACATACAGTGAAGAGGGTACAGAAGGTGTATGATACATGAGGTACAGTACATACAGTGTAGAGGGTACAGGAGGTGTATGATACATGAGGAGGTACAGTACATACAGTGTAGAGGGTACAGGAGGTGTATGATACATGAGGAGGTGCAGTACATACAGTGTAGAGGGTGCAGGAGGCGTATGATACATGAGGAGGTGCAGTACATACACTGTAGAGGGTACAGGAGGCGTATGATACATGAGCAGGTACAGTACATACAGTGCAGAGAGTACAGGAGGCGTATGATACATGAGGAGGTACAGTACATACAGTGTAGAGGGTACAGGAGGTGTATGGTACATGAGAAGCTACAGTACATACAGTGCAGAGAGTACAGGAGGCGTATGATACACGAGGAGGTACAGTACATAGTGTAGAGGGTACAGGAGGCGTATGATACAGGAGGAGGTCCAGTACATACAGTGTAGAGGGTACAGGAGGTGTATGATACATGAGGAGGTACAGTACATACAGTGTAGAGGGTACAGGAGGTGTATGATACATGAGTAGGTACAGTACATACAGTGTAGAGGGTACAGGAGGTGTATGATACATGAGGAGGTGCAGTACATACAATGTAGAGGGTACAGGAGGTGTATGATACATGAGAAGGTGCTGTATAGCGGGGTGTGTATGGGGACGGGTGCGGTATACCGGGGTTCGTATGGGGACGGGTGCAGTATAAAGGGGTGTGTGTGGGGACGGGGTGCGGTATACCGGGGTGTGTATGGGGACGGGTGCGGTATACCGGGGTGTGTACGGGGACGGGTGCGATATAGCGGGGTGTGTACGGGGACGGGTGCGGTATAGCGGGGTGCGTACGGGGACGGGTGCGGTATACCGGGGTGCGTACGGGGACGGGTGCGGTATACCGGGGTGCGTACGGGGACGGGTGCGGTATACCGGGGTGCGTACGGGGACGGGTGCGGTATAGCGGGGTGCGTACTGGGACGGGTGCGGTATTGCGGGGTGCGTGTGGGGAAGGGGTGCGGTATACCGGGGTGCGTACTGGGACGGGTGCGATATAGCGGGGTGCGTACGGGGACGGGTGCGGTATAGCGGGGTGTGTGTACGGGGACGGGTGCGGTATAGCGGGGTGTGTGTACGGGGACGGGTGCGGTATAGCGGGGGGTGTGTACGGGGACGGGTGCGGTATAGCGGGGGGTGTTCGCGGACGGGTGCGGTATAGCGGGGGGTGTTCGCGGACGGGTGCGGTATAGCGGGGGGTGTTCGCGGACGGGTGCGGTATAGCGGGGGGTGTTCGCGGACGGGTGCGGTATAGCGGGGGGTGTTCGCGGACGGGTGCGGTATAGCGGGGGGTGTTCGCGGACGGGTGCGGTATAGCGGGGGGTGTTCGCGGACGGGTGCGGTATAGCGGGGGGTGTTCGCGGACGGGTGCGGTATAGCGGGGGGTGTTCGCGGACGGGTGCGGTATAGCGGGGGGTGTTCGCGGACGGGTGCGGTATAGCGGGGGGTGTTCGCGGACGGGTGCGGTATAGCGGGGGGTGTTCGCGGACGGGTGCGGTATAGCGGGGGGTGTTCGCGGACGGGTGCGGTATAGCGGGGGGTGTTCGCGGACGGGTGCGGTATAGCGGGGGGTGTTCGCGGACGGGTGCGGTATAGCGGGGGGTGTTCGCGGACGGGTGCGGTATAGCGGGGGGTGTTCGCGGACGGGTGCGGTATAGCGGGGGGTGTTCGCGGACGGGTGCGGTATAGCGGGGGGTGTTCGCGGACGGGTGCGGTATAGCGGGGGGTGTTCGCGGACGGGTGCGGTATAGCGGGGGGTGTTCGCGGACGGGTGCGGTATAGCGGGGGGTGTTCGCGGACGGGTGCGGTATAGCGGGGGGTGTTCGCGGACGGGTGCGGTATAGCGGGGGGTGTTCGCGGACGGGTGCGGTATAGCGGGGGGTGTTCGCGGACGGGTGCGGTATAGCGGGGGGTGTTCGCGGACGGGTGCGGTATAGCGGGGGGTGTTCGCGGACGGGTGCGGTATAGCGGGGGGTGTTCGCGGACGGGTGCGGTATAGCGGGGGGTGTTCGCGGACGGGTGCGGTATAGCGGGGTGTGTATGGGGACGGGTGCGGGATAGCGGGGTGTGTATGGGGACGGGTGCGGGATAGCGGGGTGTGTGGGGACGGGTGCGGGATAGCGGGGTGTGTATGGGGACGGGTGTGGTATACCGGGGTGTGTGGGGACGGGTGCGGTATAGCGGGGGGGGGACGGGTGCGGTATAGCGGGGTGTACAGGGACGGGTGCGGTATAGCGGGGGGTGTACGGGTGCGGTATAGCGGGGGGTGTACGGGGACGGGTGCGGTATAGCGGGGTGTGTACGGGGACGGGTGCGGTATAGCGGGGTGTGTACGGGGACGGATGCGGTATAGCGGGGGGTGTACGGGGACGGATGCGGTATAGCGGGGGGTGTGGGGGGACGTGTGCGGTAAAGCGGGGGTGTACGGGGACGGGTGCGGTATAGCGGGGGGTGTGCGGGGACGGGTGCGGGATTGCGGGGTGTGTACGGGGACGGGTGCGGGATAGCGGGGGGTGTGGGGACGGGTGCGGGATAGCGGGGTGTGTGTGGGGACGGGTGCGGTATAGCGGGGGGTGTATGGGGACGGGTGCGGTATAGCGGGGGGTGTATGAGGACGGGTGCGGTATAGCGGGGTGTGTGGGGACGGGTGCGGTATAGCGGGGTGTGTGGGGACGGGTGCGGTATAGCGGGGTGTATGGGGACGGGTGCGGTATATAGCGGGGTGTGTGGGGACGGGTGCGGTATAGCGGGGTGTGTGGGGACGGGTGCGGTATAGCGGGGTGTGTGGGGACAGGTGCGGTACATAGCGGGGTGTGTGGGGACAGGTGCGGTACATAGCGGGGTGTGTGGGGACGGGTGCGGTATATAGCGGGGTGTGTGGGGACAGGTGCGGTATAGCGGGGGGTGTACGGGGACGGGTGCGGTATAGCGGGGTGTGTACGGGGACGGGTGCGGAATAGCGGGGTGTGTACGGGGACGGGTGCGGAATAGCGGGGTGTGTACGGGGACGGGTGCGGTATAGCGGGGTGTGTGGGGACGGGTGCGGTAAAGCGGGCGGTGCACGGGGACGGGAGCGGTATACCGGGGTGTGTGGGGACGGGTGCGGTATAGCGGGGTGTGTACGGGGACGGGTGCGGTATAGCGGGGTGTGTACGGGGACGGGTGCGGTATAGCGGGGTGTGTACGGGGACGGGTGCGGTATAGCGGGGTGTGTACGGGGACGGGTGCGGTATAGCGGGGTGTGTACGGGGACGGGTGCGGTATAGCGGGGTGTGTACGGGGACGGTTGCGGTATAGCGGGGTGTGTACGGGGACGGTTGCGGTATAGCGGGGTGTGTTCGGGAACGGATGCGGTATAGCGGGGTGTGTTCGGGGACGGGTGCGGTATAGCGGGGGGTGTTCGGGGATGGGTGCGGTATAGCGGGGGGTGTTCGGGGACGGGTGCGGTATAGCGGGGGGGGTGTGGGGACGGGTGCGGTATACCCGGGTGTGTGGGGACGGGTGCGGTATAGCGGGGTGTACGGGGACGGGTGCGGTACAGCGGGGTGTGTACGGGGACGGGTGCGGAATAGCGGGGTGTGTACGGGGACGGGTGCGGTATAGCGGGGTGTGTGGGGACGGGTGCGGTAAAGCGGGCGGTGCACGGGGACGGGAGCGGTATACCGGGGTGTGTGGGGACGGGTGCGGTATAGCGGGGTGTGTACGGGGACGGGTGCGGTATAGCGGGGTGTGTACGGGGACGGGTGCGGTATAGCGGGGTGTGTACGGGGACGGATGCGGTATAGCGGGGGTGTGGGGACGGGTGCGGTATAGCGGGGGGTGTGGGGGGACGTGTGCGGTAAAGCGGGGGTGTACGTGGACGGGTGCGGTATAGCGGGGGGTGTGCGGGGACGGGTGCGGGATAGCGGGGTGTGTACGGGGACGGGTGCGGTATAGCGGGGTGTGTACGGGGACGGGTGCGGGATAGCGGGGTGTGTGTGGGGACGGGTACTGTATAGCGGGGTGTGTGTGGGGACGGGTGCGGTATAGCGGGGGGTGTACGAGGACGGGTGCGGTATAGCGGGGTGTACGGGGACGGGTGCGGTACAGCGGGGTGTGTGTGGGGACGGGTGCGGTATATCGGGGTGTACGGGGACGGGTGCGGTACAGCGGGGTGTGCGTGGGGACGGGTGCGGTACAGCGGGGTGTGCGTGGGGACGGGTGCGGTACAGCGGGGTGTGTGGGGACGGGTGCGGTACAGCGGGGTGTGTGGGGACGGGTGCGGTACAGCGGGGTGTGTGGGGACGGGTGCGGTACAGCGGGGTGTGTGGGGACGGGTGCGGGATAGCGGGACGTGTATGGGGACGGGTGTGGTATACCGGGGTGTGTGGGGACGGGTGGGGTATAGCGGGGGGGGGGGGACGGGTGCGGTATAGCGGGGACGGGTGCGGTATAGCGGGGGGGGGACGGGTGCGGTATAGCGGGGACGGGTGCGGTATAGCGGGGGGTGTTCGGGGACGGGTGCGGTATAGCGGGGGGTGTTCGGGGACGGGTGCGGTATAGCGGGGGGTGTTCGGGGACGGGTGCGGTATAGCGGGGGGTGTTCGGGGACGGGTGCGGTATAGCGGGGGGTGTTCGGGGACGGGTGCGGTATAGCGGGGGGTGTTCGGGGACGGGTGCGGTATAGCGGGGGGTGTTCGGGGACGGGTGCGGTATAGCGGGGGGTGTTCGGGGACGGGTGCGGTATAGCGGGGGGTGTTCGGGGACGGGTGCGGTATAGCGGGGGGTGTTCGGGGACGGGTGCGGTATAGCGGGGGGTGTTCGGGGACGGGTGCGGTATAGCGGGGGGTGTTCGGGGACGGGTGCGGTATAGCGGGGGGTGTTCGGGGACGGGTGCGGTATAGCGGGGGGGTGTGGGGACGGGTGCGGTACAGCGGGGTGTACGGGGACGGGTGCGGTACAGAGGGGTGTGCGTGGGGACGGGTGCGGTACAGCGGGGTGTGCGTGGGGACGGGTGCGGTACAGCGGGGTGTGTGGGGACGGGTGCGGGATAGCGGGGTGTGTGGGGACGGGTGCGGGATAGCGGGGTGTGTATGGGGACGGGTGCGGTATAGCGGGGTGTGTATGGGGACGGGTGCGGTATAGCGGGGTGTGTGGGGACGGGTGTGGTATACCGGGGTGTGTGGGGACGGGTGCGGTATAGCGGGGACGGGTGCGGTATAGCGGGTTGTACAGGGACGGGTGCGGTATAGCGGGTGGTGTACGGGTGCGGTATAGCGGGGGGGGTGTGGTGACGGGTGCAGTATAGCGGGGTGTGTACGGGGACGGGTGCGGTATAGCGGGGGGTGTTCGGGGACGGGTGCGGTATAGCGGGGGGTGTTCGGGGACGGGTGCGGTATAGCGGGGGGTGTTCGGGGACGGGTGCGGTATAGCGGGGGGTGTTCGGGGACGGGTGCGGTATAGCGGGGGGGTGTGGGGACGGGTGCGGTATACCCGGGTGTGTGGGGACGGGTGCGGTACAGCGGGGTGTACGGGGACGGGTGCGGTACAGCGGGGTGTGCGTGGGGACGGGTGCGGTACAGCGGGGTGTGTGGGGACGGGTGCGGTACAGCAGGGTGTGTGGGGACGGGTGCGGGATAGCGGGGTGTGTATGGGGACGGGTGCGGTATAGCGGGGTGTGTGGGGACGGGTGCGGGATAGCGGTGTGTGTATGGGGACGGGTGTGGTATACCGGGGTGTGTGGGGACGGGTGCGGTATAGCGGGGACGGGTGCGGTATAGCGGGGTGTGCGGGGACGGGTGCGGTATAGCGGGGGGTGTACGGGTGCGGTATAGCGGGGGGTGTGTGGTGACGGGTGTGGTATAGCGGGGTGTGTACGGGGACGGGTGCGGTATAGCGGGGTGTGTACGGGGACGGATGCGGTATAGCGGGGGGTGTGGGGACGGATGCGGTATAGCGGGGGGTGTGGGGGGACGTGTGCGGTAAAGCGGGGGTGTACGGGGACGGGTGCGGTATAGCGGGGGGTGTTCGGGGACGGGTGCGGTATAGCGTGGTGTGTTCGGGGACGGGTGCGGTATAGCGGGGTGTGTTCGGGGACGGGTGCGGTATAGCGGGGTGTGTTCGGGGACGGGTGCGGTATAGCGGGGTGTGATCGGGGACGGGTGCGGTATAGCGGGGGGGTGTGGGGACGGGTGCGGTATACCCGGGTGTGTGGGGACGGGTGCGGTATATCGGGGTGTACGGGGACGGGTGCGGTACAGCGGGGTGTGCGTGGGGACGGGTGCGGTACAGCGGGGTGTGCGTGGGGACGGGTGCGGTACAGCGGGGTGTGCGTGGGGACGGGTGCGGTACAGCGGGGTGTGTGGGGACGGGTGCGGTACAGCGGGGTGTGTGGGGACGGGTGCGGTATAGCGGGGTGTGTGGGGACGGGTGCGGGATAGCGGGATGTGTATGGGGACGGGTGTGGTATACCGGGGTGTGTGGGGACGGGTGGGGTATAGCGGGGGGGGGGGGGGGGACGGGTGCGGTATAGCGGGGACGGGTGCGGTATAGCGGGGGGGGGGGGACGGGTGCGGTATAGCGGGGACGGGTGCGGTATAGCGGGGGGTGTTCGGGGACGGGTGCGGTATAGCGGGGGGTGTTCGGGGACGGGTGCGGTATAGCGGGGGGTGTTCGGGGACGGGTGCGGTATAGCGGGGGGTGTTCGGGGACGGGTGCGGTATAGCGGGGGGTGTTCGGGGACGGGTGCGGTATAGCGGGGGGTGTTCGGGGACGGGTGCGGTATAGCGGGGGGTGTTCGGGGACGGGTGCGGTATAGCGGGGGGTGTTCGGGGACGGGTGCGGTATAGCGGGGGGTGTTCGGGGACGGGTGCGGTATAGCGGGGGGTGTTCGGGGACGGGTGCGGTATAGCGGGGGGTGTTCGGGGACGGGTGCGGTATAGCGGGGGGGTGTGGGGACGGGTGCGGTACAGCGGGGTGTACGGGGACGGGTGCGGTACAGCGGGGTGTGCGTGGGGACGGGTGCGGTACAGCGGGGTGTGCGTGGGGACGGGTGCGGTACAGCGGGGTGTGCGTGGGGACGGGTGCGGTACAGCGGGGTGTGCGTGGGGACGGGTGCGGGATAGCGGGGTGTGTGGGGACGGGTGCGGGATAGCGGGGTGTGTATGGGGACGGGTGCGGTATAGCGGGGTGTGTATGGGGACGGGTGCGGGATAGCGGGGTGTGTATGGGGACGGGTGCGGGATAGCGGGGTGTGTATGGGGACGGGTGTGGTATACCGGGGTGTGTGGGGACGGGTGCGGTATAGCGGGGACGGGTGCGGTATAGCGGGTTGTACAGGGACGGGTGCGGTATAGCGGGGGGTGTACGGGTGCGGTATAGCGGGGGGTGTGTGGTGACGGGTGTGGTATAGCGGGGTGTGTACGGGGACGGGTGCGGTATAGCGGGGTGTGTACGGGGACGGGTGCGGTATAGCGGGGGGTGTTCGGGGACGGGTGCGGTATAGCGGGGGGTGTTCGGGGACGGGTGCGGTATAGCGGGGGGTGTTCGGGGACGGGTGCGGTATAGCGGGGGGTGTGGGGACGGGTGCGGTACAGCGGGGTGTGCGTGGGGACGGGTGCGGTACAGCGGGGTGTGCGTGGGGACGGGTGCGGTACAGCGGGGTGTGTGGGGACGGGTGCGGGATAGCGGGGTGTGTGGGGACGGGTGCGGGATAGCGGGGTGTGTATGGGGACGGGTGCGGTATAGCGGGGTGTGTGGGGACGGGTGCGGGATAGCGGTGTGTGTATGGGGACGGGTGTGGTATACCGGGGTGTGTGGGGACGGGTGCGGTATAGCGGGGACGGGTGCTGTATAGCGGGGTGTGCGGGGACGGGTGCGGTATAGCGGGGGGTGTACGGGTGCGGTATAGCGGGGGGTGTGTGGTGACGGGTGCGGTATAGCGGGGTGTGTACGGGGACGGGTGCGGTATAGCGGGGTGTGTACGGGGACGGATGCGGTATAGCGGGGGGTGTGGGGACGGATGCGGTATAGCGGGGGGTGTGGGGGGACGTGTGCGGTAAAGCGGGGGTGTACGGGGACGGGTGCGGTATAGCGGGGGGTGTGCGGGGACGGGTGCGGTATTGCGGGGTGTGTACGGGGACGGGTGCGGTATTGCGGGGGGTGTGGGGACGGGTGCGGGATAGCGGGGTGTGTGTGGGGACGGGTACGGTATAGCGGGGTGTGTGTGGGGACGGGTACGGTATAGCGGGGTGTGTGCGGGGACGGGTGCGGTATAGCGGGGGGTGTACGAGGACGGGTGCGGTATAGCGGGGTGTGTACGGGGACGGGTGCGGTATAGCGGGGGGTGTACGGGGACGGGTGCGGTATAGCGGGGGGTGTACGGGGACGGGTGCGGTATAGCGGGGGGTGTACGGGGACGGGTGCGGTATAGCGGGGGGTGTACGGGGACGGGTGCGGTATAGCGGGGGGTGTACGGGGACGGGTGCGGTATAGCGGGGGGTGTACGGGGACGGGTGCGGTATAGCGGGGGGTTACGGGGACGGGTGCGGTATAGCGGGGTGTATGGGGACGGGTGCGGTATATAGCGGGGTGTGTGGGGACGGGTGCGGTATAGCGGGGTGTGTGGGGAAGATTGCGGTATAGCGGGGTGTGTGGGGACAGGTGCGGTACATAGCGGGGTGTGAGGGGACAGGTGCGGTACATAGCGGGGTGTGTGGGGACAGGTGCGGTATAGCGGGGGGTGTACGGGGACGGGTGCGGTATAGCGGGGGGTGTACGGGGACGGGTGTGGTATAGCGGGGTGTGTACGGGGACGGGTGCGGTATAGCGGGGTGTGTACGGGGACGGGTGCGGTATAGCGGGCGGTGTACGGGGACGGGAGCGGTATACCGGGGTGTGTGGGGACGGGTGCGGTATAGCGGGGTGTGTACGGGGACGGGTGCGGTATAGCGGGGTGTGTACGGGGACGGGTGCGGTATAGCGGGGTGTGGGGACGGGTGCGGTATAGCGGGGTGTGGGGGTCCGGTATAGCGGGGTGTGTACGGGGATGGGTGCGGTATAGCGGGGGGTGTGGGGACGGGTGCGGTATAGCGGGGGGTGTGGGTCCGGTATAGCGGGGTGTGTACGGGGATGGGTGTGGTATAGCGGGGTGTGTGGGGACGGGTGCGGTATAGCGGGGTGTGTGGGTCCGGTATAGCGGGGTGTGTACGGGGACGGGTGCGGTATAGCGGGGTGTGTACGGGGACGGGTGCGGTATAGCGGGGTGTGTACGGGGACGGGTGCGGTATAGCGGGGTGTGTACGGGGACGGGTGCGGTATAGCGGGGTGTGTACGGGTGCGGTATAGCGGGGTGTGTACGGGGACGGGTGCGGTATAGCGGGGTGTGTACGGGGACGGGTGCGGTATAGCGGGGTGTGTACGGGGACGGGTGCGGTATAGCGGGGTGTGTACGGGGACGGGTGCGGTATAGCGGGGTGTGTACGGGGACGGGTGCGGTATAGCGGGGTGTGTACGGGGACGGATGCGGTATAGCGGGGTGTGTACGGGGACGGATGCGGTATAGCGGGGGGTGCGGGTGCGGTATAGCGGGGTGTGTGGGTGCGGTATAGCGGGGTGTGCGGGTGCGGTATAGCGGGGTGTGCGGGTGCGGTATAGCGGGGTGTGCGGGGACGGGTGCGGTATAGCGGGGTGTACGGGGACCGGTGCGGTATAGCGGGGTGTACGGGGACCGGTGCGGTATAGCGGGGTGTACGGGGACCGGTGCGGTATAGCGGGGTGTACGGGGAGCGGTGCGGTATAGCGGGGTGTACGGGGACCGGTGCGGTATAGCGGGGTGTACGGGGACCGGTGCGGTATAGCGGGGTGTACGGGGACCGGTGCGGTATAGCGGGGTGTACGGGGACCGGTGCGGTATAGCGGGGTGTACGGGGACCGGTGCGGTATAGCGGGGTGTACGGGGACCGGTGCGGTATAGCGGGGTGTACGGGGACCGGTGCGGTATAGCGGGGTGTACGGGGACCGGTGCTGTATAGCGGGGTGTACGGGGACCGGTGCGGTATAGCGGGGTGTACGGGGACCGGTGCGGTATAGCGGGGTGTACGGGGACCGGTGCGGTATAGCGGGGTGTACGGGGACCGGTGCGGTATAGCGGGGTGTACGGGGACCGGTGCGGTATAGCGGGGTGTGTGAGGACGGGTGCGGTATAGCGGGGGGTGTGGGGACGGGTGCGGTATAGCGGGGTGTGTGAGGACAGGTGCGGTATAGCGGGGTGTGTGAGGACGGATGCGGTATAGCGGGGTGTGTGAGGACGGATGCGGTATAGCGGGGTGTGTGAGGACGGGTGCGGTATAGCGGGGTGTGTGAGGACGGGTGCGGTATAGCGGGGGGTGTGGGTGCGGTATAGCGGGGTGTGTACGGGGACGGGTGCGGTATAGCGGGGTGTGTACGGGGACGGGTGCGGTATAGCGGGGGGTGCGGGTGCGGTAAAGCGGGGTGTGTGGTGACCGGTGCGGTATAGCGGGGGGTGCGGGGACGGGTGCGGTATAGCGCGGTGTGTGGGGACGGGTGCGGTATAGCGGGGTGTGTGGGGACGGGTGCGGTATAGCGGGGTGTGTGGGGACGGGTGCGGTATATAGCGGTGTGTGTACGGGGACGGGTGAGGTATATAGCGGGGTGTGTACGGGGACGGGTGCGGTATTGCGGGGTGTGTGGGGACGGGGGCGGTATAGCGGGGTGTGTGGGGACGGGGGCGGTATAGCGGGGTGTACGGGGACGGGTGCGGTATAGCGGGGTGTACTGGGACGGGTGCGGTATAGCGGGGTGTGTGAGGACGGGGGCGGTATAGCGGGGTGTACTGGGACGGGTGCGGTATAGCGGGGTGTACGTGGGGACGGGTGCGGTACAGCGGGGGTGTGTGGGGACGGGTGCGGGATAGCGGGGTGTGTGGGGACGGGTGCGGGATAGCGGGGTGTGTATGGGGACGGGTGCGGTATAGCGGGGTGTGTGGGGACGGGTGCGGGATAGCGGGGTGTGTGGGGACGGGGGCGGTATAGCGGGGTGTGTGGGGACGGGGGCGGTATAGCGGGGGTGTGTGGGGACGGGGGCGGTATAGCGGGGTGTGTGGGGACGGGGGCGGTATAGCGGGGTGTGTGAGGACGGGGGGCGGTATAGCGGGGTGTGTGAGGACGGGGGCGGTATAGCGGGGGTGTGTGGGGACGGGGGCGGTATAGCGGGGTGTGTGAGGACGGGGGCGGTATAGCGGGGTGTGTGGGGACGGGGGCGGTATAGCGGGGTGTGTGAGGACGGGGGCGGTATAGCGGGGTGTGTGGGGACGGGGGCGGTATAGCGGGGTGTGTGAGGACGGGGGCGGTATAGCGGGGTGTGTGGGGACGGGGGCGGTATAGCGGGGTGTGTGGGGACGGGGGCGGTATAGCGGGGTGTGTGAGGACGGGGGCGGTATAGCGGGGTGTGTGAGGACGGGGGCGGTATAGCGGGGTGTGTGAGGACGGGGGCGGTATAGCGGGGTGTGTGGGGACGGGGGCGGTATAGCGGGGTGTGTGGGGACGGGGGCGGTATAGCGGGGTGTGTGGGGACGGGGGCGGTATAGCGGGGTGTGTGAGGACGGGGGCGGTATAGCGGGGTGTGTGAGGACGGGGGCGGTATAGCGGGGTGTGTGAGGACGGGGGCGGTATAGCGGGGTGTGTGAGGACGGGGGCGGTATAGCGGGGTGTGTGGGGACGGGGGCGGTATAGCGGGGTGTGTGAGGACGGGGGCGGTATAGCGGGGTGTGTGAGGACGGGTGCGGTATAGCGGGGTGTGTGGGGACGGGGGCGGTATAGCGGGGTGTGTGGGGGACGGGTGCGGGATAGCGGGGTGTGTATGGGGACGGGTGCGGTATACCGGGGTGTGTGGGGACGGGGGCGGTATAGCGGGGGTGTGTGGGGACGGGGGCGGTATAGCGGGGTGTGTGGGGACGGGGGCGGTATAGCGGGGTGTGTGGGGACGGGGGCGGTATAGCGGGGTGTGTGGGGACGGGGGGCGGTATAGCGGGGTGTGTGGGGGACGGGGGCGGTATAGCGGGGTGTGTGAGGACGGGGGCGGTATAGCGGGGTGTGTGGGGACGGGGGCGGTATAGCGGGGTGTGTGGGGACGGGGGCGGTATAGCGGGGTGTGTGGGGACGGGGGCGGTATAGCGGGGTGTGTGGGGACGGGGGCGGTATAGCGGGGTGTGTGGGGACGGGGGCGGTATAGCGGGGGGTTGTACTCCGGTGAGCGCTCAGCATCTGATGAATGATTTGTGAGGGGCGGAGCTCCGCAGGTTATGAACTGCCAACAGCACGTAACCACGCCCCTATGTATAGACACGCCCCTGAATCTTTTGGTGCTTTAACATTTACATAACCCCGCCTTCTCCGGAAGAGGCGCTGGAAACAGCCTGAGACGTGCTCTGCGTCATCTCCATGACAACCGCTACAAGCCGGAGCGCACTGCGAGCCCGGAAGTGTCGTCAGTAGCGGGAACATGGCGGCTGCTCAGGGCCCGATGGTGATCGCTATGCGGCTCCGCAACCAGCTGCAGTCCGTGTACAAGATGGATCCGCTGCGGAACGAGGTGAGAGAAAGTGACTGTGAGCTCTCTCTGGAGAGTGTGTGCGTTCTCTCTCTCTCTCTCTGGAGAGTGTGTGCGTTCTCTCTCTCTCTCTCTCTCTGGAGAGTGTGTGCGTTCTCTCTCTCTCTGGAGAGTGTGTGCGTTCTCTCTCTCTCTCTCTCTCTCTCTCTGGAGAGTGTGTGCGTTCTCTCTCTCTCTCTCTCTGGAGAGTGTGTGCGTTCTCTCTCTCTCTGGAGAGTGTGTGCGTTCTCTCTCTCTCTCTCTCTCTCTCTGGAGAGTGTGTGCGTTCTCTCTCTCTCTCTCTCTGGAGAGTGTGTGCGTTCTCTCTCTCTCTCTGGAGAGTGTGTGCGTTCTCTCTCTCTCTCTGGAGAGTGTGTGCGTTCTCTCTCTCTCTGGAGAGTGTGTGCGTTCTCTCTCTCTCTCTGGAGAGTGTGTGCGTTCTCTCTCTCTCTGGAGAGTGTGTGCGTTCTCTCTCTCTCTCTCTGGAGAGTGTGTGCGTTCTCTCTCTCTGGAGAGTGTGTGCGTTCTCTCTCTCTCTCTGGAGAGTGTGTGCGTTCTCTCTCTCTCTGGAGAGTGTGTGCGTTCTCTCTCTCTCTCTGGAGAGTGTGTGCGTTCTCTCTCTCTCTCTGGAGAGTGTGTGCGTTCTCTCTCTCTCTCTGGAGAGTGTGTGCGTTCTCTCTCTCTCTCTGGAGAGTGTGTGCGTTCTCTCTCTCTCTCTGGAGAAGTGTGTGCGTTCTCTCTCTCTCTCTGGAGAGTGTGTGCGTTCTCTCTCTCTCTCTGGAGAGTGTGTGCGTTCTCTCTCTCTCTCTGGAGAGTGTGTGCGTTCTCTCTCTCTCTCTGGAGAGTGTGTGCGTTCTCTCTCTCTCTCTGGAGAGTGTGTGCGTTCTCTCTCTCTCTCTGGAGAGTGTGTGCGTTCTCTCTCTCTCTCTGGAGAGTGTGTGCGTTCTCTCTCTCTCTCTGGAGAGTGTGTGCGTTCTCTCTCTCTCTCTGGAGAGTGTGTGCGTTCTCTCTCTCTCTCTGGAGAGTGTGTGCGTTCTCTCTCTCTCTCTGGAGAGTGTGTGCGTTTCTCTCTCTCTCTCTGGAGAGTGTGTGCGTTCTCTCTCTCTCTCTGGAGAGTGTGTGCGTTCTCTCTCTCTCTCTCTGGAGAGTGTGTGCGTTCTCTCTCTCTCTCTCTGGAGAGTGTGTGCGTTCTCTCTCTCTCTCTCTCTCTGGAGAGTGTGTGCGTTCTCTCTCTCTCTCTCTCTCTGGAGAGTGTGTGCGTTCTCTCTCTCTCTCTCTCTCTGGAGAGTGTGTGCGTTCTCTCTCTCTCTCTGGAGAGTGTGTGCGTTCTCTCTCTCTCTCTGGAGAGTGTGTGCGTTCTCTCTCTCTCTCTCTGGAGAGTGTGTGCGTTCTCTCTCTCTCTCTGGAGAGTGTGTGCGTTCTCTCTCTCTCTCTGGAGAGTGTGTGCGTTCTCTCTCTCTCTCTGGAGAGTGTGTGCGTTCTCTCTCTCTCTCTCTCTGGAGAGTGTGTGCGTTCTCTCTCTCTCTCTCTCTCTGGAGAGTGTGTGCGTTCTCTCTCTCTCTCTCTCTCTGGAGAGTGTGTGCGTTCTCTCTCTCTCTCTCTGGAGAGTGTGTGCGTTCTCTCTCTCTCTCTCTCTGGAGAGTGTGTGCGTTCTCTCTCTCTCTCTCTCTCTGGAGAGTGTGTGCGTTCTCTCTCTCTCTCTGGAGAGTGTGTGCGTTCTCTCTCTCTCTCTGGAGAGTGTGTGCGTTCTCTCTCTCTCTCTGGAGAGTGTGTGCGTTCTCTCTCTCTCTCTGGAGAGTGTGTGCGTTCTCTCTCTCTCTCTGGAGAGTGTGTGCGTTCTCTCTCTCTCTCTGGAGAGTGTGTGCGTTCTCTCTCTCTCTCTGGAGAGTGTGTGCGTTCTCTCTCTCTCTCTGGAGAGTGTGTGCGTTCTCTCTCTCTCTCTGGAGAGTGTGTGCGTTCTCTCTCTCTCTCTGGAGAGTGTGTGCGTTCTCTCTCTCTCTCTGGAGAGTGTGTGCGTTCTCTCTCTCTCTCTGGAGAGTGTGTGCGTTCTCTCTCTCTCTCTGGAGAGTGTGTGCGTTCTCTCTCTCTCTCTGGAGAGTGTGTGCGTTCTCTCTCTCTCTCTGGAGAGTGTGTGCGTTCTCTCTCTCTCTCTGGAGAGTGTGTGCGTTCTCTCTCTCTCTCTGGAGAGTGTGTGCGTTCTCTCTCTCTCTCTGGAGAGTGTGTGCGTTCTCTCTCTCTCTCTGGAGAGTGTGTGCGTTCTCTCTCTCTCTCTGGAGAGTGTGTGCGTTCTCTCTCTCTCTCTGGAGAGTGTGTGCGTTCTCTCTCTCTCTCTGGAGAGTGTGTGCGTTCTCTCTCTCTCTCTCTGGAGAGTGTGTGCGTTCTCTCTCTCTCTCTCGGAGAGTGTGTGCGTTCTCTCTCTCTCTCTGGAGAGTGTGTGCGTTCTCTCTCTCTCTCTGGAGAGTGTGTGCGTTCTCTCTCTCTCTCTCTGGAGAGTGTGTGCGTTCTCTCTCTCTCTCTCTCTCTGGAGAGTGTGTGCGTTCTCTCTCTCTCTCTCTCTCTGGAGAGTGTGTGCGTTCTCTCTCTCTCTCTCTCTCTGGAGAGTGTGTGCGTTCTCTCTCTCTCTGGAGAGTGTGTGCGTTCTCTCTCTCTCTGGAGAGTGTGTGCGTTCTCTCTCTCTCTCTCGAGAGTGTGTGCGTTCTCTCTCTCTCTCTCTCTCGAGAGTGTGTGCGTTCTCTCTCTCTCTCTCTCTCTGGAGAGTGTGTGCGTTCTCTCTCTCTCTCTCTCTCTGGAGAGTGTGTGCGTTCTCTCTCTCTCTCTCTGGAGAGTGTGTGCGTTCTCTCTCTCTCTCTGGAGAGTGTGTGCGTTCTCTCTCTCTCTCTCTCTGGAGAGTGTGTGCGTTCTCTCTCTCTCTCTCTCTGGAGAGTGTGTGCGTTCTCTCTCTCTCTCTCTCTGGAGAGTGTGTGCGTTCTCTCTCTCTCTCTCTCTGGAGAGTGTGTGCGTTCTCTCTCTCTCTCTCTCTGGAGAGTGTGTGCGTTCTCTCTCTCTCTCTCTCTGGAGAGTGTGTGCGTTCTCTCTCTCTCTCTCTCTGGAGAGTGTGTGCGTTCTCTCTCTCTCTCTCTCTGGAGAGTGTGTGCGTTCTCTCTCTCTCTCTCTCTGGAGAGTGTGTGCGTTCTCTCTCTCTCTCTCTCTGGAGAGTGTGTGCGTTCTCTCTCTCTCTCTCTCTGGAGAGTGTGTGCGTTCTCTCTCTCTCTCTCTCTGGAGAGTGTGTGCGTTCTCTCTCTCTCTCTCTCTGGAGAGTGTGTGCGTTCTCTCTCTCTCTCTCTCTGGAGAGTGTGTGCGTTCTCTCTCTCTCTCTCTCTGGAGAGTGTGTGCGTTCTCTCTCTCTCTCTCTCTGGAGAGTGTGTGCGTTCTCTCTCTCTCTCTCTCTGGAGAGTGTGTGCGTTCTCTCTCTCTCTCTCTCTCTGGAGAGTGTGTGCGTTCTCTCTCTCTCTCTCTCTCTGGAGAGTGTGTGCGTTCTCTCTCTCTCTCTCTCTGGAGAGTGTGTGCGTTCTCTCTCTCTCTCTCTCTGGAGAGTGTGTGCGTTCTCTCTCTCTCTCTCTCTCTGGAGAGTGTGTGCGTTCTCTCTCTCTCTCTCTCTCTGGAGAGTGTGTGCGTTCTCTCTCTCTCTCTCTCTCTGGAGAGTGTGTGCGTTCTCTCTCTCTCTCTCTCTCTGGAGAGTGTGTGCGTTCTCTCTCTCTCTCTCTCTCTGGAGAGTGTGTGCGTTCTCTCTCTCTCTCTCTCTGGAGAGTGTGTGCGTTCTCTCTCTCTCTCTCTCTCTGGAGAGTGTGTGCGTTCTCTCTCTCTCTCTCTCTGGAGAGTGTGTGCGTTCTCTCTCTCTCTCTCTGGAGAGTGTGTGCGTTCTCTCTCTCTCTCTCTCTGGAGAGTGTGTGCGTTCTCTCTCTCTCTCTCTCTGGAGAGTGTGTGCGTTCTCTCTCTCTCTCTCTCTGGAGAGTGTGTGCGTTCTCTCTCTCTCTCTCTCTGGAGAGTGTGTGCGTTCTCTCTCTCTCTCTCTCTGGAGAGTGTGTGCGTTCTCTCTCTCTCTCTCTCTGGAGAGTGTGTGCGTTCTCTCTCTCTCTCTCTCTGGAGAGTGTGTGCGTTCTCTCTCTCTCTCTCTCTGGAGAGTGTGTGCGTTCTCTCTCTCTCTCTCTCTGGAGAGTGTGTGCGTTCTCTCTCTCTCTCTCTCTGGAGAGTGTGTGCGTTCTCTCTCTCTCTCTCTCTGGAGAGTGTGTGCGTTCTCTCTCTCTCTCTCTCTCTCTGGAGAGTGTGTGCGTTCTCTCTCTCTCTCTCTCTGGAGAGTGTGTGCGTTCTCTCTCTCTCTCTCTGGAGAGTGTGTGCGTTCTCTCTCTCTCTCTCTCTCTCTCTCTGGAGAGTGTGTGCGTTCTCTCTCTCTCTCTCTCTCTCTCTCTGGAGAGTGTGTGCGTTCTCTCTCTCTCTCTCTCTGGAGAGTGTGTGCGTTCTCTCTCTCTCTCTCTGGAGAGTGTGTGCGTTCTCTCTCTCTCTCTCTCTGGAGAGTGTGTGCGTTCTCTCTCTCTCTCTCTCTCTGGAGAGTGTGTGCGTTCTCTCTCTCTCTCTCTGGAGAGTGTGTGCGTTCTCTCTCTCTCTCTCTCTGGAGAGTGTGTGCGTTCTCTCTCTCTCTCTCTCTGGAGAGTGTGTGCGTTCTCTCTCTCTCTCTCTGGAGAGTGTGTGCGTTCTCTCTCTCTCTCTCTCTGGAGAGTGTGTGCGTTCTCTCGCTCTCTCTCTCTCTGGAGAGTGTGTGCGTTCTCTCGCTCTCTCTCTCTCTGGAGAGTGTGTGCGTTCTCTCTCTCTCTCTGGAGAGTGGGCGCGGTCTCTTGTCATCGTCCCCTCCCTCCCAGCTGTCCTTGCCCGCGTTCCCCGGTTTCGGGCTCCAGAGTTTCTGGTTGTTTCTTCCCAGGAGGTGGTGAAGGTGAAGATTAAGGAGCTGAATGAGCACATCGTCTGCTACCTGTGCGCCGGCTACTTCATCGACGCCACCACCATCACAGAGTGTCTGCACACATGTAAGGCCCGACACGCTGCTGCCTCCCCCCCGTGTTATAGCATTTGTGTGGCTCCACTTTCTCTTCTGTCCCTCCAGTCTGTAAGAGCTGTATAGTGAAGTATCTGCAGACCAGCAAGTACTGCCCACTGTGTAACATCAAGATCCACGAGACCCAGCCGCTGCTGAACCTCAAGCTGGACCGCGTCATGCAGGACATCGTGTACAAGCTGGTGCCGCGGCTGCAGGAGAGTGAGTGCTACGCCTGGCTCCTCCCCTCTCTACAGCCCCTTCTCTTCCACAGCTCCACCTCTCCCCTCTCTACAGCCCCTTGTGTTCCACAGACCCACCTCTCCCCTCTCTACAGCCCCTTGTGTTCCACAGACCCACCTCTCCCCTCTCTACAGCCCCTTGTGTTCCACAGACCCACCTCTCCCCTCTCTACAGCCCCTTGTGTTCCACAGACCCACCTCTCCCCTCTCTACAGCTCCTTGTGTTCCACAGCTCCACCTCTCCCCTCTCTACAGCCCCTTGTGTTCCACAGCTCCACCTCTCCCCTCTCTACAGCTCCTTGTGTTCCACAGCTCCACCTCTCCCCTCTCTACAGCCCCTTGTGTTCCACAGACCCACCTCTCCCCTCTCTACAGCCCCTTGTGTTCCACAGACCCACCTCTCCCCTCTCTACAGCCCCTTGTGTTCCACAGACCCACCTCTCCCCTCTCTACAGCCCCTTGTGTTCCACAGACCCACCTCTCCCCTCTCTACAGCCCCTTGTTTCCCACAGACCCACCTCTCCCCTCTCTACAGCCCCTTGTGTTCCACAGACCCACCTCTCCCCTCTCTACAGCCCCTTGTGTCCCACAGACTCACCTCTCCCCTCTCTGCAGCCCCTTCTGTTCCACAGACCCACCTCTCTACAGCCCCTTGTGTTCCACAGACTCACCTCTCCCCTCTCTGCAGCCCCTTGTGTTCCACAGACTCACCTCTCCCCTCTCTACAGCCCCTTGTTTCCCACAGACCCACCTCTCCCCTCTCTACAGCCCCTTGTGTCCCACAGACTCACCTCTCCCCTCTCTGCAGCCCCTTCTGTTCCACAGACCCACCTCTCTACAGCCCCTTGTGTTCCACAGACTCACCTCTCCCCTCTCTGCAGCCCCTTGTGTTCCACAGACTCACCTCTCCCCTCTCTACAGCCCCTTGTTTCCCACAGACCCACCTCTCCCCTCTCTACAGCCCCTTGTGTTCCACAGACTCACCTCTCCCCTCTCTGCAGCCCCTTCTGTTCCACAGACCCACCTCTCCCATCTCTGCAGCCCCTTCTGTTCCACAGACCCACCTCTCCCATCTCTGCAGCCCCTTCTGTTCCACAGACCCACCTCTCCCCTCTCTGCAGCTCCTTCTGTTCCACAGACCCACCTCTCCCCTCTCTGCAGCTCCTTCTGTTCCACAAACTCACCTCTCCCCTCTCTACAGCTCCTTCTGTTCCACAGACCCACCTCTCCCCTCTCTGCAGCTCCTTCTGTTCCACAGACCCACCTCTCCCCTCTCTGCAGCTCCTTCTGTTCCACAGACCCACCTCTCCCCTCTACAGCCCCTTCTGTTCCACAGACTCACCTCTCCCCTCTCTACAGCTCCTTCTGTTCCACAGACCCACCTCTCCCCTCTCTGCAGCTCCTTCTGTTCCACAGACCCACCTCTCCCCTCTCTACAGCTCCTTCTGTTCCACAGAGCCACCTCTCCCCTCTCTACAGCTCCTTCTGTTCCACAGACCCACCTCTCCCCTCTCTGCAGCTCCTTCTGTTCCACAGACCCACCTCTCCCCTCTACAGCTCCTTCTGTTCCACAGAGCCACCTCTCCCCTCTCTACAGCTCCTTCTGTTCCACAGAGCCACCTCTCCCCTCTCTACAGCTCCTTCTGTTCCACAGAGCCACCTCTCCCCTCTCTACAGCTCCTTCTGTTCCACAGACTCACCTCTCCCCTCTCTACAGCTCCTTCTGTTCCACAGAGCCACCTCTCCCCTCTCTACAGCCCCTTCTGTTCCACAGACTCACCTCTCCCCTCTCTACAGCTCCTTCTGTTCCACAGAGCCACCTCTCCCCTCTCTGCAGCTCCTTCTGTTCCACAGAGCCACCTCTCCCCTCTCTGCAGCTCCTTCTGTTCCACAGACCCACCTCTCCCCTCTCTACAGCTCCTTCTGTTCCACAGAGCCACCTCTCCCCTCTCTACAGCCCCTTCTGTTCCACAGACTCACCTCTCCCCTCTCTACAGCTCCTTCTGTTCCACAGAGCCACCTCTCCCCTCTCTACAGCTCCTTCTGTTCCACAGACCCACCTCTCCCCTCTCTGCAGCTCCTTCTGTTCCACAGACCCACCTCTCCCCTCTCTGCAGCTCCTTCTGTTCCACAGCTCCACCTCTCCCCTCTACAGCTCCTTCTGTTCCACAGACTCACCTCTCCCCTCTACAG